>NC_081360.1:46275923-46589923 GCF_030684315.1 Stegostoma tigrinum | reverse complement strand
TGCAATGTGATAAAGATAATTAATGATTATTTCATAATGCATTGAATTGGGGAAGCCACAAGAAGCAGTGCATGTCTTGACTTGATTATGTTAAGCAACTCAGAGAACATGAAAAATGAAAGACCCCTGGGAAGATATCTGCTGCAGATTGGTTAAGTTAGCTATGACCTGGAATACAAAATGCTGTGTATCAGAACGTAGCTATAACATGCAGATTTGTGCACTTTCTGTTCCACTTACACTCCTGAGACATAGTTTTCTGTCATGTTTTCTTCAGTCATGTCTTCCATCTCACAGTTATGCTTATGTCCCACCAATTATCCCATTGTTTTCCTCATGTTCTACAGTCACAATTTTTCGTTACTTCTCTTTTGAGCCTTGCCATAGTTTACAGGTGAATTTTCATCAGTGAATTGCATTGCTTTTATGCGAGTAATGGTCCAGAGAAGTAGCTGTATGAGTGTTTTCTGAATAAGCATATTTACATGCTCAATCAAGCAGCCGTTGAACATAGTAAGTTGATGTATAACGCTGAGTTGACAGACAAAGCAGCAGAGCGTGGCATCAGGTGGAGAAAAAACATAGGCCCGTACCTCTAAGTTCTCCAGGAGGCATGTACTTTCACCAGGTTAACATGTCATTTTTATGTTGCTTGGTGCAGCTCCTGGCATGTACTCTTCATTGAATGAGGGTTGCTTTCCTGGCTTGATGATTATGATAGGGTGGGACTCCAGTTGGGCCAGGAGGTTACAGAATGTAATTGAATACAATTCTGCAGCTGCTGATGGCATACAACACCTCAAGCATTCCCAGTTTACAATTCTAGGGCTGTTCAAAGTCTGCCCCATTTCACAAGGTGCCAGTGACACACAACATGATGGAGAATATCCTAAATGTGAACCGGACGTTGTATCCAAAAGGGCTGCATAGTGGTCACTCCTACAGATGCTGTAATGGACAGAAAGGTCTGCAGCAGGTAGATTGGTATGGACAATGTCTCTCTTGTTAGTTTGCTCACCACCTGCTGCAGATCCAGTCCAGCAGCTATACTCTTTAGATCTTGGCCAACATGATCGGTAATGGTGCCACTGAGCCAATCTTGTTGATGCACATTGATGCCCCTTACCCAAATTACTTTGGGTGCCCTTCCTGTCCTCACTTCTTCCTCCAAGTGGGTTGCAATTAGGAGGAGTATGGAGGTGGGGACAGTAGGTGCTCATTTGCAGGAGGCTTCCATAACCAATTTGATCTGATGTAATGAGACTTTATGGGGTCTCGAGACAATATTGAGGATTCCCAGCACAACTCCATCTTGATGTGTACCACTGTGCTGGCACCTCTGGGGACAGTAAATTCTGCTAATCAGTCAGGGTGTCTCCAGGGATGGTGATAATGATGCCTGAGACATTGTCCGCGAGAACAAATATGTCAGGTTGTTACTTGAACTGGCCTATGAGACAGTTTTCTCAATTTTGTCCCCTAGATGAGGAAGACTTTGCAGGACTTTGCTGGGATGCCACTGTCATTTCAATGCTAGGTCAATGCCAGGTGATCCTTTCTTTAGACATTATAGCAGTGTAATTCAACTGAGTGGCTTGCTAGGCAGAGGGCAGTTAAGAGGCAACCACATTGCTGTGGTCTTTGAGTCACATGTAGGCCAAAGCAAGTAAAGATATCAGATTTCTCCCCTTGAAGGACATTAGCTTCGCTACGTTTGGAAGGCACGTTGTAGTGCCCTTCTAAGCCATCAACTGTACATGGTCTCTGAAATATGGAACAAACTTCTTGGAAAACAAAAGAGAATGAAGTGGAGTATGGTCAATATGACCACCAGATCTGTACTTAGGACAGAAGGTCAAAATCATATGCCAGGAACATAGTTATCTGCAGAGTTTTCCAAAGTGTGTAATCTGTCAAAATCCTGTAAGGGCACAATACTGAATGAAGCATCATTGAGAAGGAACAGAATCCAATACAGAGAAGTATACGATTGTGCACAAAACACAGATGAAAATAAGTTTGAATAATAAAGGTGTGGAAGACGATCAGGACAACAAGCAACTTGCTAAAAACATGCAATATTCCAACAAGTTGAGAACACTCCAGTGTAAAGTCTAAACCTCTGCAATATTATGCATCATAAAATTCAGATGGATTAGCAAAGCATTAAACAGATTCTCAAACTCCAAAACTTTAAATTCTTCCTTCAATGTAAATAGTTTTACAACTACTCTAATATATTCATATTTTCACATTTAAGATATGTAATTTAATCATGAAATAATGTATATTAATCTGTGTTTCTTTAAGGGCTAATGAGCCAAGGGCAAACCTTAAATTATATGGCCAACTGTGCCGAGGAGGTTGTCCTTTACTCCAAAGGGAATGAAGTATAAAAATATACAGATCTTGCCAAAACTCCACAAGGCATGTGTTAGACCACACCTAGAATTTTAGGACTGGATTTAGAAAATAGATTGCTATTGAAGGCATTTCTGAGAATCTTCATGCGGTTGACCTTGGGTGTGGAGGGATTGCCTTATAAGGGGAGATTGAGGGTCACAAAGGCACCAAATGTATGTTGAGTGGAGGACTTCAGTGTATATCGATAAAAGTAGCTTAGCAACGACATTATGCTGGTCAAGCCCTAAAGGACAGAGCTACTGGAATGGATCTGCAGCAGGTGGTGAGGAAACCCACAAGAGAAAAAACAGACTTGACTCCCTCCTTAGCAATCCCTCTACCTAAAATGTGTCTGTCCATGGCAGTTATTTGTAGCAGTGTCACTGTACAATAATCGTGGAGATGAAGTTCTGTGTTCATGAAGAGAAAATTCTCAATGTCGTGTGACACAACTATTGTACGAAACAGGACATCTTCTTGTACTACCAGTGGTCTACCTGTTCTTAGTTGCCACTCACTTCCACTGATTGTCTTCATTTGTCATCAACTTTTTCCAAGTAATTTTTGGTGCCACCATCCTTCCCCATCCACTTCTGTCTACCCCCAGGACTTATGTCTACATGTTGTTTCCTTTGGGCATCAGGCCTCAAGTCTTTCCACTGTAACTTATTGCTACTGGCCTTGGAGTCTCAGGTCATCACACAAAACCCTTTGCAGATGCACCATCTTAGTTGGGAAACCAGCACTTCCTTTTAAAACTAAAGTCAATAGATAAGAGTCGTGATTAACTCTCCATTTCCCCTTCACCCTCAGCAGTACTCAGCCTGGCCTTCAAGGTAGCTGCTCATTATTTTATACCCAATTATTACAAAATCAAAATATTCACCAAGGCTTTTCAAAGCTGGAGATTAATTTCCCCAGTTGAAAGATAGTTTCTTGCAACTGCATATGCCAAATCTTTTGCAATGAAATATTTTATAAAATGCCACAACATTGAATTTCACGGTGTTAGTGCACATTAGTTGGCCAAAGCTTTAAATGCACTTGAAATGCTTATAACAGGGGGACTGATGTGGATTAATTTTTGATTCTTAAGATTTGTATTACCCTTTTCCCAGTTGCACCAATCTGAAGTACAAGAAGGCACCATCTTTATAGCTAACACAAATATTCAGCTGTCATGAAATTCAACAATGCAGCCTGTTTACAAAAAGGCATGAACAGCAGCAGTTTAACGATTAAAGAACATTCTTCTGTTTTCCCATCCTCTTGAGTTTTCCCTTCCTCTTCTGGTGAAAGTCTGGCTGAAAACTGACAAAACCTCCTCAAGACAATCAGAGCATCACATCACTTGCGCCTTCAAACATTTGATCCATGCACAGTTGCTTGAGCACTCAGTAGTTTTAAATCTGAAATATTTTGAGACTGACAAATGGATAGCAACTTTTGAAAGAATTTTCGTCATTCAGTACTTTTGTGCTAGTCTATGCGTAGTATGAATGAATTTTTACTTAATCTGGACAGTTCCCGGGTGCGATTCCAGCCTCGGGTAACTGTCTGTGTGGAGTTTGTATATTCTCCCCGTGTCTGCGTGGGTTTCCTCTGGGTGCTCCGGTTTCCTCCCACAGTCTAAAGATGTGCAGGCCAGGTGGATTGGCCATGCTAAATTGCCCATAGTGTTCAGGGTGTGTGGGTTATGGGGGATGGGTCTGGGTGGGATGCTCTGAGGTTCGGTGTGGACTTGTTGGGCCGAAGGACCTTGTTTCCACACTGTAGGGAATCTCTGATTCTATGATTCTGTACAGAAAGGCAAAATAGAAACAGAAAGAGACAGGTAACATGTTAACTGCTAAAAATACTTCAAAAATATGTTCTAAGTGAATGCATAATTTACATAAAAATATAAGAAATAGAAGCAGCAGTAGACAATATTGCCCATCAGGCATTCATACAATCATGGCTGATCATATCTCTCTAGTCTACTCCCCCCTTCTTCCCCATATCCCTTGATCTCTTAAGACCAAATATCTGTCTATTTCAGCCTTAAATAAACTCAATGATTGACCACTCATTATTCTTGGGATGGAGAGCTTCAAAGCATCACAACCCTGAGTGAAGAAATGTTTCTTCATCTCAGACCTAAACGATTCAAACAGATGCTGGTACTTTGTCCTGATATTCTAGATTTCTAAGATACTGTGAAATAACAAACTCCATTGCCCACAAGTGAGAGAGGGCAAGCATCTGGCCCTCAATAGGCCTCAATGTTGATGATCTGGGTGCCAGCAGCTCCTCGTGGAATGGGGGTGATCACCGGGAGAGAGAGTTGGAAGCAAGGGCAGGCTGATGGAATTCAAAGGCACCCAGTGTCTACTCCCAGCCCTGATGATCCAACACACCAGGATGGTTCTTCACCGTTTCCCAGTTGGGAAACTATTAAATTACCTTTTCCCAGTTGGCAAACTACTCACTTTCCTTGCCCACTGGTGAGGTAGGTGATCAGGGAATTAGCAGCTTGAGGCCCCTTACTGTTCATTACTTGACTGCTTAAGGCAAGTCAAGAAAATTGCCCATGTATCATATGAGAAGACAAGGAGGGCTGAATCTCTCTCCATGGCCTACTCATCCCATTATTTCCCTTTTTCACTATCTGTCTTGCAACCTTCAGGGAAGGGAAAATCACTCCCTACACCTTTAGCAACAAGGTTGTGCCTTTTCCTGCCAATAGCTAGGTATCTGTATGGACAGGGGCTGAAATCTCAGGAGCTGATGCTACTCCTGGCCTAGAGCCTTAGCCATGTCCTGGACCCCTGAGTTTGAACACTGCAGTCCCACCCACATCCAGGGGGTTCCTTAGAGCCTCAGACCCCAGTTACCCAAGCTTGTCCTGAATCCTACGCATATGTAAAAGAGCCTGGGGTTGAGCTGAGAACTCTTGCCACAGCTTTGGAATTTATATCATTTGCTACCAATGATCTTCTCAGGCAGCTGAGTAGACAGCCAAACAGACTACTGCATAGATAGCTCTAATGAATACAAAGCAGGTCAACAAGCAGGATCAGTACAACGAGGATATTTACAGTAATTAAAAAGCTAACTGTTCTCAACATGTCAAAGGGAGAAAGCATTTCAGTTGCACTAATCTGAAATATGAAATTAACTCTTGAAATATGGTTGTTATTTCTTACATGGTTATACCCAACTATTGAACCATTTAATTAGACTGCCACAGATAATCTGAATATTGGCTACTGTTACGATCCCAGTCCTGACCACCAAATAAATGGCTCAGGACAAGTACACCTTCTTTTAAAGTAGTTGAGTTGTGAGGCCCAGGGGAATTGCTGAAAGAGTGAAGCCACAAGATTCTGTGGTTTTGAGTGAACAATTAACTCTGAATAAAATTAGAATAATAATACAATCTAAAATCCAGAATTAACATGCTGTAAATTTAGGGAATAGACTGTGATCTACCGGGAGTCCCAGGTTCAAGTTCTACCTGCTACAGAGATATGTAATAACATCTCTAATCTCATAACAGAAAAAGAAATAGGACTGCGATTAAACATCCACAACAACATGTCAAAAAGCAAATGTAATTAAGACAGATGGTGCAGATTTCTCAGTATTGCCCCCTTCCCTGCCCCCAGACATTCATGAATGGATGGGTCGTTGTGAAAATTCACAAGAGATTACATTTCTTTACTTCTGCTGATCTGACCATGAAACTTCCTCTCAATAACCACTCCATCACAGACAGCCTCAATAATTGCTCCCTTCTCGGAGGTTATTCTTTGTTGCTGGCTCAATGTTCCCCTGCACTCCAAAACTGTGCTCCCATACTCATTCACACTCGTAATTGAACTCTTTACCAAACAACTAGTTTCACTGAGCTGGTTGTATCCCTGCATTTTTCCTGAGTTCCAACCTTTCTCAGTTACGTCGAGCAAATGTTGCTTATGAGATTTTTCCACCATCATTCTCTCAGGTACACTGAAGCATTAATGCTCTCAGACTGCAACTGAGCTCCTCCTGGCTACTCAACCATCACCAGTGACCTTTCCTTTGTCTGCTCTCCAAGAGTTTGTTGAATCCTGAAGCCCCACGTAGCCACCTTCAAATTCCTGAAAACTTCTTTGAGTTCCAAAAGCTTACAACGTTCCAACTGCTTTTGATTTCTCACTGAATCTCCTCCACAAAATCTGTGTAATTCAGAGCATGTCTGTTACTGTTTCTGTCTTCTTCCCCCAACTCATTTTTTTCCCAAAGGCATGTCACCTTTGAAATCCTCATCAGTGACACCCAACGAAGCAAGTGACCTGTTTAAAAACCTTACGGTAAATCTACCCCGAGAGTTCGATGGAATTGGACGTTGTTAACATTTTGAAACTGTCACATGTAACAAACTTGGAACTGAGTGCCTGCTGCAAATTATATTCTCACAGAATGCTGGAGTTGGATTTCATCAGAACGCTGCTTTGATCTACAACAGGAACCTCGTGGCTGCAGGAGATCTATCATGGCCCCACCTGTTCACAAAACGTACTCATATTTTAAACAACGTTAGAAAAATTTATTAAGTTGGCAACAATGTGCAATTATATAGGATATCTACATTTGAGGAGAAATTGATTTGTCCCAGCTGCTTATAGAAATTTGTGATCACAGGAAATTTATACTGATCTACTTCCCCGCAATTGTAGAGCCTGGGGAGAAGCACACTAATGGCCCTGCATTGTTTTTCGATCCAGATCTTTGCCACTTTGATTTATGATGAATTTCCTAAGTTGAACGATGATACACTGGTGCCCAAATTCAATATTGCTGCTATCATATAAGTGCAGCAAAAGGGCACAATACTAACAAATCTGGGCTACTGTAAAATCAGCCAACGCTTTTTTAAAAGCATGAAATGAGCTTTTGTCAGCTATTCCAGACCCAGGCTTATAAAGTAATTTTAATTAATACTAATCAGCATTGTGAGGTATTTGGCTGCCTAGCTCCCCTTGAAAGAACTATTAGAGACTCTCAATTAAAAGTACCAAAACTTTGCAAAGTTTAATTTTTGAATGAGTCAGAATGAGCAGGCATGTGTCATCTGCCTGCATCAAGAACTGAAAGCTGTTGCTGGCCGGACTGCCCTTTGTACTGTGGCATCCACCACCAAGCTCCCACCCCCTCAGCCCCAAATTCCTTTCCAGATTCCTATGGGCCTCAGCACCATTGAACATTAGTTAGGCTCCAATCATTGTGCTTTGGTCTGGGGATTGATTGAACCCTGTCCACCCACATCCCTCCAAAAATATGAAGATGAAACTCAAATTCGTTCTCAAAAATTGACATCCCAAACTGATTTTGCATCAGTGATAATGGGAACTCCAGATGCTGGAGAATCCAAGATAATAAAGTGTGAAGCTGGATGAACACAGCAGGCCAAGCAGCATCTCAGGAGCACAAAAGCTGACGTTTCGGGCCTAGACCCTTCATCAGAGAGGGGGATGGGGTGAGCGTTCTGGAATAAATAGGGAGAGAGGGGGAGGTGGACCGAAGATGGAGAGAAAAGAAGATAGATGGAGAGGAGAGTATAGGTGGGGAGGTAGGGAGGGGATAGGTCAGTCCAGGGAAGATGGACAGGTCAAGGAGGTGGGATGAGGGATGAGGATGATTTTGCATCGGGTCTGCTTTGAGGCACTAACAAATTTAAGGTCCAGTATGTTTCAATTCTGTCTTTTTAACTTTTCACTCAGCTTGAACTTTGATATTAGAGTCATAGAATCATAGAGTCACACAGCACAGAAACAGACCCTTCTGTCCAACCAGTCCACGCCAACCATGTTCCCAAACTAAACTAGTCCCATCTGCCTGCATCTAGCCCATATTCCTCCAAGCCTTTCCTATTCATGAACTTTTCCAAGTGTCCTTCAAAGAGTGTAAGTGGACCTCCATCACTCTGGCAGTTCATTCCACACACAAACCACTCTCTGTATAACAAAGTTGCCACACGTCCTTTTTAAATCTTTCTCCTCTTGCCTTAAAAATATGCCCCCTAGTTTTGAACTCCCCCATCCTAGGAAAAAAGCCCTTGTTATTCACCTATCTGTGCCCCTCATGGTTTTTTAAATCTCATTAAGGCCACTCTCAACTTCCTCTGCTCCAGTGATAAAGCACCAGCCTTTCTAGTCTATTTTTATATCTCAAACTCTCCATTACCTTCAACATCCTAGTAAAACCTTTCTGAAACTTCTCCAGTTTAATTATATCTTTCTATTACAGGGTGACCAGAACTACACACAGTATTCTGGAAAACGCCTCCCCAACATCATGCACAATCTCAACATGATGTCCTGACTCCTGTATTCAAATGTCCGAGCAATGAAGTCAAGCATGCTAAATGCCTTCTTAACTATCCTGTCTCCCTGCGATGCAAATTTCAAAGAATTATGTATCTGAACCCTTAGGTCTGTTTGTTCTACAACACTTCCCAGGGCCCTACCATTAACTGTATAAGCCCTGTCATCATTTGTATAATCAAACTGCAATAACTCACATTTATCCAAACTAAACTCCATCTGCCAGCCCTCAGCCCATTGACCAATTGATCAAGATCTCTTTTTGTAGTCTTGGATAACCTTCTTCACTGTCCACAAAACCACCAGTTTTGCTGTCATCTGCAAACTTACTAACCATGCGTCCTAAATTCTCATACAAATCATTTATATAAGTGTCAAACAAAAGTGAACCCAGTGCCAATCCTCGAAGAACACTGCGGGTCACAGGCCCCCAGTCCAAAAATACAAATCTCCACCACCCAGCTTTGCTTCCTAACATAAACCCAATTTTAATTGTTAATAGGTCCAATCATGAAAATGGCTATGAATATAGTAACACACTAGAGAGGTAGATTTATCTCTGTGGCTGAGATTAACCATAATGCTCAATGGACTTTACATATTCCTGATGGGGCAGTCCTAACACTGAGTATAAAATTATTACACCTGTAATAACATACATTAAAAATTAGCTCTTAAGTATAAATTAACTTACAAGGTCCAAAATGTTAGTTTTCTTGAATAAAAATGTTTTATATTCAATCTTAACTTGAAAACCCAGGCTTCTCCTTCAAATAGTTACTAAGATGTGGATATGCAAAGGGTGTTCTAACAGTTTCCTTTGAGAACTGTGAATTAATCATATCAGTGTATTCGAGTATGTGTAATCCATATGGTCACTGATAGTGAATGTGGTTGGTTGACACCTTTAACGTGAATCAAAAATAACAAAAATTTTAGGAATATTGTTCAAAGAGGAAACACGTTTTTAGGTTGAACTTAGTTCCAGAAGAAACAGTTAAGTAGAGTCATGTGCAGTAAGAAGTAACATTAAATTATCATTGAAGTTAGGGAACATCAGAATAACCACTTGACATTCAATAAAATATTCATTAATGAATATTACCTGAAAATAGTATAAAAGCGTATCCATTTTCAGCCATCTAGAATCGTAGATCTTTGTACAAGTGGCTTTGTATTTAATTGCAATTGTTGAAAAAATGCAATTCACTGGCAGGTAAACAAAACAAAAATAAATCACTAGGCTTAAGACAATCAAGTGTTCTGTTCTCATCAAAAAATGTGGCTCTGTCAGAGGATTAGGGAAATCGGTTTACAGTTAAACAAATAGCCAGGTACTCTCAGGCGAGGGAAAAGTCAGCCATCTGAACATGTGTAACTGTGAATGGCAGAATAGACCTAAGAGCCATTTAATGCTTATGATGCTCACATTTCCGCTTAAATTTTATGAAATTGACTTTCAGTGAAGTACATAATGTTCGGAATAAAGCTGATTGAAAATGTTTTCCATAAACAATTTTTGTTCAATTTAGATCAAAAACTGTAATGTGCTTTGAAAACAGGAGGAAAGGGACAATAGGGAAAGAACAGTGATGTGGTGCTAAAGGCTTGTCTGATTGTTCCATAGAGTTAGCATATTTATGCGAGGCTGAATGGTCACTTCTGAACTGATTCTATCAGTTGAGAGGATTGAGAGGTATATTAATCTTGGCTAAAGCCTTTCTTTAACGTAATAATGCAATTGAATTTAACAGTTAGAAGAAAATATACTACTGACAGAATTTCTTTATATGATTGATTTTTATAAATTCCAATAAAGCAAATAAAAATTATTTACTCTTTATCATCCCACTGTAAAATAGTAGCAAATGTCTGGACAGTAGCCTAAAGTTTATTGCATCACCTTTATGAAATTTGTAACAGTTCTCAACTAAAATTCAAGTGATTTGAATTGGGCTTGGAAACTGATGATCACTCTGTTTATTTAAAAAATAAAGCAATTGATTCACTGATAAAGTTATTGAATGTTTCCATGTGTCTTTTGATGTAAATGTTCCAAATCTAGATAAATTATTTTTCTTTCCTGTTTTGATTAACCAAAAGAGCAATCTTTCTTAATGTAGATTACTCTTAATTTGTTTTTGAGATATATAATGTCTGCATTTATTTTACTTACTTTGTATATCTTATTCATTCAAAGTTCTGTTATGGCAAAAGCAAATTGTGATGTAAAATATAATAAGTGTCTAAAAAATTTGAAATATTAGTGACAGAGTGATTTCACCCGACTTTGCCAGTATTACTTGTCTGCTGATAATGAAGAGACAGTACAAATGATTGTTGGCACTTCACGCTTAAAGCAGGAAATGCACACATGTCCTCTGGGAGGAAATTGCGGCAAGAGGCTTTTCATCTGTGTAAAGAACACTCGAGATGCACTTGAGATGCAGCCTTTTAAAAAGGATTGGGATTGTCAATGTTCACTCCTTCAGAAAATCTGCTACAGGGATTAGGTCAAGAAGTGATGTCACAGGGTATCGTTTGTTTTATTTTAATGGGCAATGGAGTCCAGTGGGAATAGATAAAAAACAAAACATATCCTTTCCTGTTAGATTAACCAATTAGAGCACTAGTCTGTACTTTTTTTAGTAATATTAAGGTAAACCAATTAAACTAAATTAGACTACACAGACCTTTTACTTGACTTTGCATCCAACATTGGACTCTAAGCCAGAATGCAATTTAAGTTTTTTGAGACAATAACATTTTCTAGTAGCACATGGGCACTCCCAAATAAATGTTTAATTTGACATTGATCAATTTTCTTAATACAAATTTAGAAATAAGTATCATATTAATTCCAAAATGCACAACAAGTTATCAATATTCCCTAGTTAGTTTTATGGTATTTTGGTCCTGAAAGATTTCCACTAAAGGGTATGATGTTGTGTGTCCTGGAAGAAGGCTTAGTAAAGTTTGTGCTATCATGTAACAGGATCTGATGACCACCCTATTGATCATATTTTAATATAATTATCATGATTAAAGCTGTGTATACATTTTTCTAATTGAACGATGTAGGAGTTGTTCAGTTGGACAGTTAGGTGTGTTTTTGTGATTTGTCTTCTTTAATAGGGGCATGGGACAAAGCCTCCTGATAATCTCTTTTGTGCTGCAGCTGTGTAGATTCAGACACTGAATATCTGGAAGTTTGATGACTGTTAAAATCCCAAACTAGCCAGATTATCTTTGCGTGATTTAAAAGAAATTAACCAGCAGCTGAGACCTGTCCTGCTTGCTATCACATTAAAGATTTAAGAGACACTAGTCAGAACATTGGTGAGAGCTGATAATTATCAGCCAGCAAGCACTAAACATACCAACGATTTATGTGTTTATGATAAACAGCAATCAACAACAGTGGATGCAATATCAACAGTACAATTTATGAATTCAAACAAGAATATGGTTACTGACTTGATTACAGTTACATTTTTCATCAAATTAAAACACCATTTTTTTTATCCCATAATGTGCTGAAGACTTAATTGCTCCAGTTTCTTATGGCACCACACAATAAATTTCAATGGCTGCTCAATTACTGTTTGAATACGATGCCAATGGCAAGTTTGAAAATGTCAGCTTGTTTTTATAAATCTTTAAAAAAACGATTAGATAAATTGCAAGTTGTACAAACTGAATAAACAAGATTAACAGTAAGCATGATCCTTGGATTTGCAAACAATATATTTTCAGAAACCAAACCAACAATCAACAAAGAAAAGTCCTGACTGAACTTTACATATACAAACACTGTTATTTAAGTGCAACGGAGTGGTTCTCTTGACAAGCAAATCCTCCCTCCCAAAACCTTCACATTCATGTATCGATGAACGTCTTTACCCTAAAGTCAATTCTATTACCAATTATGGTGTATAACTTTACACAGCTCCTTTCCCAGTGAACTGTTCCTAACTTGATGATAATTAAATGCTTTTAAACATTAATTGCACAAAATTAAACCCTCAACTCCAACAATACCATAAAGTTACGCTTAGTCTATATATTGTTACCTGTCATGCGTTCTTAACATTCTTTCTTCTGCTAAGTATCGATTTGGTGAAATCACAAGGTATTAGAAGTAAAATAACCACACTGACACAGAAATATTTATGGTACAGGAAAAGAAAGAAAAGAGGGAATGTGTTATTTTTTTCAGATCAGTGGAATGAGGTTCTTCTCGGGGATCAATGCTGGATCTCTTTTGCTTTCTGTTTAAACATAAAGGGGTTGGACATAGATATCAGAGATATCATATTGAAGTTTGCTGATGATAAAAAACTTAGTGGTGTGATAAGTTGTGAGGATAGAAATTATTCCAATACATTATAGACAAGTCAGTGATGTGAGCAGAGATATGGCTAATGCCTTTCAATGTGCAGAAATATTTATAAATGCTGGAAAAAAAATTAGTGAGAAAAGTATATCCGAAATGAGAAGAATTTGAATAGTGCAAAGGAATAAAAATCAAGCATTTTGTAACTGTGACCTTTTAAAGTTGAAATGCAAGTAAAAATGTTTGTATAAAAATGGCTAAAATTCTGGGCTTCATACATTAAACATAAGAGCAAGGGAGTCAGGTAGAATTAATGAAAGACATTGTATTGCGGTATCACAAATAATTCTGCAAATCCCATTGTGTGAGAGTTATTAAAGTCATGGAAAGGATACAATGAAGATGCTTTGAAACAAGTGTTATTAATTGTTCAAGAATGTGAACATATCAGGGATTTTTAAAATCTGAAACAAAAAAACGTATTACAGAGCGAGATTTAAAAAATGCTTTCAAAATTCTGAAAGATTTAGATCTTAAATACTGCATGGTGAAACAGTAATAAGCTAGCATCGCCAAAGATTATCACCAGAGAATTGATGGGAAACACTGGAAGGATCATTTAATGTCGAAGGTGATTAAAACATGGAATTATTTACCAGAACAGAAGAGCCAATAACATTATCTGAAAGGGAATTATATAGATATTTGAACAGCAACAACAAAATAGACTTTAAGTTACATAGTGTCTTTAAAATAAAAATAATCCTTAAATGCTTTAGAGGATTGTTTTTAAAAAAAATGACATCAAGAAGGTATTAGGACAGGTAACCTGAATCTTGATCAAAAAGTGATCAGAGATAGTGGGAACGGTAGATGCTGGAGAATCCGAGATAACAAACTGTGGAGCTGGATGGACACAGCAGGGCAAGCAGCATCTTAGGACCACAAAAGCTGATGTTTCGGGCCTAGACTCTTTCTGATGGGCCTAGGCCTGAAACATCAGCTTTTGCGCTCTTAAGATGCTGCTTGGCCTGCTGTGTTCATCTAGCTCCACACTTTGTTATCTCTTGATCAAAAAGGTTGGTTTTAAGGACTGACTTTAAAAATGAGAAAGGTGGAAGGTTAAGGAAGAGAATCCAAGAGCTTTAGCCCATTGGCAGCTGAATGTACAACTGTCCATTGTGCAAGGAATTAAAATTTGGGGATGTTCATGAGGTAGAAAAGAAAGGGTACATATATCTTAGATAGGTGTAGAGATACAGAAGGGTAATGCCAAAACGCAGGTAGGAGAGAACAGGATTTAGTGTGAAATGACCTTAATACTAGTTAATGTGCCCCTCCAACAAAATCTTAAATTAGCTCAGGTTTATGAAGGGTAGAGGATGGGAGTTTGACCAGAAGAATACTTGAGTACTTGTGATAACAATTAACAATGAGAGTTACAGTGCAGATGAATTAAGGTAGGGTTGGAAATGGGTAATGTTGCAAACAATGAAGTAGATGATCTTGGTGGCAGAGCATGTCTATGTTCATTATAGGATTAAATAACAAACAGCCTGATTCATTTCGAACAGTGGTTAAAACAGGAAAAGTGATTAAATGGGTGCCCAGGAAAAGACAAAGTATGGATAAGTAGATTTTTAATCAATAACAGAATCTATAGTTATGGGGAAAAGGCAAGAAAGTGAAGTTAAGGATTATCAGATCAGCCATAATCTCTTTGAAAGGCAATCCAGATTTATTGTTAGTTCTGCTGTTCTGTCATCAGTAAGATAATGTCTTTGATCTTCCAAATTTTAACTAAGAGGACACTTGCCTATTTAGTACAGGATGTCTGACAAGCAGAGTGACAAATCAGAAACTGTGGAAGGATTGAATTTGACGGTGCAAAGTTGGAGCTGGATGGCATCAGTTAACATCTAACATTCTATTTTTATATAATGTTACTGTGAGGCAACATAAGATCATAAGATATAGGAGTGGAAGTAAGGCCATTCGGCCCATCGAGCCCACTCCACCATTTAAATCATGGTCGATGGGCATTTCAGCTCCACTTCCCTGCACTCTCCCCGTAGCCCTTGATTCCTTGTGAGATCAAGAATTTGTCGATCTCTGCCTTGAAGACATCTAACGGCCCGGCCTCCACTGCACTCCATGACAATGAATTCCACAATCCCACCACTCTCTGGCTGAAGAAATGTCTCCTCATTTCTGTTTTAAATTTACCCCCTCTAATTTGAAGGCTGTGCCCATGGGCCCTAGTCTCCCCGCCTAACGGAAACAACTTCCCAGCATCCACCCTTTCTAAGCCATACATTATCTTGTAAGTTTCTATTAGATCTCCCCTCAACCTTCTAAACTCCAATGAATACAATCCCAGGATCCTTAACTGTTCATCATACGTTAAACCTACCATTCCAGGGATCATCCGTGTGAATCTCCGCTGGACACGCTCCAGTGCCAGTATGTCCTTCCTGAGGTGTGGGGCCCAAAATTGGACACAGTATTCTAAATGGGGCCTAACTAGAGCTTTATAAAGTCTCAGAACCACATCACTGCTCTTATATTCCAATGCTTTTGAGATAAACGACAACATTACATTTGCTTTCTTAATCATGGACTCTACCTGCAAGTTAACCTTTAGAGAATCCTGGACCAACACTCCCAGATCCCTTTGTACTTCTGCTTTACGAATTTTCTCACCGTTTAGAAAATAGTCCATGCCTGTATTCTTTTTTCCAAAGTGCAAAACCTCACATTTGCTCACGTTGAGTTTCATCAGCCATTTCCTGGACCACTCTCCTAAACTGTCTAAATCTTTCTGCAGCTTCCCTACCTCCTCAGTACTACCTGCCTGTCCACCTATCTTCATATCATTGGCAAACTTCACCAGAATACCCCCAGTCCCTTCATCCAGATCATTAATATATAAGGTGAATAGTTGCGGCCTCAACACTGAACCCTGCACGACACCACTCGTCACCCGTTGCCATTCCGAAAAAGAGCCTTTTATCCCAACTCTCTGCCTTCTGTCAGACAGCCAATCCTCAATCCAAGCCAGTAGCTCACCTCGAACATCATGGGCCCTCACCTTGCTCAGCAGCCTCATGTGAGGCATCATATCAAAGGCCTTTTGGAAGTCTAGATAGATAATATCCACTGGGTTTCCCTGGTCTAACATACTTGTTACATCTTCAAAGAATTCCAACAGGTTTGTAAGGCTCGACCTCCCCTTACTAAATCCATGTTGACTTCTTCCAATCTGACCCTGCACTTCCAAGAATTTAGAAATCTCATCCTTAACAATGGATTTTAGAATTTTACCAACTACCGAGATTAGGCTAATCGGCCTATAATTTTCCATCTTTTGCCTTGATCCTTTCTTAAACAAGGGGGTTACAACCGCAATTTTCCAATCATCTGGGACTTTCCCAGACTCCAGTGACTTTTGAAAGATCACAACCAAAACCTCCTCTATTTCCTCAGCCACCTCCCTCAGAACTCTAGGATGTAGCCATTGGGGCCAGGAGATTTATCAATTTTTAGATCTTTTAGTTTTTCTAGCACTTTCTCTTTTGTAATGCCTACCATACTCAACTCTGTCCCCGACTTTCCCTAGTTGTTGGCATACTACTCATGTCTTCCACTGTGAAGACTGACACAAAGTACTTATTAAGCTCTTCAGCTATTTCCTTAGTTTTCATGTAGAAGAAGAACACAACTAGAAATGAAGAATATAAAATAATTTAGGAAGAACACGAGAAATATCATTGGGGTAAAGAGCTCCTGCTGAAAAGGGAGCTCAAGCATGAGTACATGTATCCTGCTAGGTTCTACAATCAACTATAAACCTCCAAGATGAATGCAACATTGCATAGAAAAGATGATTTGGGGAACATATTTTTTCATGAATTTTGTCCTGTTTCAATTTACAACAAACCATGTATTTATCTTTCTATCTATTTAATAGATATGCCAAATATTGCAACAATTTGAAATAGTTTCATTGACAGCTATCTGAAAGAAATTGAAGTTAACTGTGTGTCTCGATAAAACAGGTTCAAGCAAATACTTATCACAATTGAGACTGCAGCAACCTTCAAATTAAAAGTAAACAAATGAAAGAATATTTTCAAAGAATGTTATTTCGTTTGTGATTTTATTACATTGGAGGTATTGCAAATGACTCTGAACTATTTTAGATGCAAGAATTCTTGCCTTATCAATTATAAATTGATTCATGGAATTCTGAATAATTCTGGCTAGCTGTTTCAATCTGAGATTTGTCAAACTTGTCTGGGTCTGATCCATTTACAACTCATCAAGGCCTGAATGACGTATGAACTAGTGTTCACTTAAGCTGGTGTCATGGCCAACATAATCTAATGTATTTTCGTTGCTGGTTCAGAATAAGATCTTCAAATACAGGTATCTTCCTGGCTGATGAGAGATATGGCAGCTGCTGGCTGTTACTTTCATTCACCTGTTGATTAGGATGAGCATCACAAGCAAATTCAAAACAGAGATGCAGTAAAATTATCAAATGATGCCATGAATCTTGAAAGTAACTGTTTGTAGGTAAACGGATTGGGGGGAATATTCTCTTCAACCATTGTTTCTGTCTTCCAGGGATATCAACTATCTAAAATCCAATTTTCTGTACAACAGTTGAATGATGTCTCATTTTGTGTTGGGTACATGCACTGAGAAGAAGTCTAAATCATAGCAAAAAATATTCTCAGAGACGTAGGAACCAAATAATATCAATGAATTCAATAATAGCAAGAACCACAGATGCTGGAGTCAGAGACAACACAGTTGGAGCTGGAGGAACACAACAGGTTAGGTAGTATCAGAAGAGCAGAAAAGTTGACGTTTTGGATTGGGATCCTTGTTCAGAAATGAAAAAAGGTCCCAATCTGAAACATCAACTTTCCTGCTCCTCTGATGCTGCCTGACCTACTGTGTTCCTCCAGCTCCAACTGTTTTGTCAATGAATTCAATTATCTTCATCAATAATTTTCCCTCATAAGGTCAGAAGTGGAGATATTCGCTGATAATTGCCAAATGTTCAGCATGATTCTCAACTCCTCAGATACTGAAGCAGTCCATGACTACATGCAGCCAAGACCTGGAGAATATCCAGGCTGGGGTTGACAAGTGACAAGTAACATTCGAGCCACAGTTGTGCTGGGCAATGATCATCTCCAACGAGAGGTAATCTTGATATTCAATAGTATTGCCATCACTGGATCCCCCACCATCAACATCCTGGGGCTTTACCATTGACCAGAAACTGAGCAGGACCAGCCATATCAATACAATGGCTAGAAACGCAGGCCAGAAGCTAGGAACTCTGCATTGAGTAACTCACTTCCTGATTCTCCAAATCTTGTCCCCATCCATAAGGCATAAGCCAGCAGTGTGATGGAATATTCACCACTTGCCAGGATAGATGCCTTTCCAACAATATTCAAGAAGCTTGACACTAGGATAAAGCATTCCACTTGATTGGCAGCACATCCGCAAGAAGATTCACTCCTTCCATCACTGCCATAGAGGAACATCAGCATGTGCCATCTACAAGATACTCTTCAGAAAATCACCAAAGTTTCTTGGACAGAACGTTTCAAATCCACAAGGAGTACCAACTGAAAGGGCAAGGGTAAGAGATGCTTGGGAATATAACCTCCTGCAATTTTCTCTTCAAACCACTCATCATCCTCACTTGGAAATATATTGCTGTTCTTTCAAAATCGCCCTTCCTAACAGCATTGTGGGTATACCTGTACCAAATGGACTGCCCCATTGCCTTCTGAACAGCAATGAGGGGTGGGCAATACGTCCTGGCATAGCCAATGAAGCCCAATTCCCCAAAATTAATTTTTAACAATTAATTATTTTAAACAATATCACTCCTGAGTAACCCACTCTCTTCCCCCTCCATTTTAAGTTTCATATTTGAGAAGGTGACAAGTGCAACCATTTGAAACCAGCTGGGCCATTACTTAAATATATGGACTTGAGCCCTGACTGATTTTTAACCAGTGGCCTTGGTGTGAATGCTTGCAGAGGAGGCTAAGTTGCAAGGTGCCCAATTCATTATATAAACCTCTTTTACTTTCCTCGTGGTGCCAGGATCAATGCTTCTGCAGGCAGGAGGTAAGTTTGAGTATCAAGCTTAAATAAACATAATCTACCATGGCTTTATTTTGTTTCCTGATTACAAGAATGTCCTAAGACTTCCATCCTGTAACTTATCCGGGCTCCGGTGACCACTCTCACAATACCACCTCACGGCTTCCTGGTACATAAAGTCACCCACCAACCAGCTAATGCCTGATTGGTTGCTGGTGTTAAAATTGCCAGAGTTTCCAAGTGATAAGGCTTGCAGTGCTTTCACCTCATTTCCATGCCCACCCAATTCCTGACCAGTACTGTAATTGACTCTCACATGTTTCGACGCAGATTGCACAATAGTATTGTCTCTTTGCAAATAAATGAACATGATTTGCTCAGTGGTTTTGCATGAAGTTAGAACCACCTTCGTTTCTCAACATTGAATTGCTACGTGGAACTGCCCAACACCATTGAGGGTGATCTTTCAGTAAAGAAAGATATAGTTTATGGAGATGATTCCTGAATTTGAAATGATTAAAATGGAACACTGTAATAAAATAAAAGATAAAAAAAGGGCTGTCACTCAGGTCCAGACTTGATAATGTGCAATTAGACAATAGACAATAGACAATAGGTGCTGGAGTAGGCCATTTGGCCCTTCGAGCCAACACCACTATTCATTATGATCATGGCTGATCATCCACAATTAGTAGATAATAAAATGTGAGGCTGGATGAACACAGCAGGCCAAGCAGCATCTCAGGAGCACAAAAGCTGACGTTTCGGGCCTAGACCCTTCATCAGAGAGGGGGATGGGGGGAGGGAACTGGAATAAATAGGGAGAGAGGGGGAGGCGGACCGAAGATGGAGAGTAAAGAAGATAGGTGGAGAGGGTGTAGGTGGGGAGGTAGGGAGGGGATAGGTCAGTCCAGGGAAGACGGACAGGTCAAGGAGGTGGGATGAGGTTAGTAGGTAGCTGGGGGTGCGGCTTGGGGTGGGAGGAAGGGATGGGTGAGAGGAAGAACCGGTTAGGGAGGCAGAGACAGGTTGGACTGGTTTTGGGATGCAGTGGGTGGGGGGGAAGAGCTGGGCTGGTTGTGTGGTGCAGTGGGGGGAGGGGATGAACTGGGCTGGTTTAGGGATGCAGTGGGGGAAGGGGAGATTTTGAAACTGGTGAAGTCCACATTGATACCATATGGCTGCAGGGTTCCCAGGCGGAATATGAGTTGCTGTTCCTGCAACCTTCGGGTGGCATCATTGTGGCAGTGCAGGAGGCCCATGATGGACATGTCATCAAGAGAATGGGAGGGGGAGTGGAAATGGTTTGCGACTGGGAGGTGCAGTTGTTTGTTACGAACTGAGCGGAGGTGTTCTGCAAAGCGGTCCCCAAGCCTCCGCTTGGTTTCCCCAATGTAGAGGAAGCCGCACCGGGTACAGTGGATGCAGTATACCACATTGGCAGATGTGCAGGTGAACCTCTGCTTAATGTGGAATGTCATCTTGGGGCCTGGGATGGGGGTGAGGGAGGAGGTGTGGGGACAAGTGTAGCATTTCCTGCAGTTGCAGGGGAAGGTGCCGGGTATGGTGGGGTTGGAGGGCAGTGTGGAGCGAACAAGGGAGTCACGGAGAGAGTGGTCTCTCCGGAAAGCAGACAGGGGAGGGGATGGAAAAATGTCTTGGGTGGTGGGGTCGGATTGTAAATGGCGGAAGTGTCGGAGGATAATGCGTTGTATCCGGAGGTTGGTAGGGTGGTGTGTGAGAACGAGGGGGATCCTCTTGGGGCGGTTGTGGCGGGGGCGGGGTGTGAGGGATGTGTCGCGGGAGATGCGGGAGACGCGGTCAAGGGCGTTCTCAATCACCGTGGGGGGAAAGTTGCGGTCCTTAAAGAACTTGGACATCTGGGATGTGCGGGAGTGGAATGTCTTATCGTGGGAGCAGATGCGGCGGAGGCGAAGGAATTGGGAATAGGGGATGGAATTTTTGCAGGAGGGTGGGTGGGAGGAGGTGTATTCTAGGTAGCTGTGGGAGTCGGTGGGCTTGAAATGGACATCAGTTACAAGCTGGTTGCCTGAGATGGAGACTGAGAGGTCCAGGAAGGTGAGGGATGTGCTGGAGATGGCCCAGGTGAACTGAAGGTTGGGGTGGAAGGTGTTGGTGAAGTGGATGAACTGTTCGAGCTCCTCTGGGGAGCAAGAGGCGGCGCCGATACAGTCATCAATGTACCGGAGGAAGAGGTGGGGTTTGGGGCCTGTGTAGGTGCGGAAGATGGACTGTTCCACGTAACCTACAAAGAGGCAGGCATAGCTGGGGCCCATGCGGGTGCCCATGGCCACCCCCTTAGTCTGTAGGAAGTGGGAGGAGTCAAAAGAGAAGTTGTTGAGTGTGAGGACGAGTTCCGCTAGGCGGATGAGAGTGTCGGTGGAGGGGGCCTGGTCGGGCCTGCGGGACAGGAAGAAGCGGAGGGCCTTGAGGCCATCTCCATGCGGAATGCAGGTGTACAGGGACTGGACGTCCATGGTGAATATGAGGTGTTGGGGGCCAGGGAATTGGAAGTTTCCTGGAGGAGGTGGAGGGCGTGGGTGGTGTCACGGACATAGGTGGGGAGTTCCTGGACCAAAGGGGAGAAAATGGAGTCCAGATAGGTGGAGATGAGTTCGGTGGGGCAGGAGCAGGCTGAGACGATGGGTCGACCGGGGCAGGCAGGTTTGTGGATTTTGGGAAGGAGATAGAAACGGGCCGTGCGGGGTTGGGGAACAATGAGGTTGGAGGCTGTGGGTGGGAGGTCCCCTGAGGTGATGAGGTCATGAATGGTGTTGGAGATGATGTTTTCCTGGAGGAGGTGGAGGGCGTGGGTGGTGTCATTTTCTTTACTCTCCATCTTCGGTCCGCCTCCCCCTCTCTCCCTATTTATTCCAGTTCCCTCCCCCCATCCCCCTCTCTGATGAAGGGTCTAGGCCCGAAACGTCAGCTTTTGTGCTCCTGAGATGCTGCTTGGCCTGCTGTGTTCATCCAGCCTCACATTTTATTATCTTGGAATCTCCAGCATCTGCAGTTCCCATTATCTCATCCACAATTAGTATCCTGTTCCTGCCTTATCCCCATAACCCTTGATTCCACTGTCTTTAAGAGCTCTATCTATATCTTTCTTGAAAGTATCCAGAGAGTTGGCCTCCACTGCCTTCTGGGGCAGAGCATTCCAAATATCCACCACTCTCTGGGTGAAGAAGTTTTTCCTCAACTCGGTTCTAAATGGCCTACCCCTTATTTTTAAACAGTGTCCTCTGGTTCTGAACTCACCCATCAGCAGAAACATGCTTCCTGCCTCCAGAGTGTCCAATCCCTTAATAATCTTATACGCCTCAATCAGATCCCCTCTCATCCTTCTAAACTCAAGTGTATACAAGCCCAGTTGCTCCAATCTTTCAACATATGATAGTCCCGCCATTCCGGGAATTGACCTCCTGAACCTTGGTAGGAGTGGCCTAAACCAAAGCTAAGAAATTGAAACCTTTAGAGAAAGTGCACTGAATAGAATGGGTTCTGGCCCATTTTCTATTCATTGGGAAATAATTTCAACAGAAATTAGGCCTTTATACCATTTTCCATTCGATGAAGGGGGCTTCAAATTGGCTTTTAAAAACATCTGCTGGGCAGGTCGGGTGCAGGCCCTCCCACAAATAAATCACTGCACCCATTTCATGCTCAAAATGTGATGGCATACAGCAGTTTCTACTGCATGAATCTTTATTAACCTATTACATGAAAACTAAAGGCAGAATCATATCAGGCTCTGAGCAACATGAGCTTTGGTGAGATGATTGGCAGAATCAGGCAAGATTTTTGGCAGGGCATATTCTCAACATCAAAAGCATCTCATCATATCCTACCTGTTTTGCTCAAGTGACATGGTAAGATTCACACAAGGCAGTGGTGAGGGTCCAATTGTCAAATGCCTCATTACTAACCCAATTAGCCACTGGTTACAAGCTTGCAAAACCCATCATGCCTTTTAAATATGGCACCAATACATGGGATGTGGTTGATTCTGCGATCTCCAGTGAATGTTGAACTTCTCTGAGGCTGTGGTGTACAGTAAGATGGGGTGGAATTTGGTCCTGATACATGACTTGAGGGCCGAAATGCCAATGAATGTGGCTAGTTTGGTCAGATATGGTGAGAAAACTAACTCAACCTTGTGCTAAATCACCCCAACAAACTTGTATTTAACCAAAAAACTTAAAGATTCAGTCCTAGACAGCAAAGTGTGGAGCTGGATGAACACAGCAGGCCAAGCAGCATCTTAGGACCACAAAAGCTGACGTTTCGGACCTAGACCCTTCATCAGAGAGGGGGATAGGGAGAGGGAACTGGAATAAATAGGGAGAGAGGGGGAGGCGGACCGAAGATGGAGAGAAAAAACTCTATCTCTCCATCTTCTCTCCATCTTCGGTCCGCCTCCCCCTCGCTCCCTATTTATTCCAGTTCCCTCTCCCCATCCCCCTTTCTGATGAAGGGTCTAGGCCCGAAACATTAGCTTTTGTGCTTCTAAAATGCTGCTTGCCCTGCTGTGTTCATCCAGCTCCATACTTTGTTGTCTTGGATTCTCCAGCATCTGCAGTTCCCATTATCTAAGATTCAGTCGTAAATGTTATTATCCGTAAAGTACAGTAGTATCCTAATATTAATCCAAATGCATCTTTTTTCAGCAATTTCTTTTAATCCTGTATAAAAATATCAAGCTTGCAATATTCAAAGCAATAATGCAATGCATAATGATTTAAGTAAGGTTACCTGAGACATAATAAATAGGAGAACGAAAGACAATTTTAGAAAGTGAGGCATCAGATCTTTGCAAAATGGCATGATCTTTACACATTTTTGTATATCCTCTCCTAAAGGAAATAACTTTCTGGTCTATTGGAAAATAGTCACCCTTGGTTCTAGGCCCTTCATTGGCCCCGTCTCCACAACTTGCACTTCCAACAGTCAGTGGGGTGAAATAGGCCAATGCCAGTTTCAGTATCAGAGGGGGCATCTGGGTCAGAGGTAGCTGCCAAGCTTCCACCATCTGTCAAACATGGCATGGTATCGAGGGCTGTATATAGGAGCCGCAGCAATTTTCACCATTCTATATCACAGTGAGTGGTGCCGCTTGTACAGTCACGCTGGAAACATCAGCACATGCCAGAATCAATGCAATGGGGTTTCAATATGACTGGCCAAAAATCAAACTGACCCAGGGCACGTCACTGGTCACACACTTCTGACACAACGTAACTATTATGCAGTTCTCTCACTGTTTGTAAGACTGCACAGCTAATAGACTGCCAAGGCACAAGAGTTCTCAACATACTTCAAAGGTTGTGAAGAAACAAATGTCATTAATTCCATCAAGTGCCCAATGTGTATCCGAGATTGTGCCAGGAGGTCTGGTGGTAGGTGGCCCATCTGGATTCATGGAGTATCTTTGGATCAGTCATGTTGGAGAAGAGGACAAAGCAGGATTTGCAGAAAGACTTGTGGATGTTGCTCCTAGACCAATTTAGGGTTTTTGTTAGTGGTGGGTTACCATAGTTATTCTTTGAGTTGAATTGTAGTTCTTGTTAGTTTTAATTAATTAAAGTGCATTACTCATTAAATGATGTGGTGTTGTAGGTTTTCAGACCATTAGCTAGTGTCTGACATGGGTTAAATGTACTTACTGGTGTGGTTCCCTTATCCACATTTGGACAATGTCAGTGTGTAGAACCAGTTGCTTCCATTGTTCCCTGCTCCCTCTAACATCCGGCGTGGGTGCTGGTTGGGGTAGTCCTGACAGTATGCAGGGGCTGATCTTCCATCAGTGTTGAGTGACATTAATACTTGGACAAGGTGCTCATCTGAGTGATTCTAAATGAGACTGTTCAACCTAGGAGTTTTACAGCCACACTCAGTGGTATATTTTCCCAATTTCCAAGCACAGATGCGGGCCTGCCACAGAGAATGATTAGAAACAGGGAGTGTGTTTGCATTTTGCCATTCTTTATTCAGGGATAGTGGGCAGGTTTTAAATAGCTCAATTACCACCACACTTGAGATCAAAGTAACTGAGCTCACATTGAGAATGAAGGTGAAATTGAACCCTGCAACCTTTTGTTCTCTGTGGTTGAATACTGCATCAGGTCTTGACTCACTGTTTCACAGAAAAGCTTGCAATTACCTTTTTAAAGCTGTGCCATGAAAAAATTCAGCTAGTTGCACACAACCATGAAAATGTTAATGCAATTTCCATGCTGTTAATAGCTCCTCTAGATTACACTTATGATGCCATACTGCAGCCCATATTTATTACCTTTGCTTTACCTGACTGTACCCACAGGAATTTGCAATTTTTGCCTGTTTATTGCTGTTGATTGCAGCAAAGATTTTATTGTACCTTTGACAAGGATCTTTTTAATTGCCTAATTGTTTTACAATCGTTAGATTCGGAATATGGTGTGAAAGTATCATATGAGTATAGATTGTGCAATCAATCCTGCTGCTTTCTGTGATTTATCACCTAGGGAGTCTTCGTGTGAAAAGGCAACTCCTTCAGCTCACAGCACATACAGCAAGTGCTGCAAATCTCTTGACCTCATTCCCAGACCAAAAAGACAGATAAATTGCCTGTCCACTGATGCTAGTGGTTCCAAGCAAACATGGTGGCCATGGATTTCCTCGCGTCACATCTCATTGGTTTATTTATTGCTTTTGTCTGTATAGTTTGCAATTTATAGTCAAATATCAACACATCAAAGAATGTCTGGAAACAATGAAGCGGTGACTCCATTGTCAGAGAAGAATTTGGCCCCTGCTTCCTTGCAGCTTTTGCTGCCATTTCCAATTGTGTAGAATATGAACCTTCACATCTGATCAGACCTTGGGCCCAGTATGCTCAAGTACAAACATAATGATACCGAAGTATACATCCACAATTCATTAGCAAAATGGGCTGCATTCCTTTGCAGCTGTTTTAAACATTATCTTCAGCAGGAATTCTAAAGGAGGAATTTGATACAGAGCTTAGGCCCTTTGCGTTTAAAGTGCTTTAAAACACCATCTGGATTTAAAATTGCACTATAATTGCACCCAACTCATTCAGCCACACAGCTCCTTGAAGGATATCCAAAGGAAGGAATACGATTCCTTAGACAAAACGTGTCTGTAATACTCTTGTGCTGGAAAATAGTACTGGACAGATTCCAATGTTAAATGTTTGGTGAAACACTTTGTTAGGAACAATCATAGTAAGAAAACAGATGATTTAAATAATTTGAATATTTTGGCAGTACATCCACACAGCACAATAAAAGTAATGTGATAGATGTGGTACTGTTGAGAGACACCAACTGGCTGGCAAAGCTAGATGCAGACTAGTGACTAACAGTGCACTCATTGAGTACTGGTGATTGCAAACAGGTTAATCCCCGGGCTCTCACTGGGTAGAATCTTATTGATTTGATTTCAAATGAGAGATAGGACCATTTCCTGATCCAGATGTTTTCTGAGGATGGTTCCTGCTTGTGTGATCTTACTGGAAGCAGTAAGTAGAGGTAGTGAGCAGACCTCGTAAACAGGTGCAGCAGTGGGAGCGTCCAAGGCTCTGGGTGTCTAGTAGCCCCATGGGAAGAGGTGAGTGGGCAGGATGTGGGTCGGAGATTATGATGGATATCAAAATAGAGGCACCATCTGGACCCTTTTGAATGTTTAAAACTGAAGTGTGTCCATATCTGTCAGGCCATCACTGTTAAAGGGGAAATTCTCCAGAAGTTGGCCTGTGACCACAAGTGCAGTAGCCTGGAAAAAATGACTTCTGGATGGGGAGAGAGACAAGTCATGAATGTCCAACTGGATACCAACAAACCATTTCCAGAATTCTGCCTCAGCAGGCAACCAGTTTGCACCCAGCTAGATCTCTGTGACCTGATCATTCCTCACCCGCGGTGGGGTTACTTAATTACTACTAACTGGCCACTTGCCCCTCAATGTGGGTATCACATATTGCTATGACACAGCTTCCCCTTCCTACCCCACCATCTACAAAACTGTTTCCAAGTGGCTGGTAAGGTTCTGCCCAGCAAGTGATGGTGACAGGATGCACATTGGATACCAGATGCTGGGTGCTAGGAACCAATTACACAGCAAGTGCAGAAGTAATCTTTTCACAGGAACATGAAGAAGTTCTAAAGGACATGTCTCCATTCAGTTGTTGTTCTCCAAAGTAGTCCACGCAAACTTCAGCCCACTTGTCGGATCTGTTCACAGAGCGTCATGTATGATTTTTGGGCAATAATAAGCATGATGAAACACTTGAGTGTATCAAGATGACATTCACAGTGTCCTCACACAGATTGCATTTGTGGCTCATTCTACATCAAACAGCAGTCAATTCTTATCATACCAGTCACTTCATTAATAATGCATTTGTGCCATGCAAATATATTTAAATATTTGTATCATGAAACTTGTCTTGGTCACTAGCACACAGCAGCAAGATTGCACGAGACATGCTTTTATTAAAAATGTTCTAATCGATCTGTTTAGAAATGTTATTGCACACATGGGGAGCAACTGGGACTTGAACCCAGGTCTCTTGGTCCAGGGGTTAGGGTGCTTTCCTCTTTTTTATTTATTCATGGGATGTAGATGTTACTGACTAGGTCAGCATTTATTCTGAGGAAGGGTCACTGGACCCAAAATATTAACTCTGATTGTTCTTCACAGATGCTGCCAGACCTGTTGAGCATTTCCAGCAACTTCTGTTTTTATTTTGGCATTTGTTGTTCATCTCCAATTGCCTTTGAGAAGGTAGTGGTGTGCTGCCTTATTGAACCATTGCAGTTGTTAGGATATTAGGAAGGGAGTTCCAGGACTTTGACCCAACGAAGGTGAAGAAATGGCAATAGTTGCAAGTCAAGATGGTTTGTGGTTTTGAAGGGCACTGGAAGGTGCCAGGGCTCCGATGTAGGTGATTCCCTGTCCTTCTAAATGGTAGAGGTCATTGGTGTGTAAGGTGCTGTTGAAGGATCCTTTGTGATTTAGTATAGTGTCCTCCATACACTCTGCTGCCACTGTGTTTTGGCAGTAAAAAAAGAGAATGTTCAAAGTGGTGGATGGGAAACCAATCAAGCTGACTGCTTTCTCTAGACGGTGTCAAGCTTCTTGAGTTTTGTCAGATACGCTCCTGACTAGTGACTTGTAGATAGTAAAAAACCTCTGGTTGAAACAGGAGGTGAGTTTCTTGCTACATAATTCTTAGTCTCTGACCTGTTCATGTGGCCACTGTATTTATATGGCTTGTCCAGTTCAGTTTCTAGTGAAATAGTAACCTCCAGAATGTTGATACTTGGGCATTCAGTAATGCTAATGCCATCGAACATTCAGCTTATCAATCAGTTCAATTAATGTTAATGATATAAAATATCGAGTGGCTTTTGTAATCACGGCCCAAAAAAAATGCTTCTGCATTATTTAAACTTTATCTGAGATAAAAGATGCTCTGCTGTCAAGGTCTGACGTCTCAGTGCTTTCTTTAGAGTTATGTTTTGACTTGAACTAACCTATCTGGTGAAACTTTGAAACCATCATATGGTAGGACTGGACCACATAAGGCTGTAGCTGGGTAATGTGGGTTGTACTTTGTAATCATTTACTGAGGAGAATGTTGTCAAATTGTACCTCAAACAGGTTGATATGAATATTCAGTTAACCATATGTCAGATTGATGATGCTGCTGTTCTTCAGTGCAACGGGGTTAAGAGTTGTTCTCCAACGTTTTTATTCAAATAAATTGTTATAGCAGTGATACATCGAGTGATACAGAACATAGTAGCTACAAAATGCTCAGGAGTGCTGAAACATGAGCCATGTAGGGTCAACTACAGTCATTAACACCTCTGAAATGCAACAGGGGATTTGAGCAGGGTCAGAAGGTAATGGTGTTCTGAACACATTTCTCCAGGTGGGTGCAATACTTCCAGGAGATGTTAAGCTTTTTTTCAGTTAAGCAGACACTTGGGTACATTTGATGATAACAGAGAGTCAGAGTTTTGCAGTTGCACAGGCAAAAAAAAAAGTTGAATTCTATTTCACCTTAAATACAAGAGTCACCATCACTCAGACACAAAGTGGATCTAATGTACTGCAGGAAAACTTAATGTTCCATAGGGGGCCCAATGAAGGCAATTAAGAGACAGCCTTTTTAATCCCATGCTGTGTTTTGCATTGATGTTTTGTGTATTGCTGTGACAATCTTTTTATGGACAGAAAACAATGATTTATTTTAAACTCAAAGCAAAATAATTTGCAAATGAAATCCATAAGACAAAAGAATACTCTGAATATAATATTAAGACATTTCTTAAACCAATGAATTATTCGATATGTGTAGAATTCAAAAGAAGCCTGAGCTATTCAGTTTTAGTATAGATAACAAATATTTCACTATTGTAGAACAGTAGAATTGCCTAAATGCTTACAACACCCTAGTGTCACATGGTACAGGGCTAGGGCCAGCAAATGGGCACAAGTCATACAAAATGTATGATATGCTATGTCTGCAAAAAGTGTAATTACACATTGAGCTTTTGTTATTATAAATTATAAATAGCCCTGTTTAAACAAAGTGAGATTTTTCTCTTAAGACTGTCTTTGACTCAGAATTGATTACTTTGCTTTGGGTTTGCTGGGGAGTTCATTCTAACAAAGTGACAGTTTCATTAATTCATACTACTAATAAAACCAAAATAATCTTGGAATAGTAAAATATTATACACGCTAATTATTTGATTTGTGTGCAACAATTTGATGTTGAGCTACTAACAGTTAACAGTATTAAAGAGTATTAATCTTATACTCACTCTCAGCCTTCTCCCGAGCACAGTACCTGCCCAAAACAGTAACTAACAGCATTTCACTCATTATTATTAAAATCCTTTCATTTGCAGTAAAGAATTCAACTGACAGTGCCAAATTAATATATTGAAATCTTTCAGCATATGTCATAAAGTTAGAATAGAGTTAGAAATCTGTGACTTTCACATTAAGCGAAGAAGATGTCAAATAGTTTTAAAAAGCAGAGCTGCCTTATTTACATGTGAATTGCACACAACAAATTCATTGAGATTTTCAAGACCTTTCTGGTTACTAAACTTCCTATTTTCTGACATACCTTCAATTTTTTTTCTGGTTTCTCTATAACAAGTATGAACTACAATCGCACTGTGCTGAGACTTGCTCTCCAGCCTTGGCCAACACACTTTCAAAGTTTGCAGCTAAACCTCAGGCACCCCATTGATTTGCCCCTTCTGTCTCTGGGGAGCTAACTGAGTTTGTCCCTGCTGCTCTGTTTGTCTTTAAAATACTGATTACTTATCAGGAAACCCTTTACTAGTGTAAGTGTTATAATGTGGCTTAGGTAGATTCCAACGAGGAACTCTTCATTCTCCCTCCAAGTGTGTAAATGCATACACTGCATTTACCAGCAATATGCTGATTCAGATTAACATTTAATACATGAAGGGCCAGAGGGAGGACTCAATTGTTACCAATTTACAGCTCAATGGTCACCATCTGATTTTAAAACAGAATTTATATTGTCTTTATTTTAACTATCTTTATAGAATTTTGCAAAAATACATCAGAATCCAAATATATATAGAAGCATCAGTTTTAGACTATCAGACCATAAGATAAAGGTGCTGAATTAGATCATTTGGCCCATCGAGTCTGCTCTGCTATTTGAGCATGGCTGATACATTTCTCAGTCCCATTCTCCTGCCTTTGCCCCATAATTCTCAATCCACTTAGTAGTCAAGAACCTATCTGTCTCTATCTTAAATACGCTCAGTGTCTTAGCCTCCACAGCCTTCTGTGGCAATGAGTTCTGCAGATTCACCAGCCTCTGACTGAAGAAATTCCTCTTCACCTCAGTTCTAAAGGGTTGTCCCTTCACTCTGAGGTTGTGCCCTCGGCTCCAAGTCTCTCCTACTCTCCTACTAATCATTTAGAATAGCTCTGATAAAGGGTCTAGGCCCAAAGCGTCAGCTTTTGTGCTCCTGAGATGCTGCTTGGCCTGCAGTGTTCATCCAGCTTCACACTTTATTATGTCTCCTACTAATGGGACACCTTCTCCATGTTCACTCCATCCAGGCCTCTCAGAATTCTGTAAGTTTCAGTCAAGCCTACCCTTATCCTTTTAAACTCCAAAAAATCAAGACCAAGTGTCCTCAATCACTCTTTGAGTCCTTCATTCCTGGGATTATTCTTGCAAGCCTCTACTGGATCCCCTTCAAGGCCAACATATCCTTCGTTAGATACGGGGCCCAAAACCACTCACAATATTCCAAATGTGATTTTTTTTTTCCCCTTTTTTCATTCATGGGATGAGGGAATTGCTGGCTAGGCTGGCATTTATTGCCCATCCCTAACTGACCAGAGAGCAGTTGTGAGTCAACCACAATGTTGTGGATCTGCAGCCACATGTAGGTTAGACCAGGTAAGGATGGCAGATTTCCTTCCCTTAAGGGCATTAGTGAACCAGATGGGATTTTCCCAACAATCAGCAGTGGATTCATGGTCATCATTAATTAGATTCTTAATTCCAGATACTTATTAAATTCAAATTCTACCATCTGCCGAGGCAGGATTCAATCCCAGGTTCCTAGCAGACGATAATCTGCATGACAATGGCATTTACTTCCTTAAAACAGGCAATTGACCTGGGGTAATATAATTGAGGGACAAACTGAATGCAATTTTATAAAGCATGCAGGAGGACATGGGTATTGGAAAATTAACATCTACCTAACAGCAGGTATAAGATGGCAATTGCTGCAATTAGCTGATACAAGGTGAGTTTGTTGGTATTCATAGGAAGGTTGGCTCTAATTGGCCAGATTGGTTAACGTGGAGGAGAGAAAGAGTTGATCTGAGCACGAGCTATGGTTGTGTTATTAAGCCCTTGGCATTTGGAACTGTTGAGAGACCCCTAAGAAATGGGTGAAGTGGGCAATGGCAGAATAGTTTTCTAAACTGACTGTGCCATGGGCACCGATCACACAGGTGATGGCTCATTCTGTAAGGAAATCGACCTGGGGAAAGGAAGTTTCTGACACAAAGATCGAGGCAGCTACATTTCCCTGGTCATCACAAGGTCAATCTTTGGATGGGAAAGTTGCAGAAGGTCACCCAGGGAACCAGGATGACGTGTTGGCATAGAGAAGCAGGAAACCTGTAGCTGGGCTATACAGGTAGATGATGAGCTACCTGCAGATGAAGGAAATGCACTTGTCAAGGATGACAACTGGACAGAGGGAACTTGACAGATTTTTTATGGCAAGATAATAAAATGTGAGGCTGGATGAACACAGCAGGCCAAGCAGCATCTCAGGAGCACAAAAGCTGACGTTTCGGGCCTAGACCCTTCATCTGATGAAGGGTCTAGGCCCGAAACGTCAGCTTTTGTGCTCCTGAGATGCTGCTTGGCCTGCTGTGTTCATCCAGCCTCACATTTTATTATCTTGGAATCTCCAGCATCTGCAGTCCCCATTATCTCTGATAGATTTTTTATGGCATCTTACTTTCATATGTCGTCAGTATATTCAGGTGGTGCATGAAGGGGGCCAATCAGTAAACTGGGCTGAATTTACACTTTTTTAAGCTACATTTCATTGCACTGTGGTACACTGCCCTTCACCAGTGTTTACTCATGCTTAAGCTGCACAGGCATGGCTTTCACCTGCATTGTCCAGAGACTTTCAGCGCACTGCACACTGCTTTGAGATTGGCCTTAGAAGTTCTTTCTACTAAGCACATCAATGAAACATGCCTCAGGTTTCTGGTGCTCAGAGGACTTCTGTAGACTAGGTACCTCCTCTGCCCTAGACCTAAAGCAATCCCATGATCTCAGTCATTAGTGACTGCATCAAACTGAAAAGATTGGCACAGTGTCCAAGAAACATAGAAATTGGGAGCAGGAGTAGGCCATTTGGTCCAATGATCCCACTCTATCATTCAACATGATCATGAATGATCCTCTAGCTCAACACCTAATCCTGTTTGCTCCCCTTACTCCTTGACACCTGTAGTCTCTAGAAATTGACCTATTTCTTTCTTAAATGTATCCAGTGACATTGCCTCCACAACTCCATGTTGTCAAGAATTCCACAGGCTCACCACATTCTGAGTGGAGAAGTTTCTCATTATCATAGTCTTAAATGGCCGACCGCATTTCCTAAGACTCTGAGCACTTGGTGAAGACACCCCAGGCCAGGAGAAATATCATCCCTGCATCCAGTCTGTCCAGTCCGATCAGAATTTTATACGTTTCAGTGAGATACCTCCTCATTCTTCTAAACACCAGCGAATATAGGCCCAGATGACCCAATCTCTCCTGACAAAAAAAACCTGTCATCCACGAATTTCATCAGATCAACTTTTTCTGCACTTCCTGTGTGGCAAGTTTAGTTTTCCTTAGGTAAGGAGACCAATGAGCACACAATACTCCAGATGTGGGCTCATCAAGGCCAGGTACAGCAGGCAACACCAGACAGATTTGTCAGAGTTACCCAGTCAGGTGGTTTGAAGGATGGCGATGTCCTTCAATGTTACCAGTACCATGTTGGCTCCAGCATGTATATGATGAACTGTCTCCATGGAGAGGTTGATGATTGCCACGGAGATCCAGATCTCAGTGTCTACTGGATATGTGAGCTGACTAGTGCTCTAACCATAGATGCTCCACATCAATGGCAAGACAAGGGGGATGAAAAGATTTGACCACACTCCAGCTTCCAATTCCTCTCAGTTTGACTGGTCGTGCCAGTGGTTGCCCAGAGGAAAGAAATGAAACAGACAATACCCCCCAGAATCTTCTTCTCAGATGTTGGTGCCTGATGTTCTCAGATCTTCATCCCATTTATTCACATCCACAAGCAGAGGCCAATCAGAGAGTTGTCCACAACTGGTTACAATTACACAAATCAATCAGCTACTTGTTGACAGCCAAATCTTACTCTCCACACAGCCCATCATGTGGGCCCGCCTATAAACATCTTACTCCACTGCTTGAACAAAGTAGCCATGTGAGCACCACATACAATGAGCTTCAGTAAGTCACTTTTAAAAATGCAGCAATTCCTTCCATGATCCTTGGTTTTAAAATGATCCTTTTTGAATTGGCCCTGAGATGTTGCTGTCCTTCTGAACCTGACTACCCTTTCTCCACCTTAGCCAACTCCCCCCGCAGTTTGCATTGTACCCTTTTACATAATTATTAAGATGCCCATTTTAACACCAGAGTGCATGACTTTGAAAATTCCCTAGCCCTGTTGACCCTATATATTCCCTGTGTCGAAGCCCACAGAATGTTTGAACAACATTCCTTTTCTTCCATAGCTTCCAGTTCCCACCATGAGATCCCATTTTATTATCTTCAATTGCCCCTATAACTATCACCATTCATGCTGTGACCCAGTGCTACAGGTACTGTAGAGCTGAATTCTGTATCCTAAGAAGAGGAAGAGAATTGAAGAGTAGTAAAGGCTGCAGTTTGTCCTATCAGAGTCTTCAGTAAACAAAATTGCAGCTGATTTCCTGCGTTATTGCTAAGAAATATTTGGTACCTGGTTTCCAACTGTTATATTTAGTTCATGAGCTTGGGATCTGCTTTTCTTAGCTTTTATTTTTCAGGGTAGGTTTCACCTCATTGTTCAATTTTTCCTTGTGGCAAAGGTATTAAGTGGTATCTAGATCAATTTTATGCTCTTGACTATTGCTCAGAAAAATTAATCTTCACATTAGCAGTTGTTTATAAATCTCTGACTTATTCCCTTGGGGAGGAGGGACAGTAAAATGGTGGGAAGGGAGCAGTTTGTGAGGAGAATCAACTTACCAATCAGAAAATCTAGCCGAACCTCAGGTTCTGTCAAATTTAACACCAGGATCTAATAGTCTTTTTGGCTTCTATTTCTCAGATCAGTTAGCTTGAGAAACTGATTCAGAGATAGCGGGAACTGCCAATGCTGGAGAATTTGAGATAACAAGGTGTAGAGCTGGATGAACACAGCAGACCAGGCAGCATCAGAGGAGCAGGAAGGCTGATGTTTTGGATCTAGAGCCTTCTTCAGAAATGGGGGAGGGGAAGGGAATTCTGAAATAAATAGGGAGAGGGGGGAGGTGGATAGAAGATAAATAAAGGAGAAGATAGGTGGAGAGGAGACAGACAGGTCAAAGAGGTGGGGATGGAGCCAGGAGAGGTGAGTGTAGGTGGGGAGTTAGGGAGAAGATAGGCCAGTCCAGGGAGATTGGACAGTTCAAGGAGGCGGGATGAGGTTGGTAGGTAGTAGGTGGGGCTGGGACTTGAGGTGGGAGGATTGAATAGGTGCGAGGAAGGATAGGTTAGGGAGGTGGAGCCAGCCCAGATCGCCAAATAACTAGTGCGCAGACTCTGGATTGGGACCAGTGTTTGTGAGGGCTAGGGTTGGAGTGTTAGTAGTGAGTGAGGAATTTGAATCCTGAAGCCTTGAGAGATTTTCGCCCACAGGCCAAAATGCAAGTTTGGACTCCTGCTTGAATCCAATGGGAATCACTGGATTCCAACAATGGAAATTCAGGGCAGCCAGGATTCACAGGACAGACCCAGCCAAAAGTTGGTCCATTAGAATTCTCAAGAAAGGGATACCTGTCAGGCATACAATTGGGGGTGGAGGGGGGTGAGAATGAGGAAGAGGAAAAGAAACAGAAAGTAGGCACTGCCCAACATGCTCTTGTGTGATCTGGATTGGCACTCCTGCCCCTCCTGGATCACAAAGAAACATTTTTCATTCAATTTACCTTTTCCGAACATTGCTTCTGTTCCCAGCAGGTTAGGACTGTTGACAGTCAGAGCCAATCACTGCTGAAATGCCAGGATGTATTCTATCGACAACTTTAAGTCACAACCGCCTACATTTTAAAACTCTGGGTTCTCAGATCAGGGTGACAAAGGAATGGTTAAGTCCCCAGTTGACAGTCTGTGCGACTGTGACAAAAGTAAATCGTGTAGTTTGACCTTGTCAACATGAATGCAAGCTTTAAAACAATTGACCAGACTGTCCACTTCTAAAGCTTCTCCAACGTCACCCAGTTATTTGGGATCATTCTGAACTAGTTCCATTTGTACTAATCTAACATAGCCCAAGTAACACTTGTAATGACTTCTCTTCCTATGCTAGTATTGTTAAGTCTGGTGTCACAGTGAATCTATTCTGAACTTCCTCCTATGTCTTATTTGCAGGTTGCCTTTCAGTGATGTCAGCCGAAAATACAGCATTAATTGACTTTCACACACACACTTACAAAAACCAGCATTGCTTCTTGGCTGCTTTTGGATTGTTACATTATTAAAGTTGGCTTTTTAACATCTAGAACTTCACGAATTGAAATTATCTCAAACAAAAATTAGGAAGCCAAAGTTATTATTGTTTTCAATCCCTGCTACAAGCTCTATTGTTAGTTATCAACATTATCTCACCTTCCAATAGCAGTCTGAGACTGAACCAGGCTGTTCACAAACTTGGATTTCATATTTTACACCAAGTTGAGCTTTTAATACATAAGCACTCGATCACCTATTTCCATCTCCACAACATTGCCTCCCTTCACCTCTGCCTCAGTTTATCGGAGCTGAGACTCTCATTCATGTTTTTGTTCCCTTTAGTCTTTGCTTCTACATTACACTCCTGGTCTGGCCTCCAATTGTCTACCTTGTAAAAACTTGAAGTGCTGCTGCCTGTATCCTAACTCACAACAAGTCCCGTTCACTGTATTACGCCCGTACTTGATGACCAACATTGGCTGCCAGTCAAGCAGTGCTAAGATTTTAATTCATTCAAACAAGAATTCTCTTTCTAATTTTCTTTCTGGCTATGTGGGCCCCTGAGGCTCATGTGTGGCAACTACTTCTGAACTCAAAAGCCTATGCAGTGATCAGCATTCTGATTCTGTGTCAAATCTTGGAGCCATGCAGCTTAGAGTGGGCATGTTTTACCTTCTGGTCTGGCCTCCCTCTGTGTCTCTGTAATGTCCCCTGGCCTTGGAACATGCTGAGATATCTGAGCTTCTCTAATTCTGGTCTCTATCATTGGCAGCCTATTATTTTCAGTTGTCTGGGCCAAAAACTTTAGATTTTTTTCTCTAAACAATTCTTTCCCTTTCTGCTTCTCTTTCCTCCTCCAATATTTCTTAAAACCCACTTTTTTGATGAAGCTATGGACTATTTACACATTTGTCAACTTATGTGATTTTGTGTTAAATTTGTCTTTCTAATTCTCCTGTGAAGCTCATTGGAACATTTAATCTTTTAAAGGTGCTGTATGAAAGCAATTATTGTTCCTACTCTTTCTCCATTTTAACTTTCCTCTGCCTGGTTTCCACCAGCTGTAGGTGGTGGGTTAAATTGAGGCTATGTACATCAATCTAGACCAGACATTATTTTGCTTGAATATCAGTCCATCAGGAAACTGCAATCCTAAACCAGTTTATAAATGTGTGTGGGACAACAGCAAAAAAAACTGCTCATAAAATAGATTTGTCTGGTAATGTCATTAACAACAAGATCCTGGAATGGTTATTGCAAGGAACAGTTATATTCAATGTGTATTTGGAGGTGCTTTTCTGAAGTGAGGATCAAGGCACATTGCAAGACAATCTAATCTGACCCATGTGCTTTATGCTGGCAGGACTTGGGATGGCTCCACACAAACATTTTATGTTATTAGATTAATAATCCAGTGACCATGGGCAGGAAGTTTGTTTTTGGGACATGATCATTTCTAGATTCCAAAACAGGCAAGAGGCACGTCCAACATGCCTTTTGCTGGATTCTGTAATTAATGGCAAGCGGACAGGCAGTTTCTCAAAGCCACATGGTCAAAGGATCCTTTCCAGTAGTGAGAAAGCAATAGCCCTGCCTGTGCACATGAGGCAAACAAAGAGCACTTCTGTATGAACATAGGAGGTATGGTTAGTTTGCAGATGTTACCAAAGTTGGTGGTGTAGTAGACAGTGAAGAAGGTTACCTCAGAGTACAAAGGGATCTTGATCAGACGGACCAATGGGCCAAGGAGTGGCAGATGGCTTTTAATCTAGATAAATGTGAGGTGCTGCATCTTGGCAGGGCAGGACCCATACACTTAATGGCAATGTCCTGGTGACTGTTGCTGAACAAATGGGCATTGGAGTGCAAGTTCATTTTTCGTTGAAAGTGGAGTCACAGGTAGACCGGATAGTGAAAAAGGTGTTTGGTGTGATTACCTTTATTGGTCAGTGCATTGAGTATATGAGTTGGGAGATCATATTGGAGCTGTACAGGACATTGGGTAGGCCACTGTTGGAATACTGCATGCAATTCTGATCTCCCTGCTCTAGGAAGAATGTTGTGAAACTTGAAAGGGTTCAGAAAAGATTTATAAGGATGTGGCCAGAGTTGGAGAGTTTCAGCCAGAGGGAGAGGCTGAATAGGCTGGGGCTATTTTCCCTGGAGGGTTGGAGGCTGAGGGTTGACCTTATAGAGGTTTTTAAAGTATGTGGGTCATGGATAGGGAGAATAGACAAGGTCTTTAGAGGGTATAGGTTTATGGTGAGAGGGGAAAGATTTAAAAGGGACCTAAGGGGCAACTTTTTCGTGCAGAAGGTGATGCATGTATAGAATCATCTACTAGGGGAGGCTGGTACAACTACAATGTTTAAAAGGCACCTGGATGGGTATATGAACAGGTAGGGTTTAGAGGGACACAGGCCAAGTGCTGTCAAATGGGACTGGATTTAGTTAGGATATGTTGTTGGCATGGACAAGTTGGGCCAAAGAATTTGTTTCCATGCTGTACATCTCTATGACTCGATAACTCTATGAATGGAGGCTTTCGTCCCAGGGGCTCGCAGCCATTTGTACATTAGTTGCAGATCTAGTTACATAAATAATGGAACGGAGTACTACCCTCTCCCGAAGCTGCCGCCTCTCTATTTCCTTTTTAGTCACTGCAGGGGACCCAACCACATATTACAAAATTCCAGCTGAGCAAGAGACAGGCCTTAATAGGGCATTCATTGGCATTGATTGGCAAAGAATAATTGTCTTGCCCCAACACAGCTTCTATGTAAATGGGACTACGTTGGCAATCCAACTTACCGTTCAGTGGAATGAAATTCCAGACCCATTTCCTTCCTTCCGTTCCTGGTTCTAGTGAGCTTTAAACCCATGGACTCAATTCCCACCGTGGTAGTTTTAATTTGTACTTGGTTGGGAATAATATGTAAATAATATCAGATAAGATTTTTAGATTATCTTTAAAACCTAACTAGGTCACTAATATCCCTGAGGAGAGAAGTAGAGTGTACATTGCCTGATGTAACAACACTCCCATACCTGCATGGTATGTCTCTTAAACAAAACAAAAACAGAAATTGTGGGAGAAACTCAGCAAGTCTGGCAGCATCTGTGGACAGAAAACAGAATCCACGTTTCAGGTCCAGTGACCCTTCTTAAGATTTCTGAAGCTGCTACCTTCAGAGTTCTGAAGAAGGGTCATTGGATTTGAAACTCTGCTTTTTCTCTACTGATGCTGCCAGGCCTGCTGAGTTTTTCCAACAATTTCTGCTCTAGTTGTTTCTTCATTAGCTTTGAAGTGGTCCAGCAAGCTGTTCAGTTCTTTCAGAGAAAATGGACAATAAATGCCTTACCAGCAAAACCTGACAGTATTTAAAACTTGCCACCACGAGTAGAAAGCTATACATTGTCCATTTGTAACAACTCTGATTCACACAAGTTTATATTAAAAATATACTTGACAATTCATCTAATTTATTGCCCTCAATAAAATTGTTAATAAAAAGGTAACAGATTCTCAGGTTTATATGGGTTGAATCTAAAAGGAGAAACAATAAAAAGTAAGTTAAACAATTTTTCTATTTTGCATACATTACAGTCTGCTAAGCGCCAAAATAATTGGAAAAAACACAAAAATCCAGGAGGATATATTTCACACCGTAGTGAAATGATGAATTGAGAGCTAAGTTGTTGGCTTTTATCAGTTGTGTGGATTGTGTTAGTATTATGCGGCACGTGGAGAGCTGCTGAAAAGATAAAAATGCTAGGTTCTTCAGAGTGCATGTCATTGGGGACCATTTTACAGTCCTTATGTTACCCAAGACCTACTATAATTGAGGTTAGGAAGAAGAAACACTACATTTTATTGTATTGTGACATAGTGGTAGTGGCAATTTTTTGTTATCAGTGATCTCCAGGTAGAATACAATGCAGATAAACAGGGTCTGGAAGAACACAGCAAGCCAGGCAGTAACTTGAGGGAAAGAAATCCGCCAATGTTTTGAGTATTACCCCTCTTCAAGACTGGATATGGGCGTAGGGGGAACTGCAGATAAAGGGTGGTGTAGATGAGGTGGCAGAATGGTGGTGCTGGTAGCAGGTACAAACTAGTTGGTCGACGGGAGGGATGGATCCAGTTAGCGGCTTGAACGGAGGGTCAGGAGGTGGAATGGAAGGAGGAGATGGGGCTGGAAAGGGAGCTGAGGGTGGGAAGGTCATTTGAAATTAGAGAACTTAATGTTGAGTCCTTCGGGCTGCAGAGTGCCATAGCAGATGGTAAGCTGTTGTTCTTCAAATTTGCATTATGAGTTGCAGCGACACTGGAGGAGGCTGAGGATGGATGTGTCAAGGGGGAGTGGGGCAGGGAGTTGAAATGGGTGGTGTCCTGCAGCTGGCTGCAGTGTGAAGTTGCTGCAGCTTTACTACCTGAATAAATTCTTCAGCTTGGACTTCAGAACAGCTGCCAGTTTATACTGCATCCACGTGGTATTTCTGTTACCTGTGTGAGCCTTCTTCTAATGACTAATCAATGTTTTTTCAAAATTCAAAGTAGCTTTGTGCAAGCTGGGTGGAGATATTGGCCTTCACAACCAACTGGCAGGGCCCCTATTGATATGGCAACACAGTGTGGAGCTGTAGGAACACAGCAAGCCAGACAGCATCAAAGGAGCAGGAAAGTCGAAGTTTCGGGTTGGGACCCTTCTCCAGTATTGGCAGCTCTTACTGTCCCTATTGATATGGACTAGCTTTGAACTTACATTCAGTAATTGAACTTGTGTCAACTAATGCATCATTCAGTCTCAAATTATGGTAAGTATGGGAACATGATGCATTTCAGAGAAGAAAGCAACAAGTTCTCAAAGCTGCAATCAGTCACACTGTTTGTTATGCTGGGATTCAGTTTATTCACTAAAATAAAATTAGATTAAAGAAAAACGTAATTACTGATTCTGTTTTGACTACCCAACATTTTTGGAATTATTTGAGCAAGTGGAATGTGATGTTACTGGAACTGAGAGCAGGAGTTAGTACGGTTGGAAGGGGGATGGTGGAAGGTGGGAAGTTAATGTAGTATATAAGGAAGACAATTTGGTAACTTTTTTAGTTTGTGGAAAGCATGATTCCCAATGTGACATTGAACCATACAGGCAGGATTGTCCTGGTCACATTTTTGGTACATATAGAATTAGCTATGTCAATAATTAGGAAACATTGTAATTAGCCTTGATGTTTTGAGCTTATTTGTAAGGCGATGTGCAAGATCACAAAACAGCCAAAAGGCAAAGTCCTGGCTTAGTTTTTTTTCCCTGTCTTACTTCCAAGGGATGGGCCAGGAACTTCTGTGTGATTAGTCCATGTAGAATTTCATTTGCCAGGAACAGCATTGCAGAAGCTGCAATATAAGATAGTGTTGTAAGAGATAGTAGGAACTGCAGATGCTGCAGTATCTGAGATAACAAGGTGTAGAGCTGGTTGAATACAGCAGTCAAGCAGCATCAGAGGAGCAGGAAAGCTAATGTTTCGGGCCTAGGCCCTTCTTTAGAAATGCTCCAGAGGGAGGAAGGTAACTTCTTCAGGGTAGCCATCCTTAGAAGGCTTCGCAGTGGGGTTAAAATTGTTTCAGAGATAGTAGGAACTGCAGATGCTGGAGAATCTGAGACAACAAGGTGTAGAGCTGGATGAACACAGCAGGCCAAGCAGCATCAGAGGAGCAGGAAGGCTGATGTTTCAGGCCTAGGCCCTTCTTCAGAAATATTGTTGCAAAAACCTGGTTTATACCTATTTTGTTATAGAATATAATTTTTCAGAATTAAAATTGAATTCTGAATTAATAGTAGCATCTAAGTGATAAGTGATACTGAACAAGCTTGGAGTTAACTAAGGTTAGAAAGTAACCCATGTTTATCTTCAATGTCAGAGTTAAAATTGTAAACACTGAACAACTGATGATCTATTTCTGGATCTTTTGGTAGAACAGGATGTCTATCTTTAGCATAGGAGAAGCTAAATGCTAGCAATTTTTAGAAAGGCAGTTATAAAATGCCATTAGAGATAAAAAGATATTCATTTGGGTTACAAAGTTGAAGAGTTGTATTGAAGGTGAAATAATTTGTTTGTACTTCTGTGTGAACCATCCCAAAGCATGTCGCATCACCATAAAGGCAGTGAATTGGGGGTTGGTATCGGTTAGCCAGTTCTTTTGTTTAATTTTTCTGTGTATTTGCTGACAGGAACAAGTAGTTCAGTTTGGGGAACAGAAAGAGGCTACTGAGGCTTTGCTGTGATGTAGATTATGTTTCAACAGATCTAGAGAGCCACCCGAGATATTCGTCAATTGTACCTGTACAGCAATCAGAGAAAATAATAACATCAGCATTCATTGTGGAATGTCGGTGGGCTCAATCCTGCATGGGTTTTATCAGAGAAAACAAAAACAGTTACAAAACTTGATCTAGCTTGTAGCTAGTGAAAAAAAATATCTACAGTGGTCCTAACAGAACCTTATGATAGAAATCAATTTGAGTTAACTTGGAAACCTGTGGACAGGCACTTGGATTTCTACCAGAACCAGGTAAGGAGCTGAGACATCTATTGTAAGATCAGTCATGAAAAGCTGAAGGGTCATGAAGTCAAAAATCTAATAGAATGATCCCCATCAAATCTTACCTCAGAGAATTGTTGAAATACTGAAGAGAAGCCAAAGTGACTTATAGTAAGTCACAACACTTCTTTAGATTGGTGCCAGTAACAGCAAACCAACTTTCAAGATAAGGGAACTTTTGAGGGAAAATTAATAAGTAGAACAGAGTTTATAGCACAAGTCTTTATAAACTATTGTGTTAAGGTAGTACTGCTTGTTTTGTTTAATTTCTTTTTGTATGCAATAAAATGTGTTTCTATTTAAACATGTAAGATCTTGTGGCATAGTTTTGTCAATTATTGGGTGTTTAGATCGCTTATTTAAATATTATTAGTCTCCAATTGGATTGTAATTGTCACCTTAATCTAGGGGATTCAGAAGAAACACCTCCCTCCACACTGTTCCCCAGTCAGTTGATATTTCTACCATAGAGAATGGGTTAGTTGAACAGTATAGATATATTGAAGGGAGAGATAGAGTAGCATACAAAAGAGAAGGGAACAGATAGCAATTCTGCTGAAGTTAGATGGGGAAGCATGGGGAGATGTTTATGTGGTGAACAAATGCCGGCTCATGAACTAGTTCAGTCAAATGTTCTCCATAATCTATACGAGGCAATTTCTTTAGTTTCAAAAGTGAAATCCTGTGGCTGTTGGAAATCGAAATTAAAGTGGGAATTTGATGGAAAATCTTGATTGAGACTGTGGTGCAAACCTGAGGAACAGTAACTCATCTTAAAAGAATGACGATTTTCAACTGTCCAGCCTCAACACTGGGGAGTTCAATGCGAAAAGTCTGTACAACTCACAGCTCCAATTTACTCAGAATGCAGGCACTCATAAGGGCTCTGCTACTGACAATTCCACAGACTCATCTTTAATTCTGTTTAGCAGGATTACCACTCCGTGTTGCTTTTCATCATCATCCACCATCATCTGTTTTGTCATTGAATCACTGTTGCCAATTTCACCAACCTTTCTTGCTGCTCTTTCTGTTCCTTCTCACTCCACTTTTCCCAGCTCTGCACTTGCATATAAACTGTGTAACATCTAAGTTCTTCCGGTTCTGATGTAAGGTCATCGACCTGGTATGTCAGTATGAAATATTGGACAGGATGTTGTGGCCTCTCCCAACACCGTTTTCATGGCAGAGAGGTGGATGGGAGCACCACTGTCTTCCTGCAACACCTTGAGGCTGAGTGGACCTGGGACTGCCAGCCTTTGACAACACCCACAGATGCTGTTAAGCCTGCCCACAACTTTATGTGAGGTGGGCAAGAGCTAAAGCAGCCCACCCGCCCTCACCCTAGATTATGTATTTTAATGTCGAGGTATTGGCTTCTTAAAGGCCATTTCCCACCTTGACCTCAATGTTGAGGCTGCTTTGTTAGAGTTCAGGGGCCAGAGGAAACCTGGCAGGTCGCACAGTTCTGGCCTTGGATAGGTAGCCCCTCCCTTACATCAGATGCCTGGACTGCACCCTCTTAGTACCCTGTCACCACTGGCCTGTCCATTAAGACTGCAACCCCATTTTCACAACACTCCAGCCCCCTCCCTGCCAGGAGACTTTTCACACTTACTAACATGAATGTGCAAATCAGGAACAGGAATAGACATTTTGAGCTGTTGAACATCATCCACCCTTTAATAATGTCATACCTGATCTGACTGTGGCCTTAATTTCACATTTCTGTCTACTCCCAATAACCTTTGACTCCCTTGTTGACTGTTTTGGTGCTTAGAATCAATGGGATGCGTGTAGAACCATACCTGGCCACTACTACCACCCGCCCTGCTGGCACTAAGCAACTCCTGGGCAATCAGTTTGGCAGCTTTCTGCAGTAGAATATCTACTCTGGTGAGGGGTAAAGTTCTGTCCTCAGCTAATTAATATACCATGTAATATTAACTGGCTGCAAGTCTGCCATGATTGGCAAAGAGGTGTTTCCTGCAGATTCTCCAGTGGTTAGGTGGAATATCAGCAAATGAGAAATCTGACTTTATATATCAGTAGCCTGGAATTGCTAGATTATGTGGGTTTGTTATTTGAGTGAAACATCTCACTTAAAGTGAAAACAAAATCCAACACAGTTCAGGCCACTAATTACAAGGCAGTTTCAAATGATAAACATGGGCAATTGATATTCGAAGTCCTGAGGCCCTGATGAACTGAAGAGATTTTTGAAGGGTACAATAACTTCCCTAAGAAAGCTTCTGTGATCATGTAACTACACAGATGGAGCCAAATTCAGGAAACCTATTTGGAACATAATAAACTACACTAAAATAACCATTTCATTCAAGGGATGTTAAGCAGGCCTACTAAGAGATCATCAGGAAATTAACATCTATCTTGGGAGATGAAAGATTACATGCAGAATATTCAGTTTAGAAAGACATTAGAGCTAGACTTGGGAATATGTAAATAAACCATATTTCAGTTGCTTATTTGGCAGACCAGAGAGAGAACTAAAAATAGATTCGTGACAACAGAACCTGGAAAGCTTGTTATCTCTCTCTATCTCTCTATCTCATTCTCCCTTTTCTCCCAAACTCCAAAATTAGTCAGTACCGAACAAAAAAGCAACTTGGGAAAACAGCGATTCATCATTGCTCCATGGAAACAAGGCAGCAGTGAGACAGTCGAGGACGTGTGTGTGTGTGTGTGTGTGTGTGTGTGTGTGTGTGTGTGTGTGTGTGTGTGTGTGTGTGTGTGTGTGTGTGTGAGAGAGAGAGAGAGAGAGCATGTGCGTGTTTAGGAGATGAAGTGGAGATGCCAGCGTTGGATTGGGCTGGACAAGATCAGAAGTCACACGACACCAGGTTATAGTCAAACTGGTTCATTTGAAATCATAAGCTTTCAGAGCACTGCTCCTTTGTCAGGTGAAGTGTGTGTGGGTGAGGGGGTGGAGTGTTTTTGTGAGTGTGAGTGCATGAACGTGTATGCATGTGCATGTGTTTGTGGTGTGTGTACATGAGAATATGAGTGTGTGTGTGTGTGTGTATATGTGAATGTTTGTGTGTGAATAAGTGTATGCGTCCATGTGTATATGTATGTATGTTTGTGTGTGGTTTATTATTTTGTCTCATGAATTTGTAGGTAATAAAAATTCCTCCTTTCACTTTAGAAAATCTTGGTTATAGGTACAAACATTTTCTAGCAAACCATATTTTAGCTGAAGTATGATAGCTGATGGTAAGAAACAAATACAATTTTTTTTGCAATTGAGCAAGAGCATTTAAGAGAGGAGTTTATTCCCTCCCCCCTCACATTTGAATTTTTTTTTCCTGCAGGGATATCATTAATTTGAGTATTCTGAAGTATCCTCTCAAATGTCTGCCTCTACATATCTATTGATCTATTCCTAGACTAATATCCCAATTCACTTCAGTGAGGTCATCTTCCATGTCTGCTCTTATTAAAGATTAGTATGTCAATCTTAGGCCCACTCTTCTTCCTTTTAAACTAGGTGAAAAATTCAATCATATTCCGGTCATTGCTATTTAAATTTGCTTTTACTCTGAGGCCATTAACCAATCCCATCTCATTGAACAATGCCAGATCTAGAATGCCAGAACAATGCTGTCTGGTTGGTTCCAGAATGTTTTCTACAAAGAAACTGTCACAAAAGGCATTCCATGAGTTCCTCATCTACACTAATACGTTTAATCTGATTTTTAGGGTTTAAATGTGGATTAAAATCTTCTTGATCATTGCCATCCCTTTACCACACATCTCCAACATTTCTTTTAGTATAATTTATCCCACATTGTAGTTAATATTAGGGGCATCTAGACCATTTCCGCTAATTATTATTTTCCCCTACATTCCACATCTTAACTCAGACTGGTTTTACATCCCGATCTCCAGGCCGAAGGTCATTCCTAACTATGGTACCACTCCATCCTTAATTCACAGTGCTTCTCCACAACTTTACTAGCTTCCTATCCTTTAGTGTCTTCTCTTTGTCACTATTCAGCATCCAATCCTTGTCATTATGCAGTCATACCTCTATAATGGCTATCAATGTCATATTTAATTTTTTCAATCTGCACTAACTAAATTGTTTGCTTTATTATGGATGCTATGAGCATTAACATACAAAGTTTTTAACTTCTTGTACAGTTCTAGCTTTTGTTTCAAACCAGAAATGGCATAATTCTTTCAGTTAATAACTGAGAGTTTGAAATTTTTTTCAAAAGTTAATGTGCTCCCTCGAGATCATAACAATTGTTTAAAATTCCTTTCTTAATATATAGTATTTCTGATATATTTGAAACAGCTACTTACATTGCAGAATGTTACAATTCTCATGCTGACATTCTTCAGTTTATGATGAACAGTTAATACATGTTGTTGTGTAACTTTAGTAATTTAATTAAAAGTGCAACATATTCTTAACTACAAAAATGTAGTTTGATATGTGACGCTGCAAGAGTAGCACCACTCATGCTATGCCTGCATAAACGACCCTTTCACACTTACAAAGCAGCCAACAAGCCACTTGACCTCTATAAATTTCAAAAAGGTTGAGAATCTAACAGTGAAATGCGGGCTCACTGCGGAAAATGGCTCAGTGACAGCATCGAGAAGTCAGTTTCAGTTAGAAGGTTCTGCAAGCAATTTCTGACACCTATTTCGAGAAGTAGGAATGTCCAAATTTGGGTAAATTAGCTGCGACAGCTTTCTCCTGCCATTCCTCTTTTTGAGACACATTTCTACTTTACTGTAAAGTTTCATAAATGGAGAAATATTGCCACCAGATTTTTACCAGCTTAATATATCTGAAGCAATTAAATTTAGTCTTGACAGTTGTGCTAATGGTTGGAAAAGTGCCACATTTGTACTAGATGACATGCTGTAGAAGCAGTAAAAAAAATGCACATTCCAATTTCCACACAATGACATAAATAACATATTAACTAATAATAAGCAGTAATCTGTTCCTCCAGTACTTTGAAGACCTCCATTTTTGAACATTGCAATTTTGGGTTCAAGAACCAAGATGTACAACTCCAACCTTTTACATAGGATTTACAGAACAGAAATGGGCCAGTCTGCCCAACCGGTTCATACCAGTATTTATACTGCACCTAATCTTCGTTCATCTTTTCTCCTCTAAGTCAACCATCATAGAAGGTTTCCTTACTTAAAGTCAGAATTGCATTCCTGAAATTGCAACTTGAAGAGAAATGATTTTAATCAAAGCATGATTTCCCATAAAAATCTTTGTTAAACCGAGAGTTGGAAAGCTGTGCCATTAATTTACAACACATTGGATTTGTAGCATAAAACAACACATAAAACAAAACAAGGAAGTCTTCCATGAATTCAGAAAACTTCTTGCTTAGAGACAAATCTTTAAAGAAATGTACGGTACAGGACAATGGTACAGTACACTTTACTGTACTATTGTACTTATACAATAAAGAGTTGTAGAGTGTGGTACAGCAGAGAATTCTTTTAAAAGACCAAATCAACAGCCATTTCTCCACCAATAAAGTTACAGATATTGGAAAAAATTTAAAAATGAATATTAAAAACAAAATGTATTTCAGGACTTGAGCAGAGAAGTTTAAAAGACAATGGTCTTTGATTCCAGAGTGCAGACTCAATGGCGCCAACATTAACTGTACAATCAGGAGAGTCACTAATAATGTGCTAGTGTGACAGGCAGAATGATGTAAGACAAACCCAGGAAGTAAGGGATGTTAAAGTGGAGAATGGCACTTTAAATGAGGATAAAGAGGACATTAAAAAGGGAGAAATTGGTTGTGAGAAATAATTGAAAAGAAGGACCGTGAACCAGTCTCTGGTGTCATGGCCTGCACTGCTGGTCCTAAGAGTACAGGATATCCCTCATCTGTGCCAGGCTATCTACCTAGACTTCCAGGTCACTTACCACAAAAAAGGCTATCAACTTCCCCATATCTGCCATGTCTGGAGCAAATTAATTGAAGTGTAGAGGGCAGCTCCATAATGCTAGTGCTTGACTAAATACACAATGGTCTTTTTATTACTCATTCATGGGATGAAGGCGTTGCTGGCAATTACACTTGCATGAGGGACCTGGGGATGTCACGGCAGGTGATGTGTACTTCATCTATGTTGAGTGAGAGAATTGTGCTAACATCAGACAAATGCAACATCATAGGCACAAGGTATGTTTTTTATTATGCGATTTTGGGATGATAACACAAGAAAACTTGGTAGGCCTCAACAAGAGAAACATTCCATAAGATGCAGCAAAAATGAAATTTAGCCAATTTCTGGCAAAATTCAGACCATAGCATTTTGCCAATGAATTCACACCCCTTTAAGTTTTTGACTATCTCTGATGTCATGTCACATCTGTAAGCATAATAGTGACTTGATGTTCTGGGATGACTTAGCTAAATTTAAATACAGAGTAGTTGAAGCAAATAATGTTAATGCATTTAAGGAGAGGCATTTGAGGGGGAAGTGAAAACAGACTGTCTTCATTTTAAATTGGGAAAACTATCTGATGCAGCAGCCAACCAGAGATACCGCAAAGCCCATAGTTCCTGAAAGTATAGGTTTAAGGTGAGAGGGGAGAGATACAAAAGGATCCAGGGGGCATTTTTTTTCACACAGAGAGTGGCAAGTGTCTGGAAGGGGCTGCCAGAGGTTGTGGTGGAAGTGAGTACAGTTTTGTCATTCGAGAAACATTTAGGCAGATACATGGATGGGATAAGAAAGGGGTGATATGGACCCAAATGCAGGCAAATGGGGCTAGTTGAAACTGTGAAAACTCAGTGGCATGGACAAGTTAAGCCAAAGGTATAGACCTCCATGACTCCATAACATTCTGCAATAGTAGATTCGTAAAGGCATCTGAGGTCTTATGCTATAGAGCTTGCCAGTTCCATTAACAAGCTCTTCCAGCATGGTTACAACATTGGCATCTATCTGACAGTGAGGAAAATTGCCCAGTCATGTCCTGTATACATAAAGCAAGACAAGTCCAGTCTGGCCAATTACTGCTCACTCAGTCTCATCTCAATCAAAAGTGAAGTGATGGAAGTTGTCATCAACAGCAACTGCTCAGCAATAGCCCGTTTAGTGATGCCCAGCTTGGGTTCTGCCAGAGCCCTTCAGCTTCTGACTTCATTACAACCTTAGGTCAAACATGGGCAAAAATAGCAGAACATTAGAGGTGAGGTGAGAGTGACAGCCCTTGACAACAAGGCCACATTCAAATAAGAAAGGATTCAAGGACCCCTGGCAAAACTAGAGTCAGTGAGAAGCAGGGGAAGAACTCTCCAATGTTTGAAGTCTTAGGACCAAGGCAAGAGAAGATGATTGTGAATGTTGGAGGTCAGTTATCTCAGTCCCAGGACATTGCTACATGAATTTCTCAGGGCGGTGTCCTAGGTCAAATCACCTTCAGCTGCTTCATCAATGACCTCCCCTCCGTCATGAGATTAGAGGGGATGTTCTCTGCTGATTGCACAATGTTCAATACCATTCACAACTCCTCAGATAATGAAGCAATCCATGTTTAATTCTCCAAGACTTGGACAATAACCAAGTTGGACTTACATTTAACAAGCAATATTTGTGCCACACAAGTGCCAGGCAATAACCAAAAAATCTCAAAAGAAAAGAGAATTTTCTAAGTATTGGCCTTTAACAGTCAATGGTATTACCTTTGTGAATGCACCATGAGCAACAATCTGGAGATTACTATTGACTAGAAACTGAACTGGACTAGCCATTTAAGTACTGGTCAAAGGTTAGGAATTATGCAGCAAGCAACTCACCTCCTGACTGTCCAATTCCTGTCCATCATCTTCAAAGCAGAGGTCAAGAGTGTGATGGAATACTCCCCACATGCCTGGATAGGTGCAACTCCAACAAGACTTAAGAAGCTTGACACCATTCAGCCCGCTTGATTGGCACCACACAAACATTTACTCCCCGAAACACCAGCATTCAGTAGCAGCAGTATGTGCCAGTTACGAAATGCACTGCAGAAATTCACCAAGGGTCGTTAGGCAGTACATCCAAGCCATTGACAACTACCAGAAGGACAAGCACAGCAGATACACGAGAACAGCACCACTTGCAAGTTCCCCTCCAAGCCACCTAACATCCTGACTTGGAAATATATCACAATCCCTTCAGCATCACTGGATCAAATTTCAGAAACTCCCCCTCAGTGAGGCACTGTGGGTCTAAAACATTCAAGGAGGCAGCTCACCAACACCTTCTCAAGGGCAATGAGGGCAGCAATAAATGCTGGCCAGCCAGTGACCCCCAAATCCCATGAAATAATTTTTAAAATTCTTACAACAGGCTGAGGTGGTCATTCAGTAGGAATCGTCAAAACAGGGAAACTCCAACGCACAGTCAAAGATATCCGGAAACAATCTAGCTTAGACAATAACACAAGATTGCCACATTTGTACAGACAATTAAATCATTAACTTTGCAAACCATCGACTATTGTCTATTTAGATCTGAAGGGTATTGTTATCACCAGAAGACTACATATTTTAAAGTTGAGAATATAATTGATAAATTCCTGTGCAGCAGCAAAGGACGTGCTGCAGGCTGGAAAGTAATCCAAAGAATTAGCTGGCAGGAGTTTAAAAAAAAATCAAACTGCTGAAGTCAGGACTGAGAAGATTACATTCAATAAGAAAGACAAAAAGAGAACTCAGATTGCATTACATAGAGGGTAATAATGTAGCCCATAAAGCAAGGTGTTTAATCAGAATTAAATTACATACCCAGTGTGATGAAAGCTCAGAAAGGTAATTATGGATATATTGCATGCATGCACGCATCACCGGTATTTACAGCATTAATTTATAACATGAAATTTTAGTTGAGTTTTGGAAAGTAACAGCGCTTCGCACTGTAAATACTGGCAGTATGGAATTAAAACAGGAACTGCTGGGACCACAAGCCTGGTTTGTCAGCAATAGTAAACAGAACTAAAAGTTTAATGGTTCACATATAACATTTGATTAGAAATGCAACAATTGAATATATGCTGTTCAGTTGCTCTTAAGGCTTAGCAATGAAGGTATAGTGTTTTGCTTTGGGCTCAGTCAGCAATTCAGGTGCAAATTGTCCCCAGAATTAGCATCAGTTTTGGGCAGGTTTTAATCCCTGTTTTTGCTCAAACTTAGTTAAAAATTGCTAAACAAAAAACCTTCCATTAATAATGTAGTTAGTCAACATTTTTGAATATGTTGTTTTGTAAGATGATACTTGATCTGCAGGGATGTGGTGGGTTGTGATAATCTCACTGGACAAGTAATTCACAACCCCAGAATAATGTTCGGGGATTGTGGGCTTGAATCTCACCGTGACAAATGGTGAAATTTGAGGTCAATAAAAATTTGCAATAAATAAACGGTGACCATGTACCCACTGCTGATTGTCATAAGAACACACCTGGCTCATTAACGACCTTGAGGGAAGGAAACTGCCATCCTTACCTGGTCTGGTCTGCATGTGACTCCAGACCCACAGCAATGTGGTTGACTCTTAACTCTCCAGTGGGCAATTAAGGATTGACAATAAATGCTGGTCTAGCAATACCCACATCTCCATGAATTATTTTAATAAATGGTAACTTGATGCAGCTTTATCACAATAAAATAAATTTACCACAAAAAGTAAGGATTTTTAATCAGTATTTATCCACTAGAGTAAGGAACCAGATTTTAATTTGCTGAAAATGACTTTATAACACTATTTTGAAGCATTTACTAATTGTATTGGTGTTTAGCAATCAATCAGTTTTTTTTAGCAAATTAATATATTCTGAAAAGGTTTTACCACACGTCTTGACAAGTTTTGCAAGTGTTCTTGCACCCAAAATAACCAAATTAATTTTAACAACCTCTTCAAAGCCTACAATTAGAATATATCACAATTCATGTTGCTGTTACAGCTCCACTTGAGCCTTTTCTCATCTAAATCTACTACCAAAAGCCTCCATTCCCATTTCCCTCCGAACCCATCTAGTAGCTCTTTAACTCCATCTGTACTATTCACTTCAACCACTCCCTATGGTAGCAACTTTCACATTCTCATCGCTATTTGGGTTAAAAGGTTTTCTCTGAATTCCTTATTGTGTTTTTTTGGTGACTTTTTTATTTTGATAACCTCAGTTATGCTCTTCCCTGCCAAGAAGAATCATCCACTCTATCAAAACCTTTCACAATTTCAAAATATGAGATCACCCCTCAGCTTCCTTTTACCAAGAAGAGACCAAACCTGTCAAACCTCTACTGATATGTTTACTCATGTCTTTCTGGTTTCATCTGCGTAAATCATTTGTGAAATCCTTCCGTAGCCTTTTAATAACATAGCAAGCAAAGCTGCAGATATACTCATCATCTAATCAAGATTTAATAAAGGTTTAACTTAACATCCCCACTTTTAAATGATATTCCTTTAGAAACAAAATCTGGTAATCTGTTTGCTTTTATATGGCCTTTTCTATCCTTGGCAAAACTTTCAGTTACTTGTATTGTTTTGGAGATCTCCTTGCTCCCCTACCCCACCCAGAACTGGATCTTTCAGGAAATAAGTGACCTCCTATTCTGCCTTCCAAAATACAATGCCTCAAATTGATCTGTGTTGAATTTCATTTGCCAATTATTTGTCCATTCTGTAAGTTTATTAATTAATTTGTTGCTGTCAGAAAATCATGTACAAACTGACTTCCCCAATTAGCTGCTATCTACAAATTTAGAATTTCTGCTTTTGATTGCAAAATCCAAACCACTTATGCAAGTTGTGACCAGCAGCAGCTCCAGCATTGATCTCTGCAGAAGGCGGCTTCGCATCTTCTGTTACTCTAAATCACTGCCCTTCATTCCTCGTCTCTGCTTTCTGTCTCAGTACCAGACTTTGTTTCCTGACTATGCATTTTCTGACCTTTTGGGACTCATTATCAAAGGTCTTTAAAAATCTAGATAAAGCCAAATATATCTACAGCCTATTGCCTCTGTTATCACCTTAGGCAATTCAGTTAAAGTCCCGTAAGTAGACTCAGCTCCCAACATGAGTAAATTGATCTGGGAGGGTGGCCTGATCAGATTCTAAACAATTATCTCAAACCTGTAAAAGCAAAACTGTACAAACCCAATTCATGCTGCATCAAAGTTAACTTAAAATTCCTCATTCTTTTCAGCTGACTTGGCCAGTTTGAAGAAGCCCAGGAAAATGTCCGAGCCATCATTGACAAGGAGAATTTTCCTTTGACTGGCAAAACTTTGGAACCTCTGACCATTGACAAACACGTACAGACATTCCAGGTACCAAAGAAACATGCTGAGAAGGAGTGGACTATATCAATGACCATCTTATACCATATTTCCCAGCCACTGTTCTAGTAATGCTAGAATGAGGTAGGAAATCCTCAAATACAAAAGGCATCCAGCTAGAGCTGGCAATAACTGTTAAAAAAAAATTAATAGGCTCACCACATGGAGTGTGATTAGTTTGCATTCCCTTACCAGCAAAGGCCAGATGCTATTTCCTGGCCTGGAGGTAAACAGCTTCTTTAAGCTTCTGCAGGCGTTAAGAGTCTGTAGTAGTGAAAATATTCCTCTCAACTCTCCTGGTGGTCTCTACAGAGTGGAGTCTGCCAAGATCCTTGAGTTAGGCCGAACCCAGAAAATTGATTAGGTCAAATGGAGCGTATGTTTGCGAGGTGGAAGACCACAATAATAGTGTCTGTGCAGTCACCAATGAAGAAAATCTAAGACCACATCTCTGAACTGTACAATCTAGAGATGTCTCAGGCTTGTTTCCAGTTTGCGTTGAGTTAGTTGAATTCAGATGGTCTACAAGTTAGAGAAATGTCAATTGGCTCGTCTTCCCGTTTTTAGTTCTGAGCAGACAGAGAAAGCAAACTTCAGCAAGGAAACGAAAAGACAGTCTGATTGATTGAACATAGGGATAGAAATTTTGACACTAATTGCTCAATTATGCAAGTCTATTGGTGGGCAAGCAGACTGAATGCTCTGTCATTGAGGGTGCCATAAAATTGACACTGGCCTATTCACCACCCTCTCCTCAGTGCCATGATTTTACATGGCCCATCTGAAGCTATTAATTGGACAATATAATGCCCAGGTATGGACCTTGTTCTGCTGCTATTCTTGCATAACAGATGGTGGGGGTAGCCTGACAAAGTGTGTAGTCAAGTAACTTTAACCATGTTTGCTCATGGCCAGTGATTCCTCTTTCCTGGGCCCCTGTGGTAGTTGGAGAATCTGAACTGACATCCTCTCCCTTCCTACTTACAGTTTTGTTTCCCTAAATTCAACCTTCCCATTACCACCTACATACTCTCCCCTCCAAACATTCTGCCAGCCAACTCCCGTGAGAACCTAGGCATAGCTGGGTATGGGGCATCCATGGTTCCTCTCCCTTCTGGCCCTACTGCAGTACTGGCAGTGACCATAGATTCTGAGGGGGCATAAAGCTGCCTCCAGCTGAAGGCAAACAGACACACTGACAGAGGTCCCGCCGTATGGTAATTAAAGGATCATCGCCCTGTCACTGAAGTTTACACTGGGCCATATTTAAAGCTCACTGTGCAGCAGATTAAATGCTGCCAACCAGGAATAGCTAATCATAGTACATGTCATGGCGGAAAATGAAAATCAAAAGCTTCTGAAGCATATAAAACGAAAGGTGTTACTTCGTTAGAAATACAGGCTCACATTTGGAAGTAGATTGCCTCTTTATATCATCATGGGTCTGACCAACAGCCAATGGAACTATGGCCACACAGGTCACCTATCCTCCATGCTACAACATGTTAAAACTCTGTCCAAGAAAATACTGTTCTTTCCTTAACATACACTGTAGAATAACATTGTCTCGTTGTTCAGTTTGGGATCACCACATACTGAAAAGTCTTTAAACTGCTGATAACGTTAACTTTTATTGAACAACAGAAAAGCAAACAAAGAAACACAAAAAAAGCTGCACTTGCTTCTGGACCTTAACTGTGTATCTTTTGAGCAACAACTACTTTACAGTCAATAAATGATCACTGCACCCAAATCATATCTGTTGGAACCAGGTGTCATTTCACTCCTGCTTGGTTATTGGAGCCAGTGCTGCACTGTCTATTATACTGAAAGTGATATTCTGCCTTTGCACTGTCCTCATCTTCCTCGTTGGAAGGCTACTCTCCAAGCTCCTCAGCCTCCGACACTCCCTTTTTTCTGCTCCCATTGTGCAGATCACAGATTGCTAGGATACTGCAGACTCATCTGTTTGGGGTATACTTCAAGCATCCCACACACAAGCCTTTATGTTCCTTTCATCCTTGCACGCACTGTCAATGCAAGCAGTTATCAGCTTCTGCATGTTTTTATTTGCTTCCACATCCAATACTTTCATTTATATCTTCATCTCCCAAGATTTGAGCCACTGCCCTACAGCTTAACCATGATAACTATTGTGCTACACTGTCACCCCATGGAAACCAAGATGGTAGTCACCCTCGAGAACACCCCATTTCACTTCTGCATTCATCCATGTCCTCCAATTCTCTGTTGTACCATATCCTCCTTTGTTGAGTTGCCTCCCTTCATAATCATTGTTACCTCTGCATCACAGCGTGCTAGCTCAATCTTTATAACTGACTTTCCCAAATTCCTTACCATGGTGTTTGCCCCAATAATCCTCTTGTCTTTCACTCAATAAGCTTCCAATATGTAGCGTGGCTTGGAAGGACAGACCTGACCGACAAGTGACAGGACACTTGGGTGATTGTTTCTCAGCTCTACAATTGACATACTGCAAATCCCCTGACTAGTTGAATTGGACCTTGCAAGACTAATCGTGGCCCACTTATTGGATTGCAGTGATGAGGAATCCTGGTACATGACTGTTCAAAAAAACTGACTGACCATGGCCAAGCCTCTGGGTTGAGTTCAGACATTGCCTTGGCCCTTAACATGTTTGCGGACTTTACTCCTTAGACTTTGAGGTGTGACCATTTGACTGAAGCCCATGCAGTGTGTTCACTGTGTAGGCTGCTTGCTCATGCTGTAGATGTTTCATTAATGTATCATGTTGCCGTACAGCAACATGCCCACACATTGACAGATTATTGTCAATAAAAATACCAAGCTGCCTGGCTTTGTATCTACATTAAGCGGCGAGGCAGGGTGAATGGATGCCAAAGTGGAAAAAGATAAGGCTGCGATGCTGTCTGCATTTAAGAAGGTTTGATGTGAGTGTGCTCTAAGAGAGTTAGCGAGGTACCCTGAAGTACTGCCTGCTTTGAGTCACCGTTGTCCCTGTGTGCACAGTGGCCTACAGCAGCATTGTTATGCCAGGCGCTGGTACTCTCCGAAGTGTAGCACTGTCGTGGGGAACACTGTTCCCTCTAAACTATGAATCATGAGGCTGCACAGCTGCTCAGAGAGGCTGTGTACACTGATCAGTGTGTGGACACATTGACTTCCAGTTCCCAAAACTGCTGCCATTGAGGAACCTCACAGCCCTGTGCAGCAGAAGGAAAACTGAAGGAATGTGGGTAGAGAATGATATTTTCAGTGGCTTATAGATATGCTTTGATGATGCGGTGAAGCTGCTACTTGTCTAATGCCCACAGATGTAATTGTGTGGGCCTCTTGCCACTTGCTAACAAAATTCTCAGCTCGTCGCTTAAAACTTGTGTGGATTATCAGAATGTTTTCTCTCGACATCGAGAATCACATTTTTTTCATTTTTGGCGTACTCTTCCAACTGGTTTGCAACTGCCGATGTCACCTAGAAGCTGGGAAAATTCAGCCCAGTGGATTTTTCCATTAAAGTATTCTAACATCTAGGCTCTTGGTAGGTGAGAAGAAGATCTGCAGGTTGACAGGCAGATCAGAGGCCCTCTTAGTCAAGAAAAGTTTGTCTAATATAAACAGCTACAAATTCAATTCCAAAAGAAGCTATCAGTCAAGTTCATAACAGGATTGCTTGCAAAGCTTTCTTCATATCGGAATTTTGTGGCTTGATAATCTCTTATCTATATAGATATAGACAAATGAATAATAACTCACAATATTTTAAGCTGAGGACATAGATTTTAAATAGAACTAATTTTAAATGCCTGGAGTTGATCTTCCTCACTAACAGGCACTGTGAAAAACCTGGGCAAGGAGAAATTCAGCTGACTTCTAGCTGCACACCACCACTTCTAGAGTTTTTCAGGGATGTCACACACATATTGACATGAAATAGAAATGAGAGAAATGATGTCAATATATTTCCTTTGCTGCAAGTTTGTGTTTAAAAATATATTTTATTTGGTGTTCCCACAACCACCGATGCCTCAAAGTTTTTTGCAGCCAATAAAGCAATAATTTTATGAAATGTTGTAATGTAAGGAATTATAACTTTAAATATGTTGAATGAAGAGACTCTCCAACTCTTTTTTTTTCACTTCCTCTAACTTTCTCCTTCTTTCTTCTCATGATGATCCTCAATGATGTCTCATTCTTCCTCACCAATTAACAGAAATAGTCCTCTCTGAATTATTCGTTCAAATCTTTCCATAATTTAACATCCTTTATTGGAGGGCAACTTCATTTGCTCAAGGAAAAGAAACAACAACAAGAAGTTTATATTTATATGAGGCCTTTGGTGTAATTAAATATTGCAATGTGCTTCACAGGTACATTATAAATCATAACATGATACCAAATCACATGAGGAAATACCGGATGGGATGATCAAAAATTTAGTCAAGGAGTTTGGGTTTAAGGTGTGTCTTCAAGGACGAAAGTGAGGTAGAGAGATACTAAGCTGTACGGAGAAAATTCAAAAACTTTGGCCTTAGCAATGAAAGACATGATAACCATAATGGCACAATTAATATCCACGAAGCTGAAGAGGTCAGACCTAAACTAATATAGTTTTTCCAGAGGGTTGTAGACCTGTAGGAGGTTACAGGGATTAGGAAGAGTGAGACTTTGGAGAGATTTTAAACTAGGATGACATTATTCAAATGTTTGACTTGATTGGGAATCAATGTAAATGAGTGAACGTAGGATGATAGAAGGATGGGGAACAGGACTTGGTCAGAGCCATGACTCACACAGCATGGATTTGGATGGCCTTACACTTACAGAGGTTAGGAGGAGTGAAACCAAACATTTACAGTCAGGGCAAGTAACCACATGTTTCTTCAAAAGAATTTCCTTATTTTCTATTTCCGTATTATATTGGAGATCTCAAGGATTCTTATTGTCCATGTTGGAGCCTTTTTGATTCCTCAGTTGTCCGGAGTAAAGAATTGAAAGATTAATGGTGATGTCTATCTATGCCACACTGTAACAAATCCCCAGGCATAAACCATGTGTGAAGCTGATGTGGAAGAGGCAACTTATGGCACTTGTTGGCCTCAATGGAAGATGATGTTCCATTGCAGACATGCTGGACGTCATGATATGGTGTTCTGACCAGCACACCTAAACAGAGTACGGTTCCATTGTCTCTCTCTCTCATCTACACATTCTGTGTAAGACGAGTGACTCTGACTCTCCTGAATCTTCACTGCATCATGAGGTCCCCTGTGGCTGGAAGCACCATAGTAGGGGGTGGGTTCATATCCGCTGAAGATCATTGCTAGTTCTGGGCTTCCAGACACACATGTCCCTCATCTATTTGTGTAGCAGCCCTTAGTGCAGTGGGCACAGGGACAACCACAGCTTCTGTGCTTGGATCCAATGGAGATGGTCTCGATGAACTGATGTGCCTAATCTCACAAAGCAGCTCCTCAGTTATGTGACCATTCAGCCATCAAAGCGCACACAACATGTAATGTCTGAACAGCATCCTTTAAACATTGTGGCAGGGAGGCATTTGACAAAGAGAGCAATGCGATGCCTTAGCATGGATCTTTCACACAGTTGACCTGATTCAGATGCATATTGTTCAAGCCTCTTGGCACAATATTTTTCAAACACAGATGAATATACAGTTGGCGTTTGTACATGAGGTAGCACATAATGAGACGTTCTCCCCAAAACCCCACGTTATCCAAGACAAACGATATCTGCATATAGGATAATGGTATGGATATTTATTGTCCAAAGTATGAAGTGAGCAGCTCTTGCACCTTAGGCAGTCTTTGGGACCTTGGAAGATGATTATAACTTTTCAGCCAAGGTGGATCTTAACATATGCCTGACATTCCTGTATCTCAGCCATTAATGAGATAAAATTGTAATGTTGAATGTTGAATCATGTGGTCAAGATTGCCTGTGGCCAGGATTTTTAGTTGACACACGAGGGCACTACATAAAGAATTATATGATAACAACTGTCTTTAGCCTGTACTGTGTGTTACTGTCTGTTTAGTTCTATTGCCCTTTGAAGGACCTTGCATCTCACAATAGTAGAGGCCACTTCCTCCACTCTGATTTCAATTGCACACTTGCAATTTGGATGAGGATCAAAGTCAGCACCAGTTGCACTTCACAATGTGTGTCATAGGTTCAGACTCTCAATCTAAAAATTAAAAAAAAGAAAGTAGATGTTAAGAGTATTTATGAAAACAAAACCTATTAATTACAAATCTTTATAGTATATACATATTCAGAATATGACAATGTAAACTATTCAACAAAAATATTTTTAAAACTAGCTCAAGACAACATTAATACAATTGACCTGATTGTTCAATTTAAAGTACTCAACAGCAACATGATCTATATCTCCAAAAAAATCTATAATCCTGCAATAGTTTTCAAGTAAATCATTTAAAAAGGAGACACAAGCCATTGAATACAATTATATTGGAGAAAGACATTATGCTGCCAAGCTCAATTAAAATATCTCACACAAGGAATTGAACTAGATTTCAAGGAAGAGATAATTCATGCCACTTTGAGTTGCTCTAGGATTATAGAAGAAGCCCAACAATGAAGAAATGAACATTTGCTTCATTCTCTAAGTCTAATAGCATATTAAATCTTAGAGACAGATATACTTGGGATATTGTAAGAGCACTTGACAATCACTTCACATGAAATGCCAAATATATAATGGATAGAGCAAGATTTAATGGAAGCATACGGTTTCCAAGAGAAACAGTTAGCAATTTTATCAATGATCTTTCTACGTTTTCAGACTTTTATGATTATAGTGATTTACCATAAGAATTAATTTGAGATAAAATGGTCTTCAGAATTTCTGATCCATTTCTTTCTGCTCCAAGCAGAACTTAATTGGAAAATATGACATGATGCTCCTGAAGTTGAGAAAGACCTCACTTCACCTCTCACACAATTCCCCCAAATTTGTCACAAAAGCATACATTGTTTATAACCTAGGAAGATCCCACCTATAGTTACCCATGGCTACAGACTTCTGCTAACAGCAGAACAGAAGTTAATTATGTAAAGAATAAATAAATAGTCAAGCTACCTAAATAAAGAAAACAGCAGAACAAAGTTTTTGCCCTACTTCACAATATCATTATGTTACTGAAATCAAAACCAGAAAAGTTTCCTCTTTTTTCTCAAATCTTTAAGTTTGACTCAATTCATTCTTACCCATTCTTTCCGATGAATTATGAAGTTTTCTGACATGGTTACTAACAAAATTGAAATCTTAGACATTCTGCATCTTTTAATAATCTGCAGGCTTCTAACCAGCACCTTTGGTCTGGAAGTCACATAACTAACATTTCACTAAAGGTAACTTATTCCCTGAACTGTTCTGAACTCCTTTATTAGGAGAGAAACAGTATTGTGCCTCCGACTCCAGCCAGGATCCTTCAAAATTGCTTAAACACTTTCAATCACAAGGTTTCTTAAACTAAAATGAATCCTTGATCATCCTAAACCGAAAATAAGCCAATGGCCTTCAATGTTTACACTCCTAGATGTAAACCCCACAATAAAATAATCTTCCAGGGGTTCTCTGGTCTCTGACACATATTGACTTCGTCACGGCTCCAGAAAGTCTGACTGACCTGTTATTTCTTTTCAAACCCTTTGCATAAGTAACCAAAATCCATATATATCATTATATCAATATATGTATAAAGTATTCCTAAGTATTCCTAAAGTATTCCTCCTTTTGGTATCAAAGTGACACTGTATACCATGCTTATCACAATATAGAGCTTTCTCTTACATTCATTTCTCTTGTGAACTATTGGACTGAAGTGCTGGTGTTAGTGACAAAGGGCCTTGTCTATGTTCCTCAACTCACTACTATATGTTAACTGTGATAATGGGAACTGCAGATGCTGGAGAATCCAAGATAATGAAATGTGAGGCTGGATGAACACAGCAGGCCCAGCAGCATCTCAGGAGCACAAAAGCTGACGTTTCGGGCCGAGACCCTTCATCAGAGAGGGGGATGGGGTGAGGGTTCTGGAATAAATAGGGAGAGAGGGGGAGGCGGACTGAAGATGGAGAGAAAAGAAGATAGGTGGAGAGGAGAGTATAGATGGGGAGGTAGGGAGGGGATAGGTCAGTCCAGGGAAGACGGACAGGTCAAGGAGGTGGGATGAGCTTAGTAGGTAGGAGATGGAGGTGCGGCTTGGGGTGGGAGGAAGGGATGGGTGAGAGGAAGAACAGGTTAGGGAGGCAGAGACAGGTTGGACTGGTTTTGGGATGCAGTGGGTGGAGGGGAAGAGCTGGGCTGGTTGTGTGGTGCAGTGGGGGGGAGGGGACGAACTGGGCTGGTTTTGGGATGCGGTGGGGGAAGGGGAGATTTTGAAGCTGGTGAAGTCCACATTGGTACCATTGGGCTGCAGGGTTCCCAAGCGGAATGAGTTGCTGTTCCTGCAACCTTCGGGTGGCATCATTGTGGCACTGCAGGAAGCCCATGATAGACATGTCATCTAAAGAATGGGAGGGGGAGTGGAAATGGTTTGCCCCCTGCTCTACCATACTTTGGCCTGTACGTTCTCCATTTTGTTGGGATGTGTATTTTACTAGCAAGGCCAGAATTAGTTGCTCATCCCTTTTTGCACTTGAAAAAGTGTTAGTGAGCTGTCATCTTGGAACTGCTAACATCCACATGGTGTAGGTATGTACTTAGGAGAGGGGTGTCCCAGGATTTTGACCCAGCTACTGTGAAGGCACAGTGATCTATTTTATAGTCAGGATAGTATATAAATAGGAGATGCTCGATTTTGTACTGCTTTCTGTGTGATGAAATACTGGCCTTGAGAATCTTGAATAGTGGGTGTCCATATATTCACTGTCCCTGAGGCTGCTTGATCCTTATTAACAAGTGAGGTTCCATTGTTAACATAAGCCTATAGCCTTGGATAACTATGGATGGAATCTTCCCAGGCCCTGAACAATGTTTGCTTTGGGGAGAAATTTGCGAGAATTGTGTGAAAGGTCTAGTGAAGATCTTCTCAACATCATAGGCATCACATCATATTTTCCAACTAAGTCTGGTCTTCAAAATCAGATTCTTGCAAGTAAACAGCAAGAGGCCTATTAATGGGGACTATCACTCATTATCATCCGCAATGTTGCTTCATGTTGCCATATTAATTTGCATGCTCATATTCTACTGTTGGCTGGATAGAAATTAGATGTTGAGAGTTCCTAACCTGGACATCAGAGCAGGAGATTTCAGCTCATCACATGGTCGTCTGGACATCCATCTTGGATACCAGATATTGCTTCTCAAGTGAGACTCCATGATGAGTGATCACATGCATCCTACATCCATGGATGCCCGTGCGCACCATCACAGCCCATCTCTGATCCACTTACAATATGACTCTGCATGTCAATGTTGCACTTTGGAGTGCACCTACACCTGTCATTGAAAGGCTGCTGCCAGCATACAATGTGCATAGAGACAGGGGTCCAGGTCCAGCCTGTATCTCAGGACTGCTCATTTACTCTTATTGCTCACTCACTTTGCACCAACCTGAAGGTTCACAGAATCCCTGCTTTGCCTTGACTCATATCGCTTTACCCCTTCAGCCACACTTGGAAGGCTCATGGTACCTCGGACATACCTCAGTATTTATCGCAATGACAAGACCAGGCAGCATGGCCATGCTTGTCATCAGTTCTGGGGGAGGATATGATGCTGTACTGCACAGTGCTGTGGCAATCTCATGCCAATAGACTGTACCAAATGCTTGTGCAGAACACACAATGTATGTGATTTAACCATATCTCAGAGTCAAAGAGGAGCAATCCTCAGTCAGAGCTGCTGTCAGTCAGGGGTATCAGTACTGTCAGGCAAGGGCAACATCTGCACAAAGGTCTGTGGCTTAGTCATGGTCATCCATTTGGGATGGTCTCACTACATTCTGGGGCTTGGGCCACAGTTAATGTTGCAAACTAGTGCAAGCAATTGGCACTCACCATTAGGTGATATGTACAAAAAGCAGTCTGCAGCCTGGTCAGTAATCAGTGAAATCTGACAGGGTGGTGAAGTATAGTCAGTCCTGTGGGGCAGTGGAATGACTGTCATGCTTGGGTTTCAGGGGTCACTGTTGCAGTAGGGAGGTGGGGTGCCTCAACATGAGGGGCTGGGGGCAGGCACTGGGAGTACAGAGAGTACAACGATGGTGAGGGAGGCAGATACAATAACAAAGATAGGAGTGGCAGAGGAGTGGTGCTACATATGAGGACAGGAGAGGCTGCAGGAGAGCAGACGGAGCTTGTCCATCACCACAACCTTGACTGGGGACTGTGCAGGTCAGTGGGGTGGCATGACCAACCCGTAGTTACAGGCCATTGGGTGGAAGCATGAACGTTGGAATTGCCGTCAGAAGGGGATGAGAAAATGTGAGGGCTCAGCAGATGTATGTGTCCAGGGAGTGCCAGGTAGAATGGGACTCGGAGGTTTGGTTGGGGGCCCTGATGATCAGACCAGACCTGGACTTACTGTGTCCATCACAAAACTGCATTTTCTTCCATAATCTGCCCAGCATTAAATGTGGCCTAGAAAGAAAAATGGCAGCAACCACACCCAGAGTTACTCAGGATTTGTCTGATAGTCAAAAGCATGGTCTGCAAATCTGAGTACCAGGAGGCCCTTCAAGGGGATAATACACCAAACATGCAATTGCAGAATGCGGGTTGAAATCATTATCAGGTCTCAAATGCATGTCATGTACAAGTGTGTGCAATGTGAATGCTATTCCCAAGCTATGCTGATCATGTGTTTGATCCTTTCAAATTCCAGTTTGACATTTGTGTGAAGCAGGAGTAATCACAGACTTAAAAGAAGCACATGGGCCCAGCATACACAGCTAATGCAAGATCTCCTCAGATGCAGAGGAGCAAGGGATTTCTTCCCTCTTGGCCTGAACTGTAAACTCAATTCAAGGCTCTCTTCTACGGAATTATGCATTTCGTAGGACTGCGAGGAGAAGGGGTTAGTACAAATTTGCAAACTCATACTTCAGCACTTCCTCTGCCTCGCTTTTCCATATGACTGGTGGTGCATTCATCAGAATAAGATCCAATCCTAAGATGAGTCAATAAATAGCTTTCCTGGTCAGATTGTTCCATGTCCCACTGTCTGGAAGAGTATGTTAGGTTGTTATTTATAAGAAGTGTGAATGCCGACTGCACACATTGCTGAGAAGCTGTTTGACTTCTTTGGCTCCAAACACAGGCTCATTGTAAGCCTGTTACTCATGCATTGAGCCACATCAGGGGTTATTGTCTCTCTTTTGCTGTGATGCACTGAAAGGTCAGAGAACTGGCAGCAACCTCTAGCCGATGGCAAACAGCCCTGCACGAAGAACCCGCAGCTGAACAGCGCCTCTCAATGCACAGGGTCACAGGAGACCCAGAGTTCTTCATCCTCAATGCCACTGGGTGAGTGAGCTGCAGGGTTGGCACAGACTGAGGAGCTGTTCCAGCTGCTGGAGCATGACTGCAAACTGAAAGGCTGGTAGGCCATCTTACCCCAGTGGTTATCAAGGTGACAGCAGCATTGATCTCTTATAGAATTGGTTACTTCCAGGCAGGCACAGGAGACTTGTGTCGGATGCGTCAATCAGCCTCCCACAGTCGTATTAAGGCTAACCAATGTCACTCATTCCATTCATCTCATTCTCTCGTGACAGGGTGAGTGCTGCCACCCGTGCAGTAGGATTCAGGAACCTTGCTGGCTTCCCCCTGGTACAAGCTGCAATGGATTGTACACACCTCGTGCTGAGAAATCCTGCTATAACGTCACTGATTTCATCAACGGAAGAGGATTCACTCTGTCATCGTGCGGGTGATGTGTGATCATCGGTTCCAGTCCTGAGAGGGATACAGCAGGTACCCTGGGAGCTGCCATGATTTCTACATAGAGTCAGAACTCTCATGTTCCTGCTATGTCTGAGGGTCCAGATACCTGGCAATACCCTGGCAGTAATGAGGTGACAAGGGTTAGCCACCGTAACCATAACTGATGATCCCCTGTTTGAGGCAGAGTGCAGATTAAAATGCAGCGCATACTTTGACCAGGGCCATGGGGAGCAGGCTAGAAGCCTCCTGAAGATGCAGTTCTGTTATTTGAAATGGTCCTGTTAGGTCATCCAGTACACTCCAGGCAGAGAGTGTAACATAATCCTCACATGTTTACCTCTGCATAACTGAAGCAGGCAATGAGGGGATGTGATGGATGCTGAGGAACTTGGAGAGTAGGATCTGTCTTCCGAGGACGAGGAGGGTGAGGATATTGCACAGGAGGAGCAGCACCTTGTTCCTGATAGAACACAGCAATGTCAGGCGCTACAAGCCAGACAGGATTTAATTGAGAAACAGTTCCAGTAGAATGAGAGCTGGGTGCAGTGATCAATCACTCACTGTAAAATTGTTGGCAATCAACATGCAAGCAGTTCATTTATGGTCCAAGAGTTAAACACAACTTCTGTTTTTTTTGATATCTATTCACTTTTGGTGATTGCAAATAAAATGTAATCTGCTGAAGTGCTTGAAGGCTTTCCTGTTTATGATGGCCCCACATTCATCACTGATAAGATGCTGGATTACAGTGGGCATTGAAAAATGAGTTGCAGTGACTGAGTGAGTCTCATATGATGGGATGTTTCTAAGGACTGGTGGGTTGTGTGGTCTGGTGGTTAAACAATGATAGGTGTGGGAATGTGTTACTGAATGTGCAAGTCAATGTCAATCGTGCCTCCAGTGCCATAAGAAACATTGGTTTGTGGCTGCATTGATGGCATAGGACAACTCGAAACTGCCAATGCTTGATCAAGTGTCTGACTGGGGTTCCAAGATACCACCAGTGCCAGGAATGCCAGTATATACTGGGATATCCCAGCAGTGGTGAATACTAGCTACAATGAGTAGGAGAGTTGGATAGTATCAAATGAGAGGGGAAATTAGATCAATGAGGCGAGTTTGGGACAATGGTACTAAAAAATTCATTTGGTCTTGTGGAGAGAAACCTTCCATGAAACTCTCAAAAATGACATTTTGTAAAAATATAGCAAGATTCAACCCTATGTTTCAGTAAATAATCACTACGTTAAATGAAAAAAGACCATCTGGTTTAACATATTTCATTCTGGGATCTGACTAATATAGCAGTTCCAGCAGCTGGGATCATAATGTTAGCACCAATTAGATTACAGTGTGGAAACAGGCCCTTCAGCCTAACAAGTCCACACCACCCCTTGAAGCATCCCTCCCAGACCCATCCCCCTATAACCCACACACCCCTGAACACTATCGGCAATTTAGCATGGCCGATCCACCTAGCCTGCACATCTTTAGACTGTAGGAGGAAACCCAAGCAGACACAGGGAGAATGTGCAAACTCCGCACAGACAGTCGCCCTAGGCTGGAATTGAACCTGGGTGCCTGATGCCGTGAGGCTGCAGTGCGGTGCTATTCACTGAGCCACTGTGCTGCCAAAATGTAGGTCTTTATACATTGGTAACAAAATTTAGAATATCTAAAGCTTCTGCAAATATTAGTTTTGCTTATTATGGAAAGAGTTTTGACGCAGTCATTAGAATGGGGCTCTGTCAGACTGATGCTCTTAGACTAGTGAGTACATTTTTGCCCTGGGAAATGGAGGGGTACTGTCAGAATTGTAATTGGGATGCATGCACTAAAGAAAAGATAAACATGTATTTGTGCAGCATTCTGCACTTCTTCAAAGCATCCAAATACTCCACAGACAATTAATTACTTTTGAAGCTACTTTGTAAAGCAGTCCAGCAGCAATTTGTGCACAACAATGTGCCAGAAGCAGTGAGTGAGATAAATGAATAGCTAATCTGTTTTTGATCTTTTAAAAAATAAGTGTTGACTAGAACAGTTGGAGAACTCTGATGCTGTACTTAAGTTAATAGCGTGGTATATTTACTATCCATCTGCACTGGTGTCTAAAGTGATGACCTATATAAGATTGGCGTCAATTTGTCTGGCTTGCAAAAAAATGGTTATCCTCTGCGACCTATTTAAGCCACTTAGGTGTCATCTTGCTTATCCAGCTTCTTTTAAGCGCTTTCCTGTAGTATTTCTGTATGTAATGCCTTTCCCAAGGCAAATATATGATTCATGAATTTAACAAGAAAATCCTCTAGCCAATAGCTATTGTGGAAAGTTCTCTTCCCTGAATGATCTAGGTATCTGAGTTAATACTTTCTGCTGTTGAGTTTAGATTTGCTGAGAGAAACCTTACCACAGTAATGCTTTGAGAAAAGTACACACTTACCATGAGCTATGATTGCAAAACGGACCTGTGCCCTCCAAGGATCCACCCAGCTTATATATTGTAAGAAGGAGAAAGTGGTGAATGATTGACTGCCTCAGAATAAAAGCATCAGAATAGCAAGCATTAACTCACTACTTTGGTGCTTTGGTCAGAAATGAGATGCAGAGTCAGGCAGTAGAAGTTTCTCCTATTGTTGAGTACAAAATGAACCCATGCTTACAAATCAATGACTGCGATTTTAGGAATTTACCACTCTGTAAAGTTGGAATGCCCATTGGCTGATGGGAAGGTGATTGGTAGTGTAGCAGAGTATATATTGCCACAGGGCTTTAGCATGCAGTTTAAGTCTGGCTTCTCTACTGAAAATTAATCTTTACAGGAATTATTTCCAGAACATTAAGGAATGCAAGCCCTTTGCACTATAGATCTTTGTGCACGATTACAGGCCATCTCCATTGACAGCTGACTAGTCTGTTAAATTAGGAAGCATCAATCTGGTAGAGAAAGAAGCGGAAGTTTGTCTTCGACATCAATTTATTTACAGAAACCTTACAGACACTTTTCCCTTTTCCAAACCAACCCACCAGCCAGGTAGAAATTAGTTATTTTCTTTTATATAAACTGAATTATAAAAACAAAAAATGCTGTCCAGGTACATCAAAAAAAGTGAAAAATTAAGGGTAAAAACTAAATCAAAATGTCATTAGACAAGGAGATAATTGCCCCAATCCATGTGGTACCCACCCATCCCAGTGGAAACTGGTTCCTGATATTTATCTAATCAACCTGCTTAGAAGTCGGAGCAGGATTTAAACTGTGTCCCAAGTATTATTAGGTGATCTGAATCGCAATGACAGCATGTACCTATACAAACTTATTAATCAAGATTTGAACATTAATATAGTCTTTCCTCCATTACTCCCCTTCATCCTTCTTCAATTAACAAAGGAAATACAATACTTCTTTCAGACATATGTCTCGCAGATTTATGAGTAAAGACCCACACAGCTTCCCAAAATGCCCAATATACAAAGGTACAGTTAGTAAGCTCAACATAAAAGAAGAAAAGAAAATTGGTGCACTAATTGAGATTCTGTCACAGTCTTTTCAATGGACTTTAAATGACTGATGACTTGATGCGACTGCCCGGCCTTGCCAAATGCCACACTTATAGGGAATCTCTAAATATTTACTGAACACAAGTCAAGAAAGTTCAGAATGGGGCATCTGATGTCACAACTTAATTTACATTTCATTAGAATTCCTATGTCTTGTCCACATTTGTTATGTTTGAAGAAAAGTTGCAGAAATAATTTTTGAAATGGAAGGGGAATCTGACTGAAACTTATGAGCTTCACAGAGTTGGAGTGGGAGTGGGAAGGCAATGGAAAAGGACCCCTCAGGTTGGTGGTCCAACAAGTTCCTGCCTCCGGGGTGATCCTGCCTGAGGTAGGGTCATAGCAACAGCACTTACCATGCAAGTTATGCATAGCAAATCAGTGGCAATCCACCTGAGTAGAAGGGTGATGCTAGAGAGTTCACACATGTAGGAGACGTGTCCTTCTAAACCTGAACCCTGGCTAATTGCTGGAGGCAGGCTTCCATCCAACATATCCCTACAACCACAGATTCCCCTTTGTGGGTGTTTCCCCTCTAGCTGTGGCTACACTTCCTTTAGAAGTAAGAGGACCTATCCAAATTCAAGTCAGGTTATCAGCCAGCCAATGGTTTGGATGATCCCATCAATCCTCCTGATTACGGATGCCTCTGGCCTTCCCTAAGAGCCACTTGATTGGTCAAATTTGGATGACTGTGCAGTCAGGGTGGGTTACACCATCGTAGGCCTTCAGGGTTTAGGTCTGCATTTGTCACAGATACAAAAGCAGTGGGTTTCTGTCCAAAAGCTCACCAACACCACCTGGCCTCACACGTCCCACCTACATCATCCAAATTCCTTTGGAATCTGACACAAAATAATAAGGAAAATCCAAATTGTAATCCACTATGAAGAAATTATTACTGTTTCAGAAAGGATTTAGGACATAAGTGCACCACAACTGAAACCAAACTTTATGTGCGTGTAGAATGCACAAATAACAATTACAAAAGCAATTCATGAGAACTAACCCTGCATAAATTACTTAGTCATGGGCACTTAAAAGACCATTGCCATTTTACACCAAGTATTCTCAATTTTGAAGTCAAATTTATATGTAACTAACGAGTGATTATTAGCATTCGGATTAACTTTAAAGGGTTTTTTTAATTCTATCAAAAATCTTGCAGTTTTCAAGCATGAACAGCCAGGATTCAGTAATTATAGGCAGTCAGAGAGTGGGGACGTGTTTTATTGTGTGATTGATTTTGTGCTGCAGTGCCACCTGTATTCAGTACTGATAGAAAGTCTGCAGCTCTATTCTAATCATGGTGCAGCAGCTGCGTCAGGATATCATGGCCAACACTGGGTTTATTTTATGTAGCTCCACATGTACTGCACCAAAGTTCAAAGCGAATTGAATTACTTAGCAGTGACAGCTCATATATGTAGTGACAAAATTAATGAAGTGAACAAAAAATTGGCTTACACCTTGAGCACACCTATACTTTCAGAGGGCACATTGAGGCATTGGCTCCCTAGACCACAGCAAAAGTAAGAAGCTATTGGCTGGAAAAGCTTCTGGCTCACTGTTTTGTGTATGCTGATTGCTCAATTCTATTCAATATCTACCCTAACGCTGGTAGAAGCACAACACATGGAATTATCTAATTATGAATTTCTGAAAAATAAGTAGAGCATCTATTAGCAGGACACAATATCTGTTGTAGTCTCATAAGAGCAGGTATTAACTAAAAGTGATGTTTGTCTCATTTTAAATTGCATGATGCATTACGTATAGTCATGGTACATAATGTCATAACAATGGTCAAACTGACAAATTTACACTATTGTATAGCTCAGGCCATTTTACCATACACTCTGAATCATACATGTTTAGCCCAAATGTTAAAAATTTTCCATGTGTTTCCTCTATGACTGTAAAATCACTTACCTCCTAGTTGGAGATTTTAGCCTGTGCTTCTATTCATGGATGAGTAATCACAGCAGGCCCACAGCAGAGCCTTAGAGCAGAACTACAAATACATCATTCTTGGCATTGTAAATCAAAGGCTCAAAGAGCATCATTTAGCCTGCAGCTAAAATTGCTTGTTTATCAGATAGTGCCTCAGTACAAGATGGAGAGGTTCCTCATAAATCTCAGAGACCTTTTACGGTATATACTTATGCAGGCATGTTGGCTCCTGGGAGGCTTTCGGAGATGTTTAATGAGTGCTGGCTACTTAAAGAGCTGGACCTACTTTAGCATAGGTAGTCCTTCCTAGTGTTTGGCCCATATTACCCACTCACTAAGAAAGCTGAAACAATTTATCTCAGCATCAGCACTGAAGATTTTCTAAGAGAGCTTCTAGTTCTAATTGTCATACCCTTTTGATGCTATGACCTTTCAAACTGTGGCTATGGCTCTTTATTTATTACCAGAAAGGACAAGCTTGGTAACAAATGTGTACAATAGTGTTGGAAATAACCAGCAGGTCCGGTAGCTTCTGTAGATAGAGAAACAAAGTTAATATTTGAGAAGAATATGACTCTTTAGTCACATTTGACTCAAAACATTACCTGTTTTTCCCTCCGACAGATGACGACAGGCTTGCTGATTATTTCCTGTATTTTCTGTTTCCACGCAAATTTCTGGCATCCACAGCAATTTGCTTTTATACAAATAGTTCTAGTTCTCGTTCTCAAAATCAGACCCTGAAGAAGACAGATTTATTAGTCCAATGAAAACGACTCAAAAAATATAACCAAGTAATCTAAAAATTTAGCATGGTGGTATCACTTAGATAAATGATTAAATCCATGAAGAAACACATCGCAATTAACATCTATACAGGTAGTTAAAGTGTTCATGAAAAAGATACAATTATCAAGAGTATTAAAATGTAGCTAGAGGCAGAATCAAAGACTGACTATTACACTTGACCTCTGTGTATCTGGAGGATAAAGTAAACAGGCAGCAACTTTGTTGTGGCTTCAGTGAGGGAATGGAATGCATCGATTCCTCACAATGATTAGCCATACAGGGATAAGCCCTCTTCTTATTATGCAGATTAGTGGCTCTCTCAGTTCAAACATATTGTACAGATGCTGGAGAGCAGCTGCTGATACAGATGGTAGGTACCAGCACCATTAGTATGCTTCTATTGTCTGCAGGCTGCTTGTTTAGGATCTAATGAAATTGCTTACAAGGTACTCATTGCAAGTAAAGAAAACAGTATACATTTACAACAGATTAGATTATTTACATGGTACAATGATTCTTGCTAAAAGGTGCATTAGAATTATTTAATATAAGTATAATTACAACCTAAATTCTTGTATGACCTATTTGGCAAATATACATTATAGAGCTTATCTATGCTTAAAGTGAGATATTGTGTGCTCAATGAACATATTTAGTCCTTTTGTAAATATTCTACTATCCTAAGACACAACATACTATATCTTTACATAATGTCAAATATTTTATCCAATGATTAAAGCTAAGTATGAAAACTTAGCATTTAACATGGAAAATATATTTTTAGTCTGTAACCATATTCAGTTATTGATTATCACTGGAATTAGTTAAATAGGGCAGAGGGTCTATATATTGACCGTTGTAAGTCCTGAGTAAATAGTATTCTTGCATATGTTCCAGCTGTTCTGTTCTGAATGCACGAGCATTGATTGAACACTTTGGTTGTTGTGCTATTGGACAGGAATATAATACAACCATTATCAGTGCTTCTTTCCACAGCTGACAGTAAAAATTATTGTAACACAATGTTTTGAATTACACATTTTACTACTTTGTGACTTAGCAGCTTTTGTTGCAAAATACGTTTTTGATGCCCCCAAAAGATCTGAAGTGAATGGGACTTTTACGCTAAATGCAGAAGCATTGTGTTTTATTTAATAGATGAGGGAGATAAAAATGCTGTATGTGACAAGAATTGCACACAAAAGGAATGACTGTGCCATTGACCATGGTGACCAATTACATGACAAGCAAAATTTGGAGTTTGTGACAATTTGCAAATTATGATTGGCCAGGATCAATTTGCACATTTCAGAATTTTGCCAGGTAATTTGCTATTACAGTGCTACATGCACATGAATTTGTAAAGTTCTCTCTACATGTGCTTTATCCCACTGTTATAATGTACAATTTAAAAATTGCACTAATGTGACCTTTCAAAAAAGTGCCAGATTTTGCTTTAGCAGGGCACCTAAAGGCATCTGTTGTTAGTTAGACTTGCCCCTGCATACCTTAGCTAAAAAAAATTGTGTCCACTGAGTTGTTGAAAGCTTGAGCTGATAGTGGCAGTGGAAGGGAAACAAATCATCTGGGAGCTGGGTAAACAGAGCAACCAACAGTGTATCTTCTTAACCAATCAGATTAAAGGATTAAGAAATCCAAGCATAATGTCTAAAAAAGGCCGAATTAAAGAGGGTACAGAGACAAATTTTAAAAGGGAAAAAAATTGTTGGACTAAAAGAGACAGAGATGGAATGCCTAAGTAAGAAAAATACTTATTTAGATTTCAAAAACATTTTACAAACCGAGGGAACTAGACTCCATTATTTTAATCGTTAATTTCAATGCCAGAGAGGCTTATTGGCCATCATTAACATGTATCATTATTGTTACAAGCGTACTTACACTTGCACGTCCTAGCCCTATATGTGGGCTTAATATGTACCTATCGAACAATGATGTCAACTTTATCTCATGTATTAAATATCAGTTGTGAGGCGAACAGTGGAATAGCACCTTTGTAAAATTGCTGTGGAGCTGTAGAAGTCAGACTGCAAATTTTACATTCTGGCATTTAACAGCGCAACAACTCTCCCAACAGCCTTCACCACTTATGCATAAATAAAGCAAGAGCCAATAGCCTCAGCACTATTTTTGCATCAAGTCTGTGTCCTGTTATTTGTTTTTGGACTCAGCTCTTTGAGTAATATCAATAACATTGACTTTCAGAGGAATACAGTCTACATTTAATGTAGTAAGAGATTATGTCATATGATATCTGTAAAGGAATATAGCTGCCAATATATCCCTCTCAATATGCAAATCTTCCTTGGGAATGACCATTGGAATCAGTCTGGACGTTTTGATAATGCTGCTTTGGCTGACACCAAACTGCAGAGGGCATACATGTAGTGTCAATGCTTCACATGTCATTGGTCGTGATGTTGTTCCTGAATCACAATAGTAAGGTTACCAGAGAGAGGAAATTCATTCCTGTACCATCAGATAGTTCATATTCTTCTTCATTGCAGAAGCTACAGTGTTGTAATAGCATCAGATGATGTACGTTATTGACCACCTCACAAATAGGCTTGCTCTTCTAAAATGACCCTTTTGTAAAACTGGCATGGCTTTTCAGGGGGAAATACATAGAATAGAATCCCTATAGTGTGGAAACAGGCCATTTGGTCCAACAAGTTCATACCGACACTCAGAGCATCCCACCCAGATCCACCCCCCGATCTACATACCCTTGAACATTACAGGCAATTTAGCATGGCCAATCCACCTAACCTGGACATTTTCAGGCTGTGAGAGGAAGCAGGAGCACCCAGAGGAAACCCATGCAGACGCAAGGAGAATGTGGAAACTCCACACAGACAGTCACCCAAAGGTGGAATTGAACCTGGGTCCCTGGCACTGTGAGGCAGCAGTGCTAACCACTGTGCTGTCGTTATATCTTCAAAATATTCACTCCTACAAATTCTAAAATATCCTGAACATAGGTCATCATAAGAAAAAGACATATTCAATACCACAGGGTTATAATTGGACATGGGCATCGAAAGTGACTTCTTGACAGTCTATGCACCACATCCTTTAATCCATAATTGTGTCAAGTGGGCCACTCATTCACTGACATATCTTTTATGTTATTGTTTGAGGCTGATATGACTCACTGAAATTAAAATGATTTATATTAATCAGGTTACAATTCTATTACTAATCACGTGGAGGTAAATGGAAGTGCAAGTAAATCCTAATGGCACCTAGGAGTCATACAACCACTTCAACTTTGAGCAACTATGAACAAAATACTGATTCAAAATTTGCAGTAGTTATGTTGGTACAGCTACAAGCATTTGCCATCATTACTGAGTGAAACTGACAGACCTCTGGTGTCCACACATGTATAATTAAAGGCTAAATCCACAGATTGCAATTTGTGATTTCCCACTTCTCTGTAGGTTATGCTGTTTAAGTTCTTGCAATTGTAAATCAAGTAAAAATTATTAATTTGAAGTGAATTTCTGAAATTTACATGATTATTCTTGATATAAGAAACCTTCAAAAATTTAGGTCTTATTGATAGAGGTTTAAGTCGATGTTTGATCAGCACACTAAATTGTTGTTCACTCTTCCTGGACTTCAGAAATTTATTTTATATTTATGGAATGTCAGCTTTATCAATCCCATACTAAACATGGTACAGGTTTCAAATAGGATAATTTTTCAAAAAACATTTATGGTATTCTAATGTTTCTCCCTTAAATCTCATTGTAAATCCCAATCTTTACTTGAATTTCTGCAAAATTATTAGTTGGAATTTCTTCTTTGTATTGGAACACATTTTTGTATTTTGGACTGTATTTTTAGTCCATTGTTGTTTGACACTTTGTTGCTCAATGTCTTCAACATTGTTGATGGAGTCTTGCAAAACTTGCTTCAAAATATTGACTTGCTTCTGAAGTAGAAGTTCAATACCAGCTGATGCTTCTTGACATCTGTGTAAAAGATCATTGCCATTGTTAAAGTAGTAACATTGCTGTGTATGTATTTATAAAGAAATATTTTTATGCCCATAAATTAAATTGTTGGAAACATTTGCTTAGATGGAAATATTTTTTCTTGAACATGGGGTGGCATGATGGCTCATGGTTTAGCACAGCTGCCTTTCAGCATCAGGGATCTGGGTTCAAATCTACTTTTGGGCAACTGTCTTTGTGGAGTTTTTGAGCTTTGTGGAGCACATTCTTCGTATGTTTGCGTGGGTTTCCTCCAGGTGCTGTGGTTTCTTCCCACAGTCCGGGGATGTGCAGGGCCAGGTAGATGAGCCATGGGAAATGCAGAGTTACACGGATAGGATGTAGGGGATGTTCTGGGTGGGATGCTCTTTGGAGGTTCAGTGTGGACTCGATGGGCTGAATCACCTGCTTCCACACTATGGCGATTCTATGATTCTTTAATTGAATACTAAGCTTGTTTTCTACTTTCTCATTTGCTGCCAGTTAGAATCCACCAATGTGATTGGTGCTGAACTTGTTTAATCATATCATAGAACATAAAACATTACAGCACAGTACAGGCCCTTCGGCCCTCGATGTTGTGCCGACCTATCATACCAATCTGAAACCCATCTAACCTACACTATTCCATGTACGTCCGTATGCTTATCCAATGACGACTTAAATGTACCTAAAGTTGGCGAATCTACTGCTGTTGCAGGCAAAGCGTTCCATTCCCTTACTACTCTCCAAGTAAAGAAACTACCTCTGACATCTGTCCTATATCTTTCACCCCTCAATTTAAAGCTATGACCCCTTGTGCTCGCCGGCACCATCTTAGGAAAAAGGCTCTCCCTATCCAACCCTCTGATTATTTTATATGTTTCAATTAAGTCACCTCTCAACCTTCTTCTCTCTAATGAAAACAGCCTCAAGTCCCTCAGCCTTTCCTCGTAAGACCTTCCCTCCATACCAGGCAACATCCTAGTAAATCTCCTCTGCACCCTTTCCAAAGCTTCCACATCCTTCTTATAATGCGGTGACCAGAACTGTACACAATACTCCAAGTGCGGCCACACCAGAGTTTTGTACAGCTTCACCATAACCTCTTGGTTCCGGAACTCGATCCCTCTATTAATAAAAGCTAAATCACTGTATGCCTTCTTAACAGCCCTGTCAACCTGGGTGGCAACTTTCAAGGATCTGTGTACATGGACACCGAGATCTCTCTGCTCATCTACACTACTAAGAATCTTACCATTAGCCCAGTACTTTGCCTTCCGGTTACTCCTACCAAAGTGCATCACCTCACACTTGTCTGCATTAAACTCCATTTGCCACCTCTCAGCCCAGCTCTGCAGCTGAATGCAGTTGTTGAATGCTGGAGATCCTCCACAACAGACACCAGAATGAAATTAAAATTGGGAAAGGTGAAATTCAGACTGCAGACCTTCCTAAATCTCTGTGAATAGCTGTCCTACTCACAAAGTCAGCAGAGAACACAGTCACTTTGTTTGTTACCATGAAGTTAAGGCTAGTTATTCCAACTGCAGAGTGCTGTTACAGAGACAGTTACCTCAAAATAGCTTATACTCATATTAATACAATCACTCCACAGTAACATCAGCACAGGCCATAGAACCATAGAAACGCTACGGCGCAGAAAGTGGACTTTCAGCCCATTATCTCTCTGTCAACTGAAAAAAATCCAGGCATCCATTCGAATCTAATTTACCAGCGCCTGGTCTGTAGCCTTTTAGGTAACAGTGTTTCATGTTTCATTTAAATGAGTTGAGGGTGTTCATCAATTATCCTTTTGTAAATTTAAGAATAATAGCTACAACTTTACTTGAATATAAAAATATGCAAGTGGCAATTCTGTGTTGCAGTGGATCATTTCATGTAAAACCAAAACTCACCAAATAACTCCCACTCTACATTTTTTCTCACTTTTTGTTCTATACTTTCCAGTCTGGAAAGCAAACATACCTGAGTTACTATCAAAGCTCATCACAAAGTAGGGTTTGGCAAATCACACCTTATTACTGGAGCCAAAATGTACAAGAGACAGATTTTATGGCCCAGTGAGGCTGGGTAAATTGCCTTAGGTACCTGTGACTCAAGTATGAATTACAACCTCACTAATGGAAAGTACAATCAAGAGCCTGCATGCAGTCAAATGATTTGGCCTGCTTTCATTGTGTAAACCGTAAGTAGGAAAAAAGAGTAGCTAAAATATCCTCAAATCCATGCTAACATTTCATTGTTCATTTGTTTGTCTTTTCTCTAAAGCAATTGCCTTTGTTCAGCATTTTCTCAAGATCAAACCTGATTTAAAAATTAATGTTGAATGCTATAGGCATGATAGAATAGCATTAGAGAGACATTACCATTTTTATTGGTTCTCTTAAGCTGACATTTAAAACCATCCCTCTTGCAAAACACTATGTTTTGTGTATTGCAATCCCATCAAGACCTTTGACTTATATATTTTAAATAACCTTTTGATTATGGTGTCAGATAAATTAGCTGTTATCTTGATCTAAAGATGACAAATAATGACAGATTTCTTTACGACACAAACTGCATGAAACCTTTTGTAAGACCTGAGAACATCCAGCAATCGAATAGATTCTGAAAGCTTTCAGCTACAGGTTGGGTGGATCTATAAAAATGGGATGTATGGTTGTAACAAATTAGGAGGTATGCTTTCCCATCATATCAAATTCAAAAGCATTTCAGTCTTACATTATTTCATTGTTATACATTCTTTTGAAAGTGTGTTTAATAGAGAATTTGTGGGTTAACATATGCTGAACACGTTCTATTTTAAATTAAAATTATGCCTGTTTTTAGGCCTATATTATGGTTGTGATGAATACATAAAAGCATGTTTTGAGGAGATTTGTAGCTCAGGTTGAGTTTCTGGATGTCAGTTTGCTCGCTGAGCTGGAATGTTAGTTTTCAGACATTTCGTCACCTTTTTTTTAATTTGAAAAAATATACTTTATTCATAGAATGTACAAAAAAAGTTCCCACCCATTGATCGAGACTGTGCTAACGATGTTGGTGTAGCGCAGCCGGATCCAATTGCGGATGCCCTCCCCGATCCCCGATTTGGAGAGGACGTCCCTCATGTAAGCATGAGAGACCCTGTCGAAGGCCTTCTCCTGGTCCAGGCTGTCGAGGCAGGTGTCCACCCGCCTGTCCTGCACGTAAGTGATCGTATCCCTGATGAGCGCGAGGCTCTCAGCGATCTTCCTGCCCAGCACAGCACAGGTTTGGTCAGGGTGAATCACCGACTCCAGGATAGACATGACCCGGTTGGCTATGACCTTGGCCAGGATTTTGTAGTCCACGTTCAATAGTGAAATGGGGCGCCAATTTTTAATTTCTTCCCTCTCCCCCTTCCTCTTGTAAATGAGGGTGATGATGCCCTTCCTCATGGACTTGCACATTTCCCCTGCCTGAAGCGCACTATCGTACACCTCCAGCAGGTCCTGGCCAACCAGGTCCCTCAGAGTGGAATACAGCTCGACCGGTAAGCCGCTGCTCCCGGGAGTCTTATTCCTCTCCAAGGACTTGAGGGCTCTGGTCAGCTCATCCAGGGATATCGGCCGGTCCAGCCACTCCCTCGTGCCGTCGTCTAAGACCTCCATGATAGACGACAGGAACGACTCGGAGGCCGTGCTGTCCGTGGGCTTCGTGTCGTACAGTCCGGCAATAGGAGGATCTGCTGATCCTCAAAATGTCGGGCCGAGACGACGTCACCGACCCGTCGTCCTCCTTCAGCTGGCAAAGCACAGAGCTCTCTTTATGCGCCTTCTGAAAGAAGAAACGCGAGCACGTCTCATCCTGCTCCACAGAGCGGACCCTGGACCGGAAGATTATCCTGGAGGCCTCCGCGGCGAAGAGTGAGGCTTGCTGGCCCCTCACCTCGCGGAGGTCCTCCGTGACATCGACCCCCATCAACTGCAGAAGGAGCAGGTTCTGCACCCTTTTCTGGAGCCGCGACAGCTTTCCCCGCCTCTCTCTTGCCTTCCGAACACCTTTGAGGACAAAGAACCTCTTGATGTTCTCCTTCACCATCTCCCACCAGTCGCCCAGAGACTCAAAGAGGGTTTTCACGGTTCTCCAACCGGTGTACTCCCTCTTAAGCTCCTCGACGTTCTCTGGGGTCAACAGAGTCGTGTTGAGCTTCCACGTCCCCTTGCCGGCCGGCTAGTCGTCCTGTAAGTGACAGTCGGCCAGCAGGAAGCAGTGGTCTCAACGCTGGTGGACCTGACCGAGAACGTCCGTGACACAAACAGGAAGTCTATCCTTGAGCGAATAGACCTGTCTGGCCGCGACCAGGTGTACTTCTGCTGTGCTCCGTCTGCAGGGGTGCTGAAGACGTCGAGCAGCTTGGCGTCCTTCACTGTGCCCATCAGGAATCTGGACTTGACGTCCAGTTGACTCCCCCCACCCGCTGTCCCCACGCCGGATCTTCCATCTGCATCAATGATGCAGTTGAAGTCTCCGCCTAGGATGACCGGCCTGGACATAGCCAGCAGGGGCGGAAGCCGCTGCAGGATGGCCAACTGCTCACTCTGTACCTCTGGGGCGTACACAGTGATCAGCCTCAGGGGAACATTCCTGTAGGTGACATCAGCCACTAGGAGGCGCCCCCCCACCACCTCCTGAACTTGAGAGATGGTGAAGTTGCGCCCCCACGGCAGAATAGCCAGGCCTGAGGACCGACACTTGTTGCCCCCCAACCAGATCGAAGGCCCACAGGTCCAAGCGCCGGACCATTTCCCGTACCTGCTGAGGTGCGGTATCCCACACTCCTGCAGAAACAGGAGGTCTGCCTTGACGGTGGTCAGGTAGGCCAACGTGGACACACATCTTGCGGTTGACTTGACGCTGCACACATTAATGCTCGCAACTCGTACCCCCATTGTGGGCAGTGACTGCAGTACCCTCCCCAACTCCAAGGTCCAGCCCCTTCATCTGTCCCTTCATGCCCATTGTCCGGGCTAACTGCTGGATGCTCTCCGGGCTCAGGAAACCGTCCGTGCTGCCTTCCGGGTGGCATCCCCCCGTCGGGCGTACAGAGGCAGGAGTGTCCGGGTCTGGGTCAGGCTGGGGACGCGCTGTTTCCTTCTTCCCACCTGGAAGTTCCGGGGGGCCCTCCAGTGCCCCAGCGGCATGTGACTAGGTGTTGGAGGGAGCCTCAGGACGCCTCCCGTCACCTGGAAGTGGGGTGCTGCTTTCCCTCTCCCTTGAGATCTTTAGCCTCTGCTTTGGGCAGGCCCTCTCCGAATCTCCCTCGTCAGAGGAGCTCTTATACCCCCACTGTAGCTGCCTCTTCCCGCTTGATGGTTGCGGTTCCTGGGCCCGCCGACGCACCTTCCTCCTCGCTTTCCGGACCATCGTCCACTCCCCTGGGTCGCCTGTCGCCGCCTCCATCGATTCCGGGTTGTCGGGAGGAAGCGGAGCCTGCAGGGGCGCTTTGCTGGCCTTGGGCCCATCCTGCGGGGCTGGGGCCTGCTGCACGACCTGGCCCTCCTGCACATTAGTGGGGTCCTTGCAGGGCCCTGGTGCCTTCCTCTCCTCCGGGGGGGCTGGCCCTGCATTGCCCCTGCTGGCGACCTGGGCGTAGGTGGTTCCCCCTGTGGGCACGCCCTATAGAGGTGGCCCGCTTCCCCGCAAAGGTTGCAGCTTTTTTCTTATGGGCAATCCTTTGCAAGGTGTCCCTCCTCCCTGCAGTTCCTGCAGATGGTGGCTTTGCAGTCGGCTGCCATGTGACCTGACCTACCACAGGCATGGCAGACTTTAGGTTGCCCTGCGTAGGTCAGGTAGCCCTTGCTCCCGCCAATCGCAAAGCTGGACGGTGGGTGTACGATGTTCCCGTCCGCACCCATCCTCAGCATCACCTTGACCTGACTCTTACTGGTCCAGATGCCAAAGGGGTCCATGATGGTGGTTAGGTCCCCTTCCACCTTCACGTACCTTCCAAGGAAGGTCAGGACATCAACTGCTGGCACATGCGGGTTGTACATGTGTACAGTCACCATACGGCTCCTCTGCACTGGCATCATGAACAGCGGGACAGCGGTCAATACAGAGAGGGGGCCCTCACCTCCTTTCTCCTTGAAAACCTCCAGGAAGCGCTCGCAAAGCTTGGCACTCCTGAAGGTTACATCGTAAAAACCTTCTCCGGGGAAATCCTGCAGGCAGTAAATGTCCGCAGCAGCGAACTGACAACAGTCCAACAGGACCCTCTTCACGAAGAAGGTGCGGTCCACAGGTGCACCTTCATCCACCTTCTTCACGGAAACACGGATGGTGTTCCGGACCCCCTGACCTGGGGCACAAGCACTTGCCGCAGCCATCGTTGCAGGTTGGCTGCTCCCCTGAACCAGCGTTAGGCCGAAGCCAGAATTAAGATCCACTGGTTGCAAGGGTCCACAGCCAATCCGACGTCTTCCTTCCACCTCCAACACAGCACTCTCCTCCTCTCGGTCCACAAGAGAGTGGGTCTTTAAATGGTTCCAGATGTAAGCTGGTTCACTGATCTGGAAGGTTTGTTCCCAGACGTTTTGTCACCATTCTAGGTAACATCAACAGTGAGCCTCCGATGAAGCGCTGGTGTTATGTCCCCGCTTTCTATTTATCTGTTTAGGTTTCCTTGAGTTGGTGATGTCATTTCCTGTTCTTTTTCTCAGAGGATGGTAGATTGGCTCCAAATCAATGTGTTTGTTGATGGAGTTCCGGTTGGAATGCCATGCTTCTAGGAATTCTCGTGCATGTCTCTGTTTGGCTTGTCCTAGGATGGATGTGTTGTCCCAATCAAAGTGGTGTCCTTCCTTATCTGTATGTAAGGATACCAGTGATAGTGGGTCATGTCGTTTTGTGGCTAGTTGATGTTCATGTATCCTGGTGGCCAGCTTTCTGCCTGTTTGTCCAATGTAGTGTTTGTCACAGTTAGTGCAAGGTATTTTGTAGATGACGTTCGTTTTGCTTGTTGTCTGTATTGGGTCTTTTAAGTTTATTAGCTGCTGTTTTAGTGCGTTGGTGGGTTTGTGGGCTACCCTGATGCCAAGAGGTCTGAGTAGTCTGGCAGTCATTTCCGAAATGTCTTTGATGTAGGGGAGAGTGGTTATGGTTTCTGGGCCCGTTTTGTCCGTTTGTTTGGGTTTGTTGCTGAGAAATCGGCCGACTGTGTTCGTTGGGTACCCGTTCTTTTTGAATACACTGTATAGGTGATTTTCTTCTGCCCTTCGTAGTTCCTCTGTGCTGCAGTGTGTGGCAGCTCATGGGAATAATGTTCTAATGCAGCTTCATTTGTGGGTGTTGGGATAGTTGCTCCTGTAGTTCAGTATTTGGTCCGTATGTGTTGTTTTCCTGTAGACGCTGGTTTGAAGTTCCCCGTTGACTGTTCGCTCTACTCCTCGATCAGGTAATTTACTTTCTGAGCTTCTTGTCTACTCTGTGCAGACCATTGAACCAGAACGTTAAGGGTTCAGCTACTGTTGGTATGAGCATTAACCTGGCTGAAAGTTTTAGGCTTTGGTATGTCTGTTCACTTTGCATTTCAATACCTCATACAAGATTCTTAAGTGTTCTCAAGTGTTCTGAGCTTCACAGGCTCACGAGAGTTGATTTCAGAACTCTCGCTACGTTGTCTAACATGGGCATTCCATCCTTTTGTTTTCAAAGACTCTTCTTGAGTAGTTTCAGCTCCCTTGCACTTGATAAGCTAACTTAAAAAGAGAAGAAAACCTTGCTCTTTATCCCAGACATGGTGGAAGCCATGATGATATGCTTAAAACCTTAACTGGGTCACTGTCAGGTTACCCATAAGTCGCTGGGTTCTCTTCGGCGTGAAATTAAACTGTGATCTGATTGGGCAGACTATGCTGGGCGAAGAATTGCATCAAATCCATCACAACAGCTTTGACAGACATGTTCGTCAGGGCAAAAGCCTCTGAGTAATGAGAAACCTCATCCATGATGGTAAGGATTTACAGATCAGCCATTTTTGTTTTGGGCAGGGGACCCATACAGAGTTCACTGAACTTTACTGAATCTTACTTTATACACACCCTTTGGTGTCAGCCCATCTGCTTGAACAAAGCAGCAATGTAAATGCAGCTTATAACGAATATCAGGTAGCTTTGCATTTAAAAAGTACAGCATTCCCTTCCAGACTCATTTTTTATTAACCCAATGTTTTTCACATTTCAGTCCAGAATCAAGTATATAGGTCTCCAAATTTTCTGGCACCCAGGCCCTGGGCGAGGTTCCTGATGTGTTTCCAATATGAGATACTGCACACCATAGAGCTCTCGGATGAGGAGGGATGAACATGCTTGCCTTCTTTGTTAACTTGACCCCTTGGCCAGTCGTATTAAGCATTTGAAACTGTATGAGTGAGTGTGTGTAGGTCAGTGGGTATAACTGAGTGTGTTTAAGTGTGAGTGGGTTTGTATATGAGTGGGTCTACGTGTGCGTGCACGTATGTGTATATCTCTGTGAGTGACTCTGTATATGAGTGACTGTGTGAGCCTGTGTGTGAGTGTGTGTCTGTGAGTGAGTGTGTGAGTATGTGTTTGTGAGTGTGTCTATGTGAGTGTGTGAGTCTGTGTCTGTGAATGTGTGTGTGTGTGAGTGAGTGAGTCTGTGTGTGTGTGTGTGTGTGTGTGTGTGTATGTGAATGAGTTTGTCAGTGCATGAGTGAGCGTGAGTAAATGAGTATGTCTGCGAGTGATTGTGTCCGCGTGAATGATTCTGTCTGAGTGAGTGTATAGGTGTCTGAGTAAATATGTCTGTATGTGTGTCTGAGTCTGTGTATGAGCAATTGTAATGATGTGTGAGTGAGTGAGTCCATGTGTGAATGAGTATGCATGTGTATGCCTGAGTGAGTGTGTATTTGAGTGAAAGTGTCTCTATGATAGTGGGTATTTCTGTATGTGTATGTGTCTACTATGTATCTATGTATGAGTGAGTGCATCTGTGTGTATGTATGCGGAAGTGAGAATGTGTCTAAGTGTTAATGAGTGAATCTGTGTGTGAGTTTGAGTGAATCTGTTTGTGAGTGAGTATGTCTGCATCGGTGTAGGTGCCTATGTGTGAATGAAAATATATGAGTCTATGTGGTAGTGAATGTGCCTGTTTATGACAGAGTGTATCTGTGTGTGAGTGACTGTGTCTATGTGTGTGGGGGTGAGTTAATCTGTTTGTGACTGACTGTGTTTGCATGTGTGTGTCTGTGTGCGTTAGTGAATCAGCTTGTTTGTGTATATGTGTGTGAGAGAATCAGACTGTATGTGCGAATGTGCGTATGTGTGTGTCAACAAGTGTCTGAGGTCTATGTGTGAATATGTGTCTGTGACCATGTCTGAATGCATGAATGTATGTGTGAGTGGGAGAATGAGTCCATGAGTGAGAAGGAGTGTTTCTGTATGAGTGTGTCTGTGTGTGAGTGAGTGAGTGAGTGAGTAAGTGTGTTTGTGAGTGGGTATGCTTGGGTGTGTCTGTTTTTGTGAAAGTGACCGTGTGTGAGAAAGTGAGTCTATGTGTGAGTGAGTGAGCATGTCTGTATGTGAGTGATAATGGGAACTGCAGATGCTGGAGAATCCAAGATAATAAAGTGTGAAGCTGAATGAACACAGCAGACCAAGCAGCATCTCAGGAGCACAAAAGCTGACGTTTCGGGCCTAGACCCTTCATCAGATCTGTTGAAGGGTCTAGGCCCGAAACGTCAGCTTTTGTGCTCCTGAGATGCTGCTTGGCCTGCTGTGTTCATCCAGCTTCACACTTTATTATTTGTATGTGAGTGAGCTTTTTTTATTCGTTCATGGGCTGAGGTCATCGCTGGCTAGGTCAGCATTTATTGCCCATCCTTAATTGCCTATCAGCTAGTTAAGAGTTAACCACATTGCTGTAGATCTGGAGTCACATGTCGGCCAGATGAAGTAAGGATGGCAGTTTCCCTCTCTAAAGGGCATTACTGAACCAGATGGGTTTTTCTGACAGTCAACAATGGATTTATGGTTATCAATTAGACTCTTAATTCCAGATATTTTATTTAATTCACATTCTATCCATCTGCCATGGCAGATTTGAACCTGGGTCCCCAAAACATTACCTGGATCTCTGAGATAATAGGAACTGCTGATACTGGAATCTGAGATGACAACATGTGGAGCTGAATGAACACAACAGGCCAGTCAGCATAAGAGGAGCAGGAAAACTGATGTTTTGGGTCAGGCCCCTTCTTCAGACAAGTTAGGTCATTTCTAAAGAAGGGTCCCAACCCAAAATATCAGCTTTCCTCTGATGCTGCTTGGCCTCTGTGCATCCAGCTCCACACCAGTTAACCTAGATCTTTGGATTAACAGTGATAATGGGAACTGCAGATGCTGGAGAATCCAAGATAATAAAATGTGAGGCTGGATGAACACAGCAGGCCCAGCACCATCTCAGGAGCACAAAAGCTGACGTTTCGGGCCTAGACCCTTCATCAGAGAGGGGGATGGGGTGAGGGTTCTGGAATAAATAGGGAGAGAGGGGGAGGCAGACCGAAGATGGAGAGAAAAGAAGATAGGTGGAGAGGAGAGTATAGGTGGGGAGGTAGGGAGGGGATAGGTCAGTCCAGGGAAGACGGACAGATCAAGGAGGTGGGATGAGGTTAGTAGGTAGGAGATGGAGGTGCGGCTTGGGGTGGGAGGAAGGGATGGGTGAGAGGAAGAACAGGTTAGGGAGGCAGAGACAGGTTGGACTGGTTTTGGGATGCAGTGGGTGGAGGGGAAGAGCTGGGCTGGTTGTGTGGTACAGTGGGGGGAGGGATCGAACTGGGCTGGTTTTGGCATGCGGTGGGGGAAGGGGAGATTTTGAAGCTGGTGAAGTCCACATTGATACCATTGGGCTGCAGGGTTCCCAAGCAGAATATGAGTTGCTGTTCCTGCAACCTTTGGGTGGCATCATTGTGGCACTGCAGGAGGCCCATGATGGACATGTCATCTAAAGAATGGGAGGGGGAGTGGAAATGGTTTGCGACTGGGAGGTGCAGTTGTTTATTGCGAACCGAGCGGAGGTGTTCTGCAAAGCGGTCCCCAAGCCTCCGCTTGGTTTCCCCAATGTAGAGGAAGCCACACCGGGTACAGCGGATGCAGTATACCACATTGGCAGATGTGCAGGTGAACCTCTGCTTAATGTGGAAAGTCATCTTGGGGCCTGGGATAGGGGTAAGGGAGGAGGTGTAGGGGCAAGTGTAGCATTTCCTGCGCTTGCAGGGGAAGGTGCCGGGTGTGGTGGGGTTGGAGGGCAGTGTGGAGCGAACAAGGGAGTCACGGAGAGAGTGGTCTCTCCGGAAAGCAGACAGAGGTGGGGATGGAAAAATGTCTTGGGTGGTGGGGTCGGATTGTAGATGGCGGAAGTGTCGGAGGATGATGCGTTGTATCCGGAGGTTGGTGGGTTGGTGTGTGAGAACGAGGGGGATCCTCTTTGGGCGGTTGTGGCGGGGGCGGGGTGTGAGGGATGTGTTGCGGGAAATGCGGGAGACGCGGTCAAGGGCGTTCTCGATCACTGTGGGGGGAAAGTTGCGGTCCTTGAAGAACTTGGACATCTGGGATGTGCGGGAGTGGAATGCCTCATCGTGGGAGCAGATGCGGCGGAGGCGGAGGAATTGGGAATAGGGGATGGAATTTTTGCAGGAGGGTGGGTGAGAGGAGGTGTATTCTAGGTAGCTGTGGGAGTTGGAGGGCTTGAAATGGACATCAGTTACAAGCTGGTTGCCTGAGATGGAGACTGAGAGATCCAGGAAGGTGAGGGATGTGTTGGAGATGGCCCAGGTGAACTGAACGTTGGGGTGGAAGGTGTTGGTGAAGTGGATGAACTGTTTGAGCTCCTCTGGGGAGCAAGAGGCGGCGCCGATACAGTCATCAATGTACCGGAGGAAGAGGTGGGGTTTGGGGCCTGTGTAGGTGCGGAAGAGGGACTGTTCCATGTAACCTACAAAGAGGCAGGCGTAGCTGGGGCCCATGCGGGTGCCCATGGCCACCCCCTTAGTCTATAGGAAGTGGGAGGAATCGAAAAAGAAGTTGTTGAGGGTGAGGACGATTTCGGCTAGGCGGATGAGGGTGTCGGTGGAGGGGGACTGGTCGGGCCTGCGGGACAGGAAGAAGCGGAGGGCCTTGAGGCCATCTGCATGCGGAATGCAGGTGTATAGAGACTGGACGTCCATGGTGAAAATGAGGTGTTGAGGGCCAGGGAATTGGAAGTCCTGGAGGAGGTGGAGGGCGTGGGTGGTGTCACGGACGTAGGTGGGGAGTTCCTGGACCAAAGGGGAGAAAATGGAGTCCAGATAGGTGGAGATGAGTTTTATTATCTTTGGATTAACAGTTCAGTGATAAAAGCACTGGACCATCGCATCCCCACAGTGAGTCTGTGTGTATCCGTGTGTCCGTGTTCTGGAAGTGCTGGTATTGGACTAGGGTGGACAAAGTCAGAAATCTCATGACACCAGGCTATCGTCCAACAGTTTTATTTGAAAGCACAAGCTTTTGGAGCCTCAGACCTCCTTCAGGTCTTAGTGAGAGTGGTAGTATCAGACACAGAATTTAAAAGTAAAAGATCGCAGGTGGACACCACTGATGAGGATGTATTAAACAAATCTAAAATGCTGTTAAATCTTTAATCAGTCAGAAGGCTTCAATATATTAATCTGTATATGTAAATCCACGAATTTCTTTTGAGTCATGGTCCTGAGAGAACAAAATGTTTTGTCAGTCTAAAGAAGAGGTGACATTGTAGGTCAGACAATGCATGCTAGTTGTGAAGCATTGTTTAGAATCTGGTTGTGTTCTGGTTTGGAGTCGGTCTGGTCTTATTTCTCAAGTAGGAATTTTTAAATGCTGTGTTGACTGACTGTCTATAAATTGTGTACTTTTTGAACAAAATAGTATGTATTTGTAAATACAGATTCACACCATAGATTGATATGTGTGCATGCGTTTGTGTGTGTGCATGCATGTGTGCATGTGTGTGCATGAAAGAGACTGTATAGTGCAGTGAGGTCACCTGTAGCGTGACATGAACCCAGTGTCCTGGTTGAGGCTATCCTCATGGGTACCAAACTTGGCTATCAGCTCTGCTCAGCGACTCTGCGTTGTTGTGTATCCCGAAGTCCACCTTGGAGGACATTTACCTAAAGATCTGAGGCCAAATGTTCTGATCACTGAAGTGTTCCTCCACTGGGGGGGAGAATTCCTGTCTGGCAATTATGCGTGGTGTCCATTTGCCTGTTGTTGTAGCGTCTGCATGGTTTTGCCAACTTACCATGCCTCGGGGCATCCTTGCCTGCAGCTTATGAGATAGACAATGTTGGCCAAGTTACTGAATATCTGCCATGCAGGTGGTGGGTGGTGTTCCCACGTGTGATGATAATGTCCATATCGAAGATCTGACGTGTCTTGCAGAGGTTGCTGTGACATGGTGGTGTGGTTGACATTGTCCTGAAGGCTGAGCAGTTTGCTGTGGGCAATAGTCTGTTTCAGGTTTGACAGTTCTTCGAAGGTGAGAACCGGAGTTGTGGGGAAGATCTTGGCGAGGTGCTCATTGTCATCAATAATATGTTGAAAGCTGCAAAGAACATGGCATAGTTTCTCCGCTCCCAGGAAGTACTGGATGATGAAGGCACCCTGCTGGTCGTATCCCGTGTCTGTCTTCTGAGGAGGTCATTACGGTTTTTCACTGTGGCATGTCCGAACTGGCAATCAATGAGTTGAGCATCGTATTCTGTTCCTACGAGGGCATCCGTCAACACCTTCAGGTGTCCATCTTGTTCCTCCTTTTCTGAATAGATCATGTGTATGCCTAGGGCTTGTCCGTAGGGGATGGTGTTTTTATATGTTTTGGGCGGAAGCTAGCAAAGTGCAGCATTGTGACGTTATACGTAGGCTTGTGGTAGAGTCAGGTACTGAGGTGTCCGTCCCTGATGGCGATGCATGTGTCCAAGAATGAGGCTGATTGTAAAGAGTAATCAATGGTAAGTCTGATGGTGAGATGAAACTTGTTGATATCGCTATGTAGTTGTTTTAGTGATTCAAAGAAAGAACAAAGAACAAAGAAAATTACAGCACAAGAACAGGCCCTTCGACCCTCCAAGCCTGCGCCGATCGAGATCCTCTTTTCACCTATTTTCTAAGTGTCTGTACCCCTTTGCTCCCTGCCCACTCATGTACCTGTCCAGATACATCTTAAAAGATACTATCGTGTCTGCGTCTACCACCTCTGCTAGCAACGCGTTCCAGGCACCCACCACCCCCTTTACATATCTCCATATCATGCATATCTCCCACAAACTTCCCTCCTCTCACTTTGAACTCATGACCCCTAGTAATTGAGTCCGCCACTCTGGGATTCCTCGCCATGAGCCCAAAGGAAGCAAATGTCATCAATGCATCTGGTGTATAGCGTCGGTCGGAGGTTCTGTGCAACAAAGTAGTACTGTTCGAACCTGTGCATGAAAATGTTTGCATATTGGGGAGAAAGTCTTGTTCCCATGGGTGTTCCATGTGTCTGGATGAAGAACTGGTTGTGGAAGGTGAAAACATTGTGATCTAGGATGAAGTCAATGAGCTACAGGATGGCATCCGGAAATTGGCAGTTGTTGACATTGAGAACTGAGGCTGTTGCCGTCATTGTGGGGGATGCTGGTGTAGAGTGTTGAAAAGTCCATTGTGATGAGAAATGTTCCTGGTTCAACGGGTCTGTGGATGCTGAGTTTCTATAAGAAATCTCTAGTGTCTCGACAGAAACTGGAAGTTCCCTGTGCAATGAGTTTCAAGATGTCCTTGACATAGCTAGAGAGGTTCTCACACAGGGTCCCATTGCCTGACATGATGGAAAATCCATGTATGTTGGCTTTGTGTATCGTTGGAAGGCAGCGCAAGTCCCCTGTGCAGGAAATATGTGGGATGAGAGTGCAGAGGGTACTCTGAAGGACTGGATCAAGAGTCTTGACCAGTCTGTTCAGTTGACAGGTGTTTCCTTTGGTTGGATCGGCAAGTAGTGTGACTGATTGTTCAGCTGTCAGCACACTTCTTTACAGGAGTCCGTTCTGCGTGTGAGTGTGAGTCAGTCTGCGTGTGAGTGTGTGAGTCAGTCTGCGTGTGAGTGTATGAGTGATGAGATGAGTGAGAGAGAGAATCACTGAGTGAGTGGGAGAGAGGGGCTCTGTACAAGAGATGGAGAGAGTGTGTGTGTGGCTGAGAGTGGGAGTGACCTGGAGACACACACCCTTTCACTCTTCCCCTTTTCCAAAAACCTCTCCAGAAAGCAGACTGAGAGAGGAGGAAAGCTGGGCTGAAAGGCAATCTACTTTGAACCTCTCATTGTTGTATGAATTCAAACTCAGAGTTGCACCCCCCCGAGGACAGTGCAATAAATATTAACTCACCCCAACACCTTAACTTTACCCTATTCCCACCTTACTTTCTTGGCGATCTGGGTTTGAGGCCCAGTCTGGATCTTTAGCTCTGCTTCTTAAGGGAAAGGCAAAGAATGTTTTATAGGTGTCTCTGCGGCGTGTAAATGTAATTAAGTATTCATTTTACATTTAGTTTGAGGAAGAGACATTTGGATCTGAAACTGTTTGAAACATTGAAATGAAGGCAATTGCCACTCCGATCCTACAGGTGCTGACGTGCCAAATATATAAGGTGCCAGATGGGAAGGGGGTGGTATGCCAGGTGTAGGGCACCAGCTGAGGGGGATGGTATGCTAGGTGAAGAGCACCAGCTGGGTAGATGGTACCTTACGCAGACAGGAAAGTTAAGGCAGTAGCAATTAACAGTCTTTTGGAGTCTTTGAGTTGTGACAACCAAAATCTGAATCCCAACTGCTGAGCAGCTTCCCTATTTCCTCCATGAGCTGCCAGCAGTGGATGTAACAAGGTCATCTAGGCGGACTTCATAAAACATGAGCTCCCTGACTGGGGCTGTTAATCTGGTCCGATCAGGGAGCCCTGGCTGACAGATGTAAACAGGAGTGTCAGAGGTTCTATTTACTCTTGACAGCTGGCTCTGACATCTGAGGGAGATGAATCAGTGTCAAGGGCTCTCCATGTGTAAATAAAGGGTGCCTTGCTGAAGAGATACTGGCCTCTATGGAGTTATTTCACTGCAGTTGTCCCACAGCCCTTAGTAAATCATTACTATTGTTCCAAGTTGGTTTTCATTGGTCTGAACTTGAAGTTTGCAATGGAGAAATGGAGAGAGGAGGTGTGGTGTTTTCTCCTTTGTTGCTCGAGGCAAACCATAGAAAGACAACACACCATCAGCATGGCCACCATCAGGTTCTGAGGAAGGGTCACTAGACCCAAAACGTTAACTCTGTTTTTTCCTTCACAGATGTTGCCAGACCTGCTGCGCCTTTCCAGCAACTTTGTTTTTGTTGCTGATTTATAGCATCCACAGTTCTTTCAGTTTTCCATTGAAATACAATTTGCTAGTAAATTTGTAGTCCTGTTCCACTGTACTTCCCAAGCTGAACATTCAGCAAATAACTTTTCATTTCCAATGTAGGAAGTTTGCATGCAAGTTTGAGCAACACAAAAGATTCTCTTATCATCTCATTGTGTTTCAGGCTTTCTGATTAAAATGGCAATTCCAAGGCAGCAGGTTCTTATATACTCAGTAGTGGTTCTCTAAGCTTGTCAGGTCTCTGATGACAGGTCTAGGCCCGAAACGTCAGCTTTTGTGCTCCTGAGATGCTGCTTGGCCTGCTGTGTTCATCCAGCCTCACATTTTATGATCATACCTGTGTGTTTGTTAAAACATTTTTAGTCCATGAAAGTCACAGGTGATGTTGAACGTTGAATATTGATGGTACATTTAGTTGAAAAGGTTTGTGGTAACCTAGAAGATCGGAGACCTTTTATAAACCAGCAAAGGATGACTTTTAAAAAATGATAGAGAAGAAATTGAAGTATGATGGAAATATAGCAATAAATATAAAAACAGACAGTAAAAGCTTGTAAAAGTGTAGAAAAAAGGACAGCTAAATTGGATTGATCTCTTAGAGAATGAGACTGGACAATTAATAGCGGGGAGCCAAGGAAATGGCAATTTAGATCAAATATTTTCTACTTATCTTCACAGTAGAAAACATAGAATGTAACCCCAGAATAGTAGAAAATCAAGAGTTAAAGAGGGAACTTAACTTAATCACATACGCTGAAGAAGCCCAAGGAAAGCTAATGGGACTAAAGGCTGACAAGTCCCCTACAATCCAGGAAATTGGAAAATGCTGTGTACAGCATCATTACTCAAGAAAGGACATGGATTATGGGACAGACTGTATTGTAGCCTGATTTGCTGATGATACAAAGATGGGTACAAAAGCCAGTTGTGAGGAGGATACAGAGGACTACAGATAAGGTCGGCGAGTGGGCAAAAAATGGCAAATCATGGTGACAACAAGATTAGAAAAGGAGAACCAAAGTCCTGTGAATGCTTAAATCATAAACAAAATCAGAAATTGCTGAAAAAGCCCAACAGTTGAGTGACCCCTTCTCAAAACATTTAGAAACGCTGATTTCTCTCTACAGATGCTGCCAAACCTGCTGTGCTTTTTCATCAAATTCTGCCTTCGGTTGTGTTAAAAAAGAAGAATATTACTTAAATGGAAAGGCACTGCAGATTATGGGAGGAAGGCAGGAATCTGGTGTTAAGGCTACAATCAGGCCATCTTTGATACTATTGAATAGGCAGAGCTGATGACTGAATGGCTTACTCCTCTTATTTGTAATGGCGTTTTATATATATATATAATGTATACTATATCTAGAATACACAGTACAAACATATAATAGTTCTACATGGCATCATCAACAAGGGAGAGAAAAGAAATTTGTGCATCTTATGGAGCCTAACAATCAGATAAATATTAATAACTGGTTCTGAATTTATATGGCCCATCTTTACAAGAAATAAATCAAATGAAACATTTTCATTATTATTAACAGAAAGGCCAAGATCTTGCTAAAGTTTTGTGATGGTGAGTGAATAGAACTTCAATCCTGCCTGTAATAAAACACTGCTCTGCGTACATGTTAGAATTGGTATTGAAAGAGTTGAGGAGATCCAAAACATCAATTAGAACTTTTCCTACTGAACAATGAGTAGAATTGTATAGAGACCTGAGTGAGATGGCTTCTGGTCAGATTAGTGGCTGAATCGAATGAGAGGTCCCTCAGACCTACCTTATCAGCAGAAACCCAATGTACCTTTCATGCATTTGCCAAATAACTGGGCAAGATATTTTCAAGATTCTGGTAAGTTACAGTCAAGATCATACAGCACGGAAACAGACTCTTTGGCCCAACTCAACCATGTTGATCAGTTTTCCTAAACTGAACCAGTCCCATTTGCTTGCACTTGGTCCATATCCGTCTAAACATTTCATACCCATGGACCTGTCCAAATGTCTTTTTAATGTTGTAACTTCCTCAGATACGCACCACCATCTGTGTGAAAAAATTGCCCCTCAGGCCCCTTTTGAATCATTCCCCTCTCACCTTAAGACTAAGCTGTCTAGTTTGGGACACCCCTAGCCAGTTAAGGGATCTATAATTGTTAAACGTCTCATTGCCATCTCAGCTAATCTCATTAATATTCAGCTGCCTTTTTCACAGAACACACCAAACAAGCCTGATGCCAAGGATTCTCAAAATGGAAGTCAAAACAAGTACCTAGTGACTTCAGTTCATCACTGGCTACAACATCCTCCATGTGACTCAGCACTAAACAGAATCCCAGTGCATGATCCTTGGGTACCAGTCACACACTTCCTTCATCTATGGACATTGTCATCCAATATTTGCCTACTCCTAAAGACGATCATGGTACCTTTCCAATCTACTTGCAGGCCACTCATGAAGCACAAACCTGCATTTGCAGGCTGCATCAGCAAATAGCATGGAAACGCAGCTGCAAGGACAATTTGCACCAGCTCATTGATTGGGCCAGGCTATAACTCAGGGCTGCTGAACAGCTCTCATCGCACCCTCACTCTTAGTGCCTACCTGTGTGCTCACACACTCAATATCCTTGTCTCACTGTGCCAATTTGTACAGCCATACAGCAGGCAGCTAGCCTTGCTAGTCTGCAGTCCTCAGTCTAGGAGGCAGATACCTTACTGTAGAGCAGTGTGCCAAGTGTGCCATCTCAGCCCTGCACCACATGCCAGCAGCTTATGCAGCAAACACACTGCACAAACAAAAGCAGGGAGCAACATCTCAAAGTCAGAGAGGAGTAATCCTCACCAAACTCCATGAAGGTACCCATCAGTTGGGGGTCCTCACACAGTAAGGCAATGGTGGCGTCTGATGCCAGTCCAGGGCATTGGCCATGGTTCTTGGTCAGAAGCACCATGCCACTGCAGTCCACAGAGTAGGTCATGGCGAGTCCCATAGCTCCTTGGTGACGAGCTTGGGGAGTAGGACTGACATGGTCAGGGAGACATGAGTTCAGACATCAGTCAGGGTCTAGGCATTTCCTGTTCAGAGCTTCCCAGTTAGATTACTCAAGGAGGTGAACTAGGGTTAACCCATCATGAGCATCACAGAAATTAAGAGGCTGTGAGGAGTAACAATGGGGGCCCCTTGGTGGGAAGAAGACTCAGAAACCTATAGTTCAAGATTGGAGGCTGCAGCCTTGAGTGAGTGTCTGTGGGAGAGGGGATGACAATTTTGAAATATTTGTAAGGGGTGGGAACGTGGTAGAGAATGGATGGCAATGGAGTTGTGCAGCGGGGATGCTCATCTATGGTCAGCAGCCCCCTGGTTTTAAGTGGGTGATGGTGTATGACCACACCAAGCACGGCCAGGAGCTGTCAGCGGTGTAGGTGGGCATCTAGCAGGCTCATGTAGATGGGTTGGTTGGGCACTTGGAGAGTAGTGCAAAGTCTGTAGGGCTCGTTGGAAGGGGTTCTGAATGATAAGGGCCTCACTGAAACATAGAATCATAGAATCCCTACAATGTGGAAACAGGCCACCAGCTCAAGTCCACACTGACCATCCTAAGACCATCCAAACAGCCTCACACCCCATCCTACTCCTGTGACCCTGCATTTCCCATGGCTAATCTATGTAGTCTGCAAAGCTCTGGACACTATGGGCAATTTAGGATGGCCAATCCACCTAACATGCATGTCTGTGGATTCTAGAAGGAAACCAAAGGACCCAGAGGAAATGGGAGAATGAGTAAACCCCACAAAGACAGTCACCTGAAGCTGAGATTGAACTCTGGATCCTGATGCTGTGAGGCAGCAGTGCTATCTACTGAGCCACTGTAGAGATGGAATTTGGACAGAACTGGCTGTAGTGAGCTCATTTTCGCCTTCCATTGTGCTGGACGGTCAATGGTTATCATGCAGCCTCACAGCTCCAGGGACCCAGGTTCAATTCCACCCTCGGGTGGCTGTCTGTGTGGAGTTTAAACATTCTCCATGTGTCTGCAAGGATTTCCTCTGGGTATCTGGTTTCCTCCCACAATCCAATAAAGTGCAGGCTAGGTGGATTGGCCATGCTAAACTGCCTGTAGTGTTCAGAGATGTGTAGATTAGGTGGCTTATAGGGGAAAGGGTCTGGGTGGGATACTCCAAAGGTCAGTGTGGACTTGTTGGGCCAAACGGCCTGTTTCCACACTGTAGGGAATCATGATTCACACTCAGAGCACGAAAATAAGTGACTTAACCTGTGAGAGAGGGAGATTCAGGACCCATTGAAGTGAGGCTTTTTGAAGGAAAAATAATTTCATACAGGTCTTCACAGAGCAGTGGAGTCCCTAATCCCTGGCTGTCCAAACCCTTTGGCTCCCTGTGTGCTGCAAACCACCCTGCCCCAGGCTTGCTGACGACATCACACCAGCACTTTTCGACAGCTAGCGGGACACCTTCAGAATACCAATATTCATCCAAATGCACAGCAATCTTTTAACCATGACAAGATCATTAGGGACAAAAACAGAAATTGCTGGAAAAGCTCAGCAGGTCAGGTAGCATCTGTGAAAAGATTAGAGTTAACATTTCGGGTCCGGTGACCCTTCCTCAGAACTGATAGCGACTGGGAAAACAAGAGATTATATGCAGGAAATAGGGAGGGCGATGGGATAGGGAGTAAAGGATAGAACAGAGCCCGAAGAGAGAGAAGAGCAGTTGGACGGACAAAGAAGTTGATAACGATTTGGCTAGGAGGGTGAATATTTGTTAATAGGGACTGTTAGTGACTGACAGCTTTGTGGTTCCTCTTGTCCTCACCTAACATCCCTACCAACCAGAAGATCATCAGACACTATTTCTGCCACCTCTAGTGAGATGTCACAACCAGACACGTTTTCCCCTCCCCCTCCTTTGTCCACCATCTACAGGGACCGTTCTCTTTGGGACACCCTGAAGGAACACTTCACCTGCTATTTCCAGAATCTAATCTCCTGCATTCACTGCTCACAATGTTGTTTCCTCTATATTGGGGAAATGTAGCATAGACTGGGTGACTGCTTCACAGAACATCTACGTTCTGCTTGCCAAAAAGACCATGAGCTGTCCGTTACTTGCTACTTTAACACATCACTCTGTTCCCTGGCCAACATCTCCATCTCTGGCTTGCTGCAGTGTTCCAGTGAAGCTCAATGCAAGCTAGAAGAACAACACCTCATTTTCCATTTGGGGACCCTGCAGCCCTCCGGACTCAATATCGAGTTCAATAATTTTAGGGCCTAAACTCTCCCACGTCCTAACCCCTTACCTCACACACTAGGCCTTGTTATCACATAGCCTGCCATTACTCACTACCTAGCATCAGTCACTAACATTCTCCATTAGTAACTCTTCACCTTCCTCGCCAGATCATTATCAGTTCCTTTACCTATCCAACTGCTCTTCTCTCTCTTCAGGCTCTATCCTATCGGTTACTCCCTACCCCATCCCTCTCCCTATTTTCTTCAGAGAAACCGTCATTTTCCCAGCCAACATCAGTTCTGAGGAAGGATCACCAGACCTGAAATGTTAACTCTGATCTTTTTCTCCACAGATGCTGCCAGACCTGTTGAGCTTTTCCAGAACTTCTGTTTTTGTTCCTGATTCAGTATTTTTTAAGAGCATTGGGGATGCTCTTAAAGCATCTTTTGATAAGTATCCAGTGAGCAGCAAGCTGTTCCAGGAAAGCATGTGGTGAGACAGAACTAGAATTGCCCATCAGTGATGCCATACGAACAGAGTACAGAATCCCTACAATGTGGAAACATGCCATTCAGCCCAACAAGTCCACTGCAGAGCATCTGACACAGATTCACTCCCCCACCCTATCCCTGCAACTCTGCATTTCCCGTGGCTAACCTACATAACCTACACATCCCTGGACACTATGGACAATTTAGCATGACCAATCCACCTAACCTGCACATCTTTGGACTGTGGGAGGAAACCCGAGCACCTGGAGGAAACCCACGCAGACACAGGGAGAATGTGCAAACTCCATACAGACAGCCACCCAAGGCTAGATTTGAAACCGTATCTCTGGTGCTCTGAGCCACTCTGTCACCTAGGTAGGTAAGTAATGAGGCGAGTTTCATAAGATACACTGAGAGATCTTGGTGGACCTCACAGGGAGAAACCCTCCAAAGAATTTAATGCAACTTGCACTGAGCAAAAACAAGTAAGATCCAGCCCAATGTTTGCATGTGTTTCTAAATAATGCAATGGTGTTTGAAACATTCCTCCGTGGCCTCGGATTATACAATTACCTATTTTCACTCAATTGCCCTGAAAATATTTTAGAAAGTAAAACAGGAGTAAGCATTAGAGATAATGGGAACTGCAGATGCTGGAGATTCCAAGATTCCAAGATTCCAAGAGTAAGCATTGTCTCTTTTGCTTGCAGGGTAGTCAAGCAAATTCGCAAGGTAACACTTGTGATGCCTCATGCATCGTTACAAACAAAAAAAAAGCACAATTGTGAAAGAAGTGCTAACATTTTTGTTTTCTGCACAAAAAAACTATATAGATAAATTCGTGAAAAATTACACGGTTCACTAAGTGAAACTCAGGCTGTAAATGTGATGCGTGTCAAGAACTTTTAGACTTATTAAATTGAACAGCAAACTATGGTTGTAAAATATAAAGTACAGTCAGATTTCATGTATTGAGTAATGTTCCTTTTTTATTTGTCCTGGTCAGGAAACCAGCCAATACAAAGATTATTAGAGTAATTCAGGTAGATTTAATTTGAACCTACCTTGGAGAGAGTTCATAACAAACTGGTTTAACAGCAATTGCTTCCATGTCAAACTGCACAGGCAGAATCAATACAGATCAGCTCAGTGCAAGCTTCTGTTGATTCTAACATCATAGCAGCTCACTAGGGGTCACTAGTAAAATCTATTCAAAGTTGATCCTTCGTCGAACAGACAGACTGATTCCAATTAAACTGCTCTGGAACTTTTCAAGTTATACTGTGAACTTTAATTGAACTTAATTTGTTTAAAGAGACACTATCCGATTATATTGGTCACTACAAGCGGATTCAAAATATATGAGGTTTGAGGGAACTTTTTTGAGACTTGCATCTTTATTAGCTTTACTTAGCCTAAAATATATCTATAAAATGGAACATTAGGTTAAAATATTTGTTATTTGTGAAGCTAGCTATTGTTAATCATACTTAGTTTAAATAATATATATTATCTATATTGTCTATAAATGATTGTATATATAAACTTCAGCACAATAATCAATATATTTCAATCTATCATCAATAGCTGGCTGACCATATAAGTGACTAAAATTTCACCAAAATTATCTGGGAGAATAATTTGGATTCTTGATTACTTAAATAGCTCCACCATAAAACCTTGCATTTATAATATGCTTTGCTTTGATTTCCAGGAAGGGAGGTGGGTGCTTAGCAGGAAATGGGAAGGACTGAAAACAAGAAAGATATTGAGGGTAAAAGGAGAAGAGAAGGTGGAAAGTGAGGTCCAAGAGAAACATTTTTCGAAGAGAGAGCACAGTTATGGAAGTGAGACAGAAGGAGAAAGAGACAAACAAAGAATAATCAAAGAGTGACAGATTGACTTTTTATGACGGTTCCATGATCTCTCATTCTAATTTTAGAGGAACCACTAGAAAAATTATGTAAACAGTTTTGGCTCTGAAGTGCTTCGGGTAATCTGACGCTAGGAGAGGCTTTATATAAGCACACAATTTAACCTGATTCCCAGGACACAGAGGGTTACCAGCCTCCAAAAAAATCAGTATAAAGACGGGGGTGGGGTGGGGGGGGGTGCAGTGGCAGAGGTGAATTTGCAGCCCTCAACCACTGTCCAATGTCTATACTCTGATCAGACACTCATTGCTTTTGATCAGGGGATTCCCCATTTCCTTCCCCAACCCCATCCCCATCCCCTGTTCCCCGTTCCCATTCCCCATTCCCCATTCTCTGTTCACGATTCCCCATTCCCATCTGACAAGCTGCTAACAGAGTAGCAGCTGTCACGTACACATGGCAAGAGAGCAGCATGCAGCTGTGATTGTCCCAGTGGCAGGGTCTGAGGCTCTTAAACTGTCCTTAATTGGCCACTCATGGGCCTCAATTGGCAATGAAGCGGGTAGGCCAGCCACGGCTTTTTCACCCAGAACTTAGTCCTGGTAGAGTTGGGACAGCAGTCAGATTTGGGCATGGCACCACCGCACTAAATTAAGTAACCTTCCCATCTCCAAGCTTCCTACGTCCGGAAGTAAAAAGTTCCTCCCAAAAGCTGAACAATGCAAGCAACATATTTTATTTCATGTCTGATTGAAATTTATTATAAAAAAAGAAGAAACATGTTTGTAATGTCACAGGCAATTTATCTCCATCAAACGTGGCTGTTAATGAAAGTTATTTTCAGAGAAATGGTAATTCTCAGTCAATCCCATTTGGCACTGTTCTTTTACTGTTCTCATTAATTATTTATCATCATATGGTAGCATTGAGAGTTCACTATGCCTCCAATCCCACTGGAAAAAAAAGATACTCCTTCTTAAATAGTTTCCAAAGATTGTAAAATTGGCAAGGGCGGAGTAATCAAGTGGTACAAGCCTTATTTTTTCTTATCTTGAAATCACAGCTAAACATATCTTTTAAAGCTTTTCTCAAGGAATTTCAAAATGCCGCACTTCTGAGAAGATTGGTATATATGCTTGCTTAGATCTGCCTGTACGCATGAAAATTGGAGAAAAATATATACAGGCAGTATATTTCGCAGACCGCTCTGAGACCTTCATTTTGTTGTCGTTCAAGATAGCTGTTCAGTTTGGTAGCTTATAAAATTCTAATCATGAAACCATTCCCCTGGCAGGATTGCTCCTGAAAAGCTTTGAAAGTCTGCTGCGCTTTTGTTGGAGACAGATAGTGCATGCAGAGATAGTGTAACACAGCACCAGTGCAGTTAACAGGACTGTTGAATCGCTGACTGTCTCCAAATATTGTCACTTAGTGGCAAAATAATTTTTGCTGGTACACCTTTGAGAGCGATGAACCAGTTTTTGTGCTGTGAACTGCAAACTTGCATGAGGTGCAGCAGGCATGTTGTATGTAACTCTAGAGAGCTCCTTGGTTTCACTTTCAAAGGTACGGCATTCTCCTGCAACATGACACAAATTAATGAGCTCATGTTTAAAATTTTCTGGTTCAATGTTGAATACAGCTGCATATAATGTCCCCGAAGCAAATCTTAAATAGGGAGAACTTACATAATCGGAACTTTATATCTTGCTTGCATTTCACATGTGAAGTTCGAAATAAATGAAGCACTTACAAAAAGAAATGAAAGGGGCATTTAATAAAGCTCATCTTAAATCAGAGGGGTGTTAGTCTGAAGCAGGCCCCACTTGGGGTCAGCCTTGCACACAGCACTCACCAGGGAGGAGATGGAATACAGAACTCATGAACACATTGTTTGAGCCTTCAAATGACCATGAAGAATTGCTGATTATGCAAGTTAGACTTAATATTATTAGGAATTCTACTTGGATTGTTCCATAACAGATGTTTGCTGGGCACCACCATGCTGTCTGCATACAGAGTTATGCTAATTTGGTTGTGTTTTCCTTCAAGTTAGCTCTAAGTCATTAGAGCACTTTGTTACCCTAGGTCCTTCTGTCTAACTAATAATTGGCTATTATTGATATTAATTAACATTTTTTGCACCTTCCGCAGTTTTGACCCAGTATCTGTTTGTAAGTTTAATTACTGTCCCCTATTATATGCCAAAATGTGGGCCCTACAACAGTCACAAACCATTCATCAAAAAGGAAACGAGGCCAATTAAACAGCCAGCCAGACAGTGTCTTGATTTGCTGTTGACTGCTTCTTGATCGCTATTATAAATTGCTAATAGGGCAGAAACTGCTAAGTACTGCAGCAGTAGGGGGTAGTGATTGCTCAGTATAAGTCTGGTGATGGGTGAGGGAGGCCAGAGACGCATCTACTGATAAGCTCTGCCTATCACTTTATTTATTTTGAAGGCTCATAAAGCTACAGCTTACTTCTATCCTCCTAGAGAAACAATAAAATTAATTTAAGTTAATAATCAGACAGAGTTGTCCCAGTATATACATAATGATTTGGGTTTTAAGCAAAAGTCCAATTGCTCAGGCAATACTCTGAAAGGCACAAAGAATACACTCCATCTATTATTCTATAATAAGGGCTGAGACTGAAGGTTTTTATGGCCACAGATCAAGAGATCATAATAGAAGCATATTGACAGACTTTTTTCTCTAATACTCCAGGGGAGCAGCAAGTGTAGGAAAATATATCAAAACACCATCAGCAGCACTTGGATCTACTGTGTAAAATCAATACTGAGCCATATATGGGTTGAGTTTTAACAGTTCTCCTCAGTCATTTGTACAATGTGCATCTGTGCAGTTTTAGACCCTAGAGGCTGATGTAGCTTAGCAACTGTGAGGCTTACACCGATTAGCTACAAATGAAGTACTGTATGGCTATCAAAGCAATTGTTCATGGTTGCCTTTGTTGGGAAGATTGAACTAATTGAACATGATACAGTATGAAGTTAATTAACACCCATGAGTTTGTTAATTGCCTCTCAGCACTACATTCAAGTCTCTAGGCTGCTCTCAGTTTTTTTGGTTTTGCATGTTATGAGTCCCTCGTAAACTGCAGGGCCTATTTCTGATAGAATTCAAGCTGCCTTATGATAAAATATTCCTTATGCCTTTGACTGTCAGCAATGATCAAGATTTTGCTGTTAAAATACATTGGTATTGGTAGAAATACTAATTGAATCTAGCATCTGGTCAGCATTTTACCCACTGTTCACCATCCTCCCTGTTGATTGCAAGGTCTAAAAATTAAAAGTAGGTACCCTGATTCCAAGCTGCTATCCTTGAAAGCTGGAGGGTGCTTTGGCAGCTCAGCAACTCCCACATTGTCATATGTATGACTGCATGGGTACTTCAGATTGACACTTTAATCCAGACATGTAGCTTAAATGTACAAAAGTTAATGTTCCATTATTGTGTTTGGAACATATGCTCTTTAGGATGTGCAGTAATCAGCTGAATGGAATACTGTAGCCATGTCACAGTTGTTCAGCGAAGGTTCTGAGGCTTCTTTACTGTTTCTTAAGCCTCATTCAATCTATGCTAGTGAGGTTGCTCCCTTGAGGAAGATTTCTAGTGCCCAATTACAAGTTCTATCATCAATCATAAGTATTATTTATTCAGCAAAATGAATTGCTAATTAATAACTGATGAGCATTATGGCTTTCAAGTCTGTAAAGCTATTAATTAAGACTGGCAAGTGGGATTCTGTGCATGATGGGTTACCTGGCAAACTTTCACAACAATTAGTATCGAGGGTTGAGAGGGCATTCGTCCATCACAATGAAAATCAAAGCATTTTGCTTGAACACTCCAAGTTTTCACTAGGCTATCCAATTATAGAGTCATTATATTAAAGAGTGGTTACAGCATAAGAGATGGCTGTTTGGTCCAGTCTATCTGTGCCAGCTCTGTGTAAAATCAACTCAGCTAATCCCACTCCCCCACACTTTCCCTGTAGCCCTGCAGACTATTTTCTCTTCAGATAATTATCTAATTCCTTTATGAAAGCAATGATTTAATTTGTCATTAATATTGCTTTCCAGATTCTAACAACATGCTGCATCAATAAAAATTGTCAACATTTTCACAAAAGGGGATAGTCTCTCCCTGTTTGCTCTACCTATACCCGTCGTGATTTTGAACATCTCTATCTAATCTCTTAAACTGTTTTTCTGTAAGGAGAACAGCCTATCTTTGCCAATCTATTCTCAGAGCAATTCTCCAAACTTTTCCATACCTTTTCCAATGTCCTCATATTCTTTCAAAAAAGGTGCAGTCTAATACTGGACACAATAGTCCAGTTAATGCTGAACTAGTATTTACAAAGGTTCACAATAATTCTCTTTCTTTTGTAATCCATGTATTTAGTACAAAACCCAGGATCTGGATGTCACAATAATCATTTTCTCAGTGTACCTGTCTGAGAAACTATAAAATTTAAAATCTGTTAATTTTTAAGAGACAAAGGGCGGCTGAGAGTCATCACAGTGGAATTCTGGGAGATACCACCACATTCATCATGACTGTATGACAGTTCAGAGAGAACCTGGTGTCAGGATAAGACCACAAGACCATAACACATAGGACAGAAATTAGACCATTTGGCCCACTGAGTCTGCTCTGCTATTCCATCATGGCTGATAAATTCCTCAACCCCATTCTCCTGCTTTCTCCCCGTAACCGTTGACCCCTTGATAATCAACTACTTGTCCATCTCAGTCTTAAATATAATCAATGGCTTGGCCTCCACAACCTTCTGTGGCAGTTAATTCCATAGATTCACCATTCTCTGGCTGAAGTAATTTCTCCTTAACTCCGTTCTAAAAGGTCTTCCCTTTACTCTAAGGCAGTGCCCTTGGGTCCTAGACTCTCCTACCAATGGAAGCATCCTCCCAACATCTGCTTCGTCCACACCATTCAGTATTCTGTAAGTTTCAATTAGATCCCCCACCCACCCCATCTGTCTAAACACCAATGAGTGTAGTCCCAGAGTCCTCAAACGTTCCTCATGTGCTAAGCTTTCCATTCCTGGGACCATTCTCGTGAACCTCCTCTGAGCCCCCACCACGGCCAGCACATCCTTCCTGAGATATGGGGCCCAAAAATGTATGGAGCCAAATGTGGCCTGACCAGAGCCTTATAAAGCCTCAGTGGTTCATCCCTGCTTTTATATTAAAGTCCTCTCAAAATAAAAGCCAACATTGCAATTGCCTTCCTGACTACAGACTCAACCTGTGAGTTTACCTTGAGAGAACCCTGGACTAGAACTCCCAAGCCTCTTTACACTTCAGACTTCTGACTTTTCTCTGCATTTAGAAAATAGACAGTGTTTTTATTCTTCTTACCAAAGTGCATGATCTCACACTTACCTACATTGTACTCCATCTGCCACTTCTTTGCCCACTCTCCTAACCTGTCCAAATCCTTCTGAAGCCTTGCCACCTCCTCAATACTATCTGTACCTATCTTTGTATCATCTGCAAACTTAGCCAGAATGCCTACAGTTCCTTGATCTGGATCATTAATATATAAAGTGAAAAGTTGTGGTCCCAACACTGACCCTTGTGGAGCACCACTTGTCACCGGCTGCCTTCCTGAGAAAGACCCCTTTATCCCCACTCTCTGCTTTCTGCCAGACAGCCAATCTTCTATCCATGCTAGCACCTTTCCTCTAACACCATTGGCACTTATCCTACTCAGCAGCCTCCTATGTGGCACGTTATCAAAGGTCTTTTTGAAGTCCAGGTAGATAACATCAATTGGCTCTCTTTGGTCTACCCTGCTAATTATTTCCTCAAAGAATTCAAGCAAATTTATCAGATACAACCTCCCCTTGATGAAACCATGCTGACTTTACCCTATTTTACTATACACTTCCAAAATTCTCATCATTTACAATGGACTCCAAAATCTTACCCACAACTGAGGTTAGGCTAATTGGCCTGTAATTTTCCATCTTTTGCCTTACTTCCTTTTAAAACATGGGTGTCACATTGGTGGTTTTCCAGTCCTCTGGGACCCTCCCTGCCTCCTGAAAGACTATCACTAATGTTTCCACTATCTCTTCAGCTATCTCCTTTAGAACTCTGGGATGTAGTCCGCCTGGTCCAGGTGGTTTGTCCACCTTCAGGCCGATCAGTTTTACTAGCACCTTCTCCCTGATCATGGCCACCATACTTAGCTCTGCCCCCCGTCTTCTCTTGAATTTTTGGGATATCACTTGTGTCTTCCACCGTGAAAACTGACGTGAAGTAATTATTCAGTTCCTCACCATCATTTTCCAGTGGTCCAAAGCCTACTTTTGCCTTTCTTTTGCCCTTTATATATCTAAAGAAACTCTTACAGTCTTTATTTAAATTACTGGCTAGCTTACCCTCATATTTAATCTTCTCCCTCCTTTTTTTCTTTTTTTGTTGCCCTCTGTTGGTCTTTGTAAACTTGCCAGTCCTCTGGGTCCCCACTGCCCTTCGCCACATTATATGCTTTCTCTTTTGCTTTTATGCTATCCCTGACTTCCTTAGTCAGCCATGGTTGCCTCATCCTCCCTGTAGCATGCTTCCTTCCCCTAGGGATGAATTTTTGCTGCATCTCCTAAATTACTCCCAGAAACTCCCGTCATTGCTGTTTCACTGTCTTTCCTGCTAGGCTCCTCTTCCAGTCAATTCTGCCCAGTTCCTTCCTCATAACTCTGTAGTCACCTTTATTCAGGATGCACACAGGATGATCCAGGTGCAGAGAGCATCATTGGTTAGAGCTATAGTGAAGTAAGTTGCAGACTGCAGGTAGCTGAGTGACTTCAAGAAGAGGTAAAGGGGAAGGCACATAGTGCAGGGTTCCCCAGTGGCCATTCCCCTCAATAACAGGTGTACCGCTTTGGATGCTATTAGGAAGGATGACCTTTCAGGCGCTAGCAATAGCAGTCATGTCAGTGGCACAGTGACCAGCTCTGAAGCTCAGAAGGAAAGGGTGCAGTCAGACAGAATGATTCTGATAGGACACTCAATTGTGAGAGGGTCAGACAGGAGATTCTGTGGCTGCAAAAGAGACACCAGGATGGTGTGTTGCCTCCCAGGTGCCAGGGTCAAGGATGTCTCTGAGCTGTTGCAGAACATTCTGAAGGGGTAGGATGAACAGCCAGACATCATTGTGCACATCGGTACAAATGGCATAGGTAGACAAAGGGATGGGGTCCTGCGAAATGAGTGTAGGGAGTAAGATAAGTCGAAAAGCAGGGCCTCAAGGGTAGTGATCTCCAGATTACTCCCAGTGCCCTGCGCCACTGAGGATAGAAAGAGGAAGAAAGGCCAGATGAATGTGCAGCTGAGAAACTGGTGTAGGGGGCAGGGTTTTCAGTTCTTGGATCATTGGGATCCCTTTGGAGTACAGGTGACCTTTACAAGAGGGATGGGTTGCACTTGAACCAGAGGATGTTCAATATCCTTGCAGGGAGACTTGCTAGTGTTTGGCAGGGCTGTGGGACACTGAACAAGAAAGGGACCGTTGAGAAATCAGGGGAAAATACATTAGCCGTCAAGACCAAGTTTAGTATTCAGCATAGGCAGGGGCACAGTAAAGGGAGGGAAAAGTCTTCTGGTTTGAAGTGCATTTATTTCAACGCACGAGGCTTGACAGGTAAAGATGTAAAACTCAGAGCATGGATTGGCTCTGGGACTGGGATATTATAATTATAACCATAACAGAAACATGACTGAGTGAAGGACAGGACTGACAGCTCAATGTTCCAGGATCTAGAAGCTCATACAGAAGTTGTATAAGTCATTGGTGAGGCTGCAGTTGGAGTATTGTGTATAGTTTTGGCCATTCTGTTATAGGAAAGACACGGTTAAACTGGAAAGTGTGCAAAGAAAATTTACGAGGATGTTGCTAGGACTAGCAGGCCTGACTTATAGGGAGAGGTTGGCCGGGATAAGACTTTATTCCTTGAAATATAGGAAAGTAAGGGATGACCTTACTAAAGTGTATGCAGTCATGAGGTGCACAGATAGGATGTCTTTTTCCCAGGAATAGGGAATTGAAAACTAGAGAGCATAGGCCAAAGGTGAAAGGGAAAAGATTTAAGAAGGGCCTGAGGAGCAACTTCTTCACGCAGAGAGTGGTACATATATGGAATAAGCTCCCGGAGAAAGTGGTTGAAGCAGATACAATAGCAACATTTAAAAAACATTTGGATAGGTACATGGATGGAAAGGGTTTAGAGGAATATGGGCCAAATGTGGGCAATTGGAGCAAGTTGAGTGGGCACCATGGTCAGCATGGAGCAGTTTGGGCTGAAGGCCCTGTTTCCATGCTGCATTACTCTATGACTCTATGAATCCATGACACTGGACATCATGACTGCCATGTTTGAGCACAACAATAGCTGAATGGCCTTATTTACTATTACCCCACTTTAATCAAGATCACCAATGTCATTAGAGTTGGAAATGTGAACTCGTATTTTGCCATCAAACAGTATGTATTTGAAAATCTCTAACACATCGCAAAAATACCAACTGTTGATATAGATATATGCAGGTCCCTCTCACCTAAGTATGCCAAATATGGAATTGATGGTTCAGAATTGAACTTTAATTTCAAATTGCGTGATTTTACACAATTTGTATGTGAAATCATGAATATAGTGTAAGGTTGATGCGTGTATTCCAGAAATAGCATTGTCCAAAGAAACTATCCAGGATTACATATACACAAAAACCTTTTTAAACACTTGGGCAAAACAACAATTAAAAAGCCTAGTTAGAAAAAACAATTCCTCTTTGACCTCATTACCTGATCAAAAGTAGCCTGGAAGTAGCCTGTTGTAAATGCAGCTAACTGAAGCTGCACCTCACCAGGTAGGTGGTTTACTACTGTCATCCTCATTCCTTCTTGGAATCTATGGGTTCTGGTGGATCTTGTGCAGTGGGAGAATGCCATTTATTTGTCTAACAATAAAAAAGGCTCTTACACTGTACAAGAAGTAGTTGATTGCATGTTAGCAATTACTTACAAGTTGCATTGCTATGACAGATATTTGGCCCAAGGACCATGAGGAAGAATTGGATATCAGATCTTATTCCCTGAGATTCTAGGCTGTTCTCCCCACCGCCCACATCATAGCATCATAGTGGGTAGTGCTAATAGCATTCCTCAGTATTTACACTTGCAGACATTTTCAAACCTATGTAAAACATCTCATCCAACCTTTTTTTTCCCCTTTGTTAATATTATACTTTTACGTGGATGCCATCATTAGCCACTATCCCTTCTCCCACAAGTCAGTGACTTTACATTTTAAAACAATATGGTAAGTTTCACCATTCTATTTGAACACTTTTGTTTGAACTTGGAAAACCATTGTTTGCTGGGTGGAAAACTAATGTCTTTCATTCAATTTCTGACAGTTTGAACTCTGTAGGCTCCTTTAAGCTGGAGAACCTTTCATCTCCATGATTTCATTCAGAGAGGATGTCCATACTTCTTAAAATTACAATTTCCTCCTTGTAATATCTTCAGTTATTGGAGCATTGGTCATTCCTTCACAATGGAGGTTTCCAAGTGTTTATGAACCACATATTCAATCTGTGTCAGCAGCATTTAATATTCAGTCTGCCTGCCAATCTGCATTGATCTGGGTGAGTTCTTCACTTCAACTTGTTTATCCGTTTAGACATTCTTATTCATCCTCAGTGAGTACTGGTGAAACCTGTTGCATAAGTCAATCATACACGATGGGGTAAACAGACATCACAGGATGAGCTTTGTCCACTACAATATAAAGGACAATTCCTGGGAGGAGCTAACCAGAGTTCTACGTGTATCCCATTAGTTCTACATGTGTTAAATAGAAGATGTGTAGTGCTTCAATGATTGTTGTCAGTGTTAATAGCATATAGCTAAAGTACTAGTGTCTGGTTAATTGAGCCTGACATCTTACAAAAGACCATCATGTATCTCAAATGTAATATAAGAAGCTAAATAATATGTAAAGAACCTATTTAATGTTTATCAGGATTGTGCCTATCTTATGCTGAGATTTCATGTGATGAAGGGAAATCTGCTTTCCTTAGCTGGTCTGCCTACATGTGACTTCAGGTCCACAGCAATGTGGTTGGCTCTTAACTGCCCTCATCAATATATGTTGGCCTATCCAGTGACTCCCACATCCTATGAATGAAAATTATAAGAGACTTGGACACATTAGACTGGCCCTGACTAATATTATGCAGTACTAATGTTTTGTACAAGGAGTTCTCCATCCAAGTATATGACAAGCTTAGCTCTTACATGAAGTACTTAAAAAATGAGCATTCAGTGCTTGCACCAATAGTCTGTTTCATACGCCCAATGTTCTCTGAGATAAGTGTCATCTCTTAACATCTAACCTTGCTCTCACCCAGTTGAAAATGTTATTCCTGGTTCACGCTATCTATCTAATGGAAACAGTCCATCTATGCAAACAATTCCATCCTTTGATCATTTTATTAATCTTGATCAAATCACGCCTATATCCATGTTTCTGTAAAGTGCCACAAAGTACTTGACTTCACTGTCTGATGTTGGCTGATAGCATCACAACTGGTTGCTCCCAAGTAACAAAACCACATCAGATCCTGGGTGTGAGTGGATAAATTCTTCACAGCAGAAGTGATAGGCAATGCCCATTTCCAACATGAGGCTATCTAAACATTTGTCTTTGATATTCAATGATATTACCCCGTTGTCCACATCAAAGTCCTGCAGAATCACGATGGAGCATGTGTTTGACTGGAACACAAATACATCCTCCAGCTGAAGTGTTCTATATAATTCTGGACATCATTTTAGGAAGGCCATAAAGGCTTTGGAGAAGCTGCAGAAACAATGTACTCACATTGTTCAAGAAATGAGGGATTATGGTTACATGATTGGTCTGGAGAAGCTGGGGTTTATTTCCTTAGTGCAGAGAAGGTTAACACAAAATTTTATAAAGTCATTTAAAAAATCATGAAAGCTTTAGAGTAAATAAAAAATAAACATTTCCAATGGCTGAACACAGGTCAGGATGATTGGAAAAGAATCAGAAGCAACATGAGGAATGACTTTTTTACAGAACAAGGATTTGGATTTGAGTGGGTATTGAAACAAATTCTGAAGCAACTTTCAAAAGGAAGGCGGATATATTCATGAAGAAAACAAATGCAGGATATGGGGAAAGAGCAGTGTGAATGAAACTAATTGGATTGGTCTTCATGGGTTCAATGGACTGAATGATCTCTATCTGAAATGTATTATTCTACGCTTTTATGAAACAGCAACATAATTACTGCAGTACCTGGATCTAGTTAGAAGTTGTGACTTTCTTAGTAGTGATATTTTCTAATCTACCTGTTCAGATATGCTATGACGCACCTAAGGAATAGTTGGGAATTGAATCTGGGCTTTCTGGCTCAGAGGTTCTGTAGTGAGCGACTATCCAAGGCTTAGGTATCTTCAGAAATATCACACCTTAATTTCCTAATGAGTTCTTGCAATGCTCTAGGGCTGAGATGATTGGCTGATAGCAAAATCAATCATTTTCCTTGCACTGGATATGACTCCAATCAAGATAGAGCTTTTGTCCCCCAAATGTCCATTGACTTCTGGTGTCATGTTCAGTCAAATTTTATGCTTACGTTAAAGCCAATGATTCTCACCTCATTTTTCAGCTCTTGGACCCAGCCTGTAAAGAAATTTGGAGCAGATTTTCCTTGCAGCTCCATACATGCAGGACATCCCAGAAATCTTTTAAAGCTGCAAGATATTGCCATGATTGTCTCCAATATTTAACATAATGATTTTTTTAGTTACATCAGATACAAATCTGAGCACTATGAGGTGTATAGTGGATGCACATCGGATAATTGTTACAGTGCAGGAGGAGGCCATTGAGCCCATCATGCCTGCATCAGTTCTCTTATCTGGTCCCCATCTCCTGCCTTTTCCCCATATCCCTACACAATCCAATCTATCCAAATAATCATCCAATACCCTTTGAATACCACAGTTGAACTCAGTTGAATTGTATGCACTGGTTGGTAGAATGCTGATTATTCATTCCATCATTCTGCTCATGGACATGGAATACTTGTACATTTTTTCCCCAACATGCCAGTGCTAGTGCTGTAGCTAAGGTGTATGGGACTAACCTGGCTAGGGAGATGGCTAATTCTGTAGCACCATTCTTCAACACCATAGATGGATGTGATCAGAGTCTGCTGTATTTGCTGTTCCCAGTGCACTATGCCAATTCTTGACATCATGTGGGGTGAATCGTATTGATGATAGATTGAAATCTGTATAATAGAAGCAGATAGAAAAGAATCCTTCATTTGGCTGAAAATGGTTGAAAAACTAGCCTTCTGTACTGGGGCCTGCCATGTTGAGCAATGAGGATGTTCTTGTAATCTCTTCCATTAGTTGCTTCATTGCCTACCGTTGTTATGTGACAAGGTTGAAATGACTTGATTCATCGGTTGTATGTAGTTCACTTTTGTAACTTAATCAGTTTGATGTGGTAAGTTCAAGTGGGGGAGGCTTTCTTGTCATGTTTGACCATGAGGCTTTATTGGTCCAGAGGATTCCCAGGGCCAGTCCTCCACACAAATTAGAAACCCACCAGGTTTGTAACAATTTTCAACTTGTGTTGTTTTTCACATTGAATTAAAAATGCTACTTTGGGATTTGAACCACCACATTATAATTATTGAATGAGAAATTCACAAAGAAGCTGTGAGCTTAAGTTTCTGATGAGTGCTATTTAAACTTGTAAGAAAAAAATGTATCAAAGCTAATTAACTGCATCTTCAAGACAGAAATGTACACATTGGGTGAAATTTCAATTTAACCAAATTATTCACTGTAACTAATGAAGACAGAGATTGATCAGTAAAGAAGACTCATACACAAAAATATCATCAAAAACTGTATTCTCTACATGTAAATTGGGGAAAATTAACAACATGAAGCTTTGAGATCATAAGCTCTGTGCAAAACAAAAATCCAATACAATTGAAACATGAAATGGCTTAGTGAATATGTTCCCAGGATCAAGATTATTCCTTGCTTTTGGTTTGAATGCAATATTTTACTCAGGTCAGCATTAGGGTATTTACTACTGACTGTAGTAGTCCCAGTGTCAGAAGAAACCGAAAATAGGATTTAAATATTTAAGTAGCTCAGCTCAACTGATGTATATTTTGCTCTGCTATCACTTATATTTCGACCTTTAAATAGGGATCTTTCTTACAGTCAATTTATTATCAATAGGATCTCGTAAAGAAGTTGATAAACAGTATGGGTAAAATTGATGTCTGATTTGACTAAATAAGCAAAAATAATTAATGTATCCAACAATTAAATCTTAGAATATAGATGAGTTTCTACTTTTGATCAGTTAACCTTGATAAGATTAACATAAAAATAATGACTAATTTTGTTATTTACTTTTAAATGTCCTCTGGTTGAATAGAATATATTGGTAATGTTTTTGTATGTCTGAGGCTAAATTCCACACTGCTGACAATAAAAATCTCCACTTTTACTCATCGTTTTAAAAGGGCATGTTTTCCTATCAGCTCCATACATGCAGGACATCCCAGAAATCTTTTAAAGCTGCAAGATATTGCCATGATTGTCTCCAATATTTAACATAATGATTTTTTTAGTTACATCAGATACAAAAATGATCAGATGTTAATGAGAATTTTTTTAACTTGGGCTTTCACCATCTTTGGATAAACCAGATTGGCAAATAGATTAGTACAACAAAGATCTGATACTTCAGACAGAAGAAATGATTGATGAGGTTCACACAATACTGAGTTGAGATGAAGCTCAGAAACGCCACAGTGGTCCAGTTAGGGTTGCTTTTCTGGGGTTAAGGTAAAAGAATTTGATGGACTATATTCACAGAGGCGGTTGTCAGATACAGACAACTCCGGAAGTCTAAGTTATTTTGACGCCATTCACCTTCACATACATATTACACAGACTGCAGTCTGAAATATGAATGGTGATGGTTGAGCCTCCAATTTTCTTTCTACTCCATGGCTGAGCAGGAATTTTTCCCATTTTTACCATCTGCCATTGATATGTTGGAAGGTTATACAGGCTAATGAAAAACATGTTTTCTTCATGTTATAAGCACATCTTCCTTGGCTTGGGCCTTCTGGTATGGAAGCTGTGATACTATCTATGGTGCAACAAGACTGCCTCCTTTATCCCCAGTAGAGTGTTTTAAATTACCACTAAGCAATTATAAACTACATTTTCCCTTGAGGTGTTCACAGAACAGTGGTCTCCAACCAGAGTTGCAGCTACACAGTATGGTACTGCGAGTGTCAATCAGAGTCACTCAATCCTTCTCAGTTTCTAAGCCAGTGGATCCTTCCAAGAAGGATTTGGTAATTATAGCCAATGAATCTCGATTTCTTGTGTAGTGCTGCATCAGGGAGTTTACTGGTGCCTCTATGTGAGGACGGAGACTTTATTTGCCTTTTCTCTAAGCCAAGAAACCAGGAGGAACAAGCACCTTGTTTATGGCAGATCTGTTTGCAACCTTAACTTCATTATCTTGCCTACCTTTCATAACATGTGACACCCTTGTCAGGGTAGCAAGCTTTGCGATGGTTCATAGCGAGTCATCATTTGCACAAACCTGATTGTGTGGGTGCCACCTCTCAGTGGGGAGTTGTAACAGATTGCACAAGGTTAAACCAATACTGAATATTCAGTTGGTGTAACTATGCATGAAGCATCATCGTTAATTATTTTGGAATTGGCAATCTATTGTATTCATAGAGTGGGCATTGGCTTAGGCAGGCCTCTATCAATAGAAACAGAGTGGAACTATGATGCTGGTGAAACGTCATAAACCTGAAAAGATAGGCAGAATCTTATAGGAGTATGAAGAATATGGGCTCTCCCAGGAAATATGGCAGAATCACATGAGATATCCAGCAAGCACTATCAACATGTTGGAAGCAACTTGCTGCAGCTTTTAACTAAGGCCCAGGAATCTAGGTGAGATTCTCACTCAGCAGCCATGAGTTTCATATTAAGGAGGACTCCTGCTTACAACGACCTTATTAACTGCACATCACACCTCATCAATGCACAACTTTCTATCCTACCACCCACCACAAGCAAACTAGATGCCAAGAATGAAAGTCAGAGCGGGTACCTGGTGATTTCAGCTCACACTTTGCTCCAAAGGACATCCAGGTTGAACTCCAGATTCCAAGATCTCAGGCTAGGTTCCATGGGCACTGGCAGCATGCACTACTATCCATGGACATTGGCATCCATGTGCCAGCTTCTAAGAACACTCATGGCACATCTCCTATCAGCTTACAGTATGCTTCTGCACTTCAATGCTGCACCTTGGGTGCGTTGACAACTATCAATGTAACGTTGCAGTGAAGACACTTTGTTCTCAGGGACATGCACCCAGCTCATGAACTGAACCAGGCTGCATTTCTGGACTGTTAGCTTGCTATCCCAGTACTCATTCACTTGAAGCCTAATTGGGTACTCATAGCATCCTTGCCTTAACTTGGCCCTCAGCGAGAGACACCAGCCTCACAGTACTGTGGTATTAGATTTAGATTCCCTACAGTGTGGAAACAGGCCCTTCGGCCCAATAAGTCCACACTGCCCCTTGAAGCATCCCACCCAGACCCATCCCCCTGTAACCCACACAGCCCTGAACACTACAGGCAATTTAGCATTGCCAATCCACCTAGCCTGCACATCTTTGGACTGTGGGAGGAAACTGGAGCGCCCGGAGGAAACCCACGCAGACACGGGGAGAATGTGCAAACTCCAACCAGATAGTCACCTGAGGCTGGAATCGAACCCGGGTCCCTGACACTGTGAGGCTGCAGTGCTAACCACTGAGCCACCATGCTGTGTATTGGTATTGCTGGTATTGCTTGGTACTGCTGTGTTATTTAGTACAGGCCCAAAGCCAGGAGGTTTATCACGGTTGTCAGCAACTCCTAGTCATGTCAAGGAAATAGCCTTCACTCAGGGGATCGGAGCACCGTAAGTCAAGGGAAGTGTCTGATCCCAGTCCAGAGGCTTAGACACAAACTGTCAGCCACCTCGAGTAGCCAGGATCTGGATTTCTCTCCTGACAGGGATGAGGAGCTGAAAGTCAGGAAACCCACCAGCTATCTCAACTACTTCTGCCCTGTTGACCTAGGCTCCTCTTGGAGCGACAATCAGGTAATCAGAGAGATAAAAGTGGTGGCAAAACTGTTTTGATGCAAGTTAGGAGACATCCTGAGCAAGTGGATAGGTAGTGCAGAGTGCACACTGGGTCAGTAGTATTGGGGGTTGGGTGGGTGACAGTGGCTTAGGGAGATGATGCATGTGACAGAGAGAGTGGTAGAGCAAGAGCCTTAAAGGGAGGTAGGTACAGTAGCAGAGATGGAGTGTAAGGTACTGGAGAGAAGATAATGGCACTTACACTGGTCGAGTAGAGAAAGTCATTGTGCATTCCTCTGGACAACTAACACTGCACTGACCAGGATGGCATGGTCTGGTGCCATGGCCCTCAGGGCTAATCCTGGGGGTAGAGACCATCCCCTTTGTACACCACCCCATCCACTGTGACCTCCCGATCCCAGATCATAAAGCCAAAAAAACAACTCCCCCCAATCTGCCATGTTCAGGGACCACATAGGGCATCTCCACACTAATAGTGCCTGCCTGTGTGCACAATAGCCTTTTAAAAGTGGCACTAATGGCAGGGATGCTGGTCCACTCTGGGATATCCCAGGAGCAGTGAGTGGTGAGTGATAGGGTGGGTCTAGATTTGGGCAAGAGGGGCACCAGGAGGCCTGGGTGAGTAGCTAATGATGCACATTTGGTAAGATACAGTGATAGATCTCACTAGCCCTCATGGCACGAAACACTGCAGAAAACTCAACAAATGTCGGACTTAGCCAAAAGATTATTTTAAGTATGACAACAGTGCAATTGTCACTGGTTTTCCAGCTATTGGACAGGCCCACTGCACTGAACATTAAATTCAGTTTTTCACACCTCATTTTGTAGTCAAGTCAGATTAACTTCTTTATATGCTTATAACTATGTGAATATATTTCAAACATTTGTGAGCCGTGGGATGAAAGCCATATAGACATAAATTCGGGAAAGTGACAGAAGGAGGGGTGTAGTGGTGAACGGTTACTTTCCAAACTGAAGGGCAGTCAACAGTGGAGTTCTCATTGATTGATGGATTCATCGATTTTATTGTCACAGCAAGCAAATGATGTATAGATCAAAAAGAGTGAGAGGCACACAGGTCACATTATTTGAGTCCATTTTAGCAGTCTGATAATGGCTAGAAAGAAGCTGTTCCTGAACCTGCTTATGCATGTGCTCAGGCTTCTTTACCTTCTGCCTGATGGAAGGGGTTGTTGGAGGTCATTACCAGGGTGTGATGAGTCTTTGATGATGTTGGTTGCCTTTCTGTAGCAGCGAGCTGTGTAAATAGACTCCATGGATGGAAGGTTGGCTTCCGTGATGACCTGGGTTGTGTACACCACCTTCTGTAGTTTTCTACCGTCCTAGGGAGAGAAGTTGCCATACCAGGCCATTACACACCCTGATAGTTTTCAATGGTGCATCTGTAAAAGTTGGTGAGGGACATTATGGACATGCCAAATTTCCTGAACTGCCTGGGGAAGAAGAGGTGTTGTTGTGTCTTCTTGACTGTTGCATCTGCATGGGAAGTCCTAGACAGGTCTTTGCTTATCATCTCTTTAAAGAACTTGGTGCTCTTCACTCTCTCAACCTCAGTTCTGTTGATATAGATGGGGGCATGTTCTTCTCCTTTCTTACTGAAGTCGAAGCTCAGTTCTTTAGTTTGGCCAACGTTGAGAGACAGATTGTTTTCATTGTACCACATCACCAAGCCCTCTATCTCACTTCTGTAGTTTGAATCAACATTTTTAGATATCTGTCCCACTACGGTGGTATCATCAGCGAACTTGCAGATGGCATTCATTTGGAATTCGGCAACACAGTTGTAGATGTACAGGGAGTACAGTAGGGGGCTGAGGATGCATCCCTGGGGGGGCTGCAGTGTTGAGTGTTATTGTGGAGGAGGTGCAGTTACCTATCCTCCCTGATTGTGGCTTGTGGGCCAGAAAGCTGAGGGTCCAATTGCAGAGGAACCGAGACCAAGGTCATGAAGTTTTGAGATCAGCCTGGAGTGGATAATGGTGTGGAAGGTGGAACAGTAGTCAATGAGCAGGAATCTGACGTAGGTGTCTTTGTTGTTCAGATGTTCCAAGGATGAGTGCAGGGCTAGGGATATGGCATCCTCTGGGGATCTGTTATATCGGTAGGCAGACTGTAGGGGATCGAGGCAGGGTAAGAGAATGGAGTTGATGTGGGTCATGACCAGCGTCTTGAAGCACTTCGCGATTATTGAAGTCAGAGCTATTGGGCAGTAGTCATTAAGACAAACTGTGTGTGTTTTCTTGATTACAGGGAGGATGGTCGTTTTCTTGAAGCAGGTGGGGACTTTGGCTTGTAGGGAGGAGAGGTAGAAAATGTCAGGGAATACATTGGCCAGTTGGTCTGCGTAAGATCTGAGTGCTCGGACAGGGACACCATCCGGGCCCGTTGCTTTCATTGGGTTTACTCCCAGGAAGACTGCTCCAATTTCTGAAGCGGTGACAGAGGGAACAGCTGTCCCTGGGGCTGTCGGGACAGGCGTTGCTACACCAATGGTATTCTGCTCAAATCGTGCATAGAAAGCATCGAGCGTGTCAGGGAGAGATGTGTCATTTTCCGCTATCTTACACTGTCTCATTGTGTATCCTGTAATGTTGTTTAGGCCTTGCCATAGACATTGGGAGCCTGTTTGGTAGCTCTGGGTCTCTAACTTGGTTGGTACTGCCTCTCAGCCTCCCTGATGGGCTTGAGAAGGTCATGTTTGGATTTTCAGTATAGTTCCAGGTCACCCGACTTGAATGCTGTACGTCTGACCTTCAGTCGGGAGTGGATTTCCTGGTTCATCCAAGGTTTATGGTTGGGGAACGTTCGGATTGATTTCTTTGGTACTCACTCCTCCACACATTTGCTGATGATGTTGGTGACGGTGATGACATATTCGTCTTGTTTTCCGCTGAACACTTGAACACAGTCCAGTCCACCGAGTCCAAGCAGTCCCAGAGACGGTCTTCCGCTGCCTCGGACCAGCACTGTACCTCATTTCGTGAAGGGTCCGCCCGTTTCAGCTTCTGCTTGTAAGCTGGGAGGAGGAACACGGTGCTTTGGTCGCATTTTCTGAAGTATGGGTGGGGGATGGAGCGGAGGCGTATTTTCTGGTTGTGTAGCAGTGATCCAGAACGACCAGTCCCCTGGTGGGGCAGGAGATGTCTTGGTGGTATTTTGGCAGCATCTGCTTGAGGTTGGTTTGGTTGACTTCACTGGCCAAAATGAATACGGTCTTGGGGAATTTTGTCTTCAGCGTGTCTGTGGTGGTGTAAATCACATCTATGGCATTCTTCACATCCGCGTTGGGTGGTATGTAAACTGTCATCAGGATGGCAGAGCTGAACTCTCGTGTTAAGTAGTAGAGACGGTATTTTACTATAAGGTATTCCAGGTCCAGGGAGCAGTAGCTTGCTGGGGTTACTATGTCTGAGCACCAGGAAGCGTTAATCAGGAAGTGTACCCCATGTCCCTTCTGCTTGCCCGAGGATACTGTGTGGTCCATGTGGTGTATGGAGAGCCCATCAGCTTGTAGGGCACAGTTGGGAATGGTAGGGCTGAGCCAAGTCTCCATGAAGCAGAGCACACAACAGTCCCTTGGCTCCCTCTGGTAGGTAAGTCTAGATCTAAGTTCATCCAGAGATAATGGGAACTGCAGATGCTGGAGAATCCAAGATAACAAAATGTGGAGCTGGCTGAACACAGCAGGCCAAGCAGCATCTCAGGAGCACAAAAGCTGATGTTTCGGGCATAGACCCTTCATCAGAAAAATTTTTTTCTGATGAAGGGTCTAGGCCCGAACCGTCAGCTTTTGCGCTCCTAGGATGCTGCTTGGCCTGCTGTGTCATCCAGGTCCACACTTTGTTATCTCAGTTCATCCATTTTGTTTTCGCTACTTTGGACATTTGCTGGGAGTATGCTGGGGAGGGGTATCTTGAAACCGCGTAGGTACGGCCTCACCTTTAGGCCAGCTCGTTTTCCCCATTTCCTTATAGGTTTCCTGCATCCTGATGGTCCAGGGAGTCGGTGCTGCGGGTCTACTGCTCCTGCAGGTAAGTGTGTCAGGTCCGGTCGGGCTAGGCATTCCCTGGGGCAGGATACCACGAGTTTAGAGCTTAGTATGAGGACAATTGTTCTTGTAAATGCATGTTAAAGACAGGATGTGAAAATATGGGACGTGAATTCAATGTTTGGAATTGGTACAAAAATGAGAATATTGGTAAACAGTGATAAGAATGATAGCAGACTACTGCTGAAATGAGCAGACACGTGGTACATGAAATTTGATTCACCGAATTGGGATCTGATGCATTTTGGAAAGAAAATGAGAAGAAACAAGATCAACTGGTATAATGGAGTGGAGAAAACAATGGGAGTTGAGGATTTATATGCAGAAATCATTGAATTTGGCAAGGCATGTTGAGGAAGCAGTTAATAAAGCATGTAGAAACTTTTTTCATTATGTTTAGCGTTGAGTACAAAAACCAGAGCATCACACTGAATCTTTTATAGAATGCTGGTTGGGCCTCAGCTGGAGTCTTGGGTCAAATTGTGGGCAACACACTTTAGGAAGGATCTGTAGATCTTGGAGAGAATGGAGAAGAGATTTTCTGCCTGGATTGGTGCTGGATTGATTCAGAATAGAAAGCTGTGTCTAACTTCTATCAAAGGAAAGGGAAGGCTTCATTGACAATTTTGAAAGAGAAACCAAAGTAGAGGTAGTAGGAACTGCAGGTGTTGGAGAATCTGAGATAACAAGTTGTAGAGCTGGATGAAAGCAGCAGGCCAAGCAGCATCAGAGGAGCAGGAGAGCTGATGTTTCAGGTCTAGACCCTTCTTCAGGAATTTTTTTTCCGAAGAAGGGTCTAGACCCGAAATGTCAGCTTTCCTGCTCCTCTGAAGCTGCTTGGCCTGCTGTGGTCATCCAGCTCGACACATTGTTATATCAGAGATGGAAAGAAGCTTTTTTCCCGCAGTGACTTATGATCTAGAATACACTGCCTGAAAGAAACAGTGGAAGTAAATTCACAAGAAAGATCCAAAAGGAAATTGGAAAAACACTAGAAATGAAGAAAATTACAGGGCTATTGGGAAAGAGTGGGAAAGTCGGACTATTTGAATAATTCTTCTAACCATCTGGCACAATGGGCTGAATGGCTTATTTTTATGCTACAAAAATTCGATGATGATATAGTTTATCTTTGAAATTTTTGTTTGCATATATGGATGTTGTCCGCAAAAATCATTTTTAAAAAATAGAAAAAAATCATACCTTTCAAATATATATTGTCATCTTGTAATTTTCCTATTGGGCACGTGCATTTATTGGAAATGTTATAGTTCAGAGCCAAGTGCTTACAATTTTAGTTCAGCAAAGAATTCATAATTATTCATTCAATACTCAGCAGTTGGTTGTCATCAAATGAGAATAACTGTTTCTGACAGTGTCAAGGAGTTTAGTTGATAAGCTGTCTCATTCAGCTGAAACTGGTCTAATTATTTGGGCAGTAGCCTGATCTTGCACAAACAAACACAGCGTGACTGCTAAAGACTTGTGCATTTTCTGTGCTGGTTTTAAATGAAGCTAATGCTACTGTATATTACTAACTTGATTACCTCAAATGTGTTTGCCTATTTGTTTAATAAGCAATACTTTAGTTGATGACTTTTTAATATCCCATAAAATGTGGGAAATTATGAAAGAATATTTATGAGGATTTATTAACTGGAATGATTTATCCACCAGAACCTGAGGAAAACAGCACAGATTGCTGGATAATGTCAAGATATCACAGCTGTTACTTACTAAAATGACTAATACATGATTTTTTATAATAAGCATAAATGATTAATTTGAAAATTCAAACAACTTGCATAAAGCACAGACTCATTTTGCTAATAAGGCAGCAAAAGCAAGCATGATCTTGAATTTCACCTTTTAAGTCTAAATCCTCATCACAAAAATAGACGAGCCTTTGCCACAAACACTGGGATAGTTAAAAGCTCTCTTACCTGCACCTTAAGATTCATTATTACCATGAAATGCCATCCCATATTCACATAACTGTAAGGAAAACCCAATTACTGTTTAAAAATAAAACTGTTTCAATCTCTAATGGCAGAATTAGATGGCTATTCACTGAAGTTCAAATCTAGAATTTTTTTTTCTTTATCATTCTTCAGGATGTGGGCATCACTGACAGGACTGGCATTTATTGACTATCCTTAGAGGACCACTTGCCTTAACAGAGCGCGAAAAATTTATGGATAGAAATCCACAAGTACAATAAAAACGTACAGTGGATGTTCATTCCAAATGTGCCATCAGCAATTTGTACTTTTTTTATTGCGCCTGAAACATCGCAAACCATTCTCAGACAATTCACAAAGTGGAAGAAAGAGCATTGAGAAAATTGGGAAAATATTTGGAGAATGTATGGTTGATGACAAGGGTTATGAAGATTGCAAGAGGTTTAGAAAGGTGGAACAATTCAGAATGAGCTATCCAAAGATTGATAGATGATTACTGCATTGAAGGAAAACTGGGGAAACATGCAATACGTGTTGGCTGAAATTAAAGAGAGGATGTCAAAGACCAAACATAATTTGTATCAAGGATAAACAGTTTGTAGGTGTCCTGATAGGGGTCAGGGTGAGGATGCTGGGTGTGCGCAGTGATTCTGGGAGGCAGAGAGGGCTACAGGATGTCATTAAGATTGAGATAATTCAGTATAGATTGGGTTCACAGCAACACAGACAAACCTTACTTGCCATCAAGTCCTGGGTTATGTCATGACCCCAGAGCTTCTAACTCAGAGGCAGTGAGTCCTATTCCCAGTCCTACAGAGTAACCAACACAGATCTCTCTCAAATTTAACTTACTTTGTGAAGGCTAACCATTAAATAACAAAGTGTGTAATGTAAGATAGTCATTGTGGGTGCAATTTTACCCATGAATGTTGAAGAAAATGAATTAACAATTGAACAGATCTCAGGCAACCGATCATTGCGGGAAAATGATTTGTGAACTCCTGTGTGAATTCTCCAGCCTCTTTCTTTTCTGTCATGCAGAGAGAGGCTGATTTGATTATATATTAACCCAACCTGGAGAGGCAGGTCCTATTGCTTTAACCTCTATCACAGGTTACTGTAGACTATTTGTCTGGAAGGCACCAGACATTGACGCTATTAAGCCAGCCTCATCCTTCACACATTTCTTGTGCCTTATTACCAAAACTCTTTAGAAGTTATTTCCTGGATTGAATACAAAAGTAAAGTATGAATCATCAAATGTGCCAACGTATAAATTATGAGCAGGAGTAGGCCATCCAACCCTCTACCCTCCTCTACCATTCAAAAATGTCATGATGATCCAATTGTGGCCTCAATTCCACACTCCCATCTTTTATGATAGTACTGACTCCTCGATAGTCAGGAATATATCCCCTCTGCCTTTAGAAGATTCAATGAGCACCATCTCTGACCTCCACCACTCTTTCAGGGGAAGAAGGCAAAATATAACAAATCCCCACTTTCATGGTTATATGATTCCTTAGACTCCTGCAAGTGTTATGTTAGCGCACCGGAGTGAGCTAATGGGTATTAGAAAATGATTTCACACACCGACCTCATTTATGTTGAAAACTGGTCCCATTTAAGATTAGACATGTGCTAACAACATAACTTGACAGATGTGGCAGGAGGTGGTGAAAAGGATAGATTTGTCCCCACTTTTTATAGTTGTTTTTATTGCAAAATTGTGGTCAAGTAGAAAAATGAAAATGATCTTTTTAAATCATATTGGTGGGTTTCCTTCTCCTTGCTCAGCACATGTTCAGCTATGTGAGAAGGGATTGGCTGCAGCATGGTGACAGAAATGATACGCTTGCGCCAAATCAGCATTACACTCAATCTGACATCATAATTTCCAATCATTCTAATACTGTTCCAGGAACATTTTGCACTCAGGGCACACATTCAGTTCATATATCGTATCAGGTTGTATCTGTGGCCCTTCAGCTTATTGTCATAGCTGCTCGCAGAACAATTCGACAGGCAGGATATCCTGAATTTGACCAGCATCCCTGAAGAGCCATTGTGCACCCAGACCATCACTCTTAGTCTAGAGCTGCCTTGCACAGTTCCTGACATTCCAACATGACCGCTCAGTGAAACTTGCTGCCCTGCCTTGAATGAGCAGAGGATCCTGACTCTGACTATCCTGAGCAGTTGACCAATTTCGAGTTTCTGGATTGGGATTGGAAACTGTTTGTCAGTGAACAATTTCTCCGTTGACTTGGTTCTGAACCTACCTAGATGATCACAGCATTCCTGCCTTGCCTTGCATTTTTGCCTCCTCAGCCAGTGATACCATGCTCACAGTACTACTGTATTGCTGTCCTGTTTAGCACAGACACAAAGCCAAGATGCTTTCTAGTCAAGTCCTCAGTCCATTCACTGGACTCTCCTGAGATTACACCAACTACTTACCACTCTGGACAGTTGATCTTTGGGTGTGATAATTATGTCCTGTGTAGCATGATTGCTGACATTACCCCTAATCAGCCTTGATTGGCTGTATTCTGTTGCTTGGGACCCTCACCAGAAAAGTTGAGCACTTGGGGTACAAGGTACCTTGATTACTTCAATCAGCTTTGACTATTATTTAAAGATTTCATAATTAATTCCAATTAATCATGAGCAATAAACTTAACAGTTTGATAAATACTCTTTTATTTCCACAGGATTATTTACTTTTTCTTGTGTAAAGTAGCAAACTCCATCTGAAATTCTCTCTGAGTCTTTTCCAAGACCGCAGCCTTAATAAAAGTCCGTCTCCCTGCTTGCAAAGAATTCCACTGTGTAGAAAAAAGGAATTAATTGTAGTATCTCCTAGCAGAATGACTATTGCACAGCAGAGAAGGGAACTTGGGATTTTGCCTATGGACTAATTGTGAAGGAGTTTACCCACCAAACATCTGGAGTGAATTCTTGCATAAACTTGTTAATGTGCAGATTGGTTGTCAGCTAAAATTTTACTCAACATTTTATTGAGGCCTGCATGAGCTGCAGTATTCATGACAATAACATTTGTATTTTCCCACATCTCTGAACTTGTCACTGGTCAATTTGCCTCCGTTACAAGCCAGAAACATCGGTCATTTGCCAAACCTAACCATTCATTCATGCTTTTGTCCAGAAGAATCAATCTCTCAAATTAATAAATCTGGTGTCCAGATGCAAAATGTAGAATGAAAATATTTCTGTCCTTGCCCCATTCCTTTAGATCCATGATAACTATCTTGCTGAAGTCATGCAGCAAGAATTGGTACATGTCCCAGTACTCTTATGGATTTCATATTTTTTGTTAATCTCTTCTATTAATGTTGTATACATCCAGCAACCACATCTGTGCCTTCATGCAGAAATTTACATCTTTCATGGGCAAATTATCGATGTAACTCTGTGACAGTTTGCTTTTCACTTCTCTGATTTTACTATCCATGTAGTTTTGTAAAAATTAAACAAGTCTGTAACTATCTTAATCATCACTGGACTAAAACTAATTGTGACCACTACAATTTTTTCAAACTGATTGTTATCTTTATCAGAATTCTCTGTATCATTTTGAGGACCACACCTCTCCACTTTGGGCTGCTGTTTACAAAGTGATATTTTGAATTACCTGAAAGATATCCAAACTGTTTTTTGGGTGGTCCCATGTTTCATCTACCTACTATTGCTGTCAGCATACTGTCTTCTGCTGTAATAGCCAAATCTGTTAAAGATTATTTCATCCTGATTCTTCCTTTCCTTAACCTATTCACACCTGGGTTTATTATCTGGGTCATTTCAAAATCCAAAGCAATGACTGAGTCCTCACTCATTCTACAAACATGGAATGTCTCATTCGTTCCATGAATTATTGTTTTCTACAATTTATTTTTCGATTCAATCTAGAAGGGTCCCCAATTTTGAGAATCAAATACCAACTAGAGTCAGAAATCTGTCCATATGAGGTACTCTAGCCCAACTGGGCAGTTTAAATTCTAGTAGAGATCCAAAGGTTCCTAAATAGAACTTTGTCAATCTTTAAAATGATCTTTTAAAGCCATGATACATTTTTGTATGGAATGACCATCTATTTTTGAAATAAGACAATGTCTGCTTATGTCTTATAGTCATTAAACTTATTATCTTTAATATAACTTTCATCCAAGAACTTTAATAGAAGCTCCACACTAACCAACTAACATTTAGATTAGCTCAGAAAGTACTTCTGATTTGATTTCTGGTAGGAAGCATCTTTACCAAGTCTACATCCTACCTCCACAATGATGAGGAGGTAATCAAATATGCACCTTGTTTTTTTTTCCACTGGTCACTCAATTCAAACCAAGAAAATCCAAGGGTAATCATCCACAAATGAGCAATAGTTGCTTTCTGAGATTTCTCAGAATTGCTATTGTAGTTGTAGATTTCTGTATGAATTTCCTCTTTTTAAGCTTCTGAACTTTGATTTTGGATAGCCAGACTCTGTTACCATGTTCTATTCCAGAACATTAATTGGTGAAATACACAACTGGAGCCAGTCTTTAAACATGTTTATATTTATTAGCAGAGTCATATATCACAAGCATACACCTCTGAGCCTGAGAAGTGCCATCCAGATTGGCTATTTGTTAGGGCCGACATGAATCCTCAGACAATGTCTACCACAGGCATACAATTAAACACAATTAATGCACATTTACAAGGCAACAAGGAAGGGCCGCCAACTCTTTTCTCTTCCTCAATCAGTGGTACAATGGTTAATTATTGCAAAACCTCTGAACATTGAAGGAGACAACCTCTTAAACTTCAAATAAGGCAGGTTTCTATTTATAGAGCTCAAAAAGACTTAAAGGCACCAAAAAATACAGCCTGCACTATTGGAAACCTAGGTTCTTGGTGTACAGAAAAAGCAAGATGCATCTGCATTTTTCTCCTCAGCATTCATTGATGATATAGTTTTTTTGTCCTAGTACATGTAATATTTGGGTTGATGTATGTATCTATTGTGAACTGGCTGATGAGACGAGACCCTGGTGAGGTTCCCTAAGATATTACAGGTTCAGACATTTCCTGAATTGGCATGGTCCCAGGTGAAGAAAGTTGAGCAGGTACACCTTCTTTATTCAGCCACTCGTTGGTTGATTCAAAAAGGTTATGTTACAAAGGATTCCCTCTCCTCTAGATACCTTTCTCCTAGACCAAATCAATTTATGTTTAAAGAGGAGACAATTTAACCAGGCCTTTTTGATTTAATGAAAGAGTAAGCTTATTAATTACTAAAGATGGGAAGTAGTAATGCAGCATAAATATACACAGATTAAAAGTTAAAAAGTAAGTTTAAAAGAAATTAAAATTTAAAAGACATATGGATCAATCTGTACAGATTGTTTGTGAAGAGTAGACAGATGAACATTGATAGTTAAGCAATTTTGAGATCTTTCATTTTGCAGTTTCACTGAAATCCTTTTGTCCTGTTTCCTTTTGATAGTGGCTGACTGGCAGCACTCAACCAAGAGAATTGTCTTTTTGTCTTGTTTCCTTTTGCATGGTTGCTGGCTGAATGGTTTCTAGCACTCAATGACTGCCCTGTATTTACATTTTAGGGGTAACCAGTGGGTGATTTTTACTGTGACCTACATAACACTCTAACACTTGAACTTAGGCAAGCATGCAAGGCTGAAAACAGAAATTGTAGTAGTCCGGCAGCATCTGTGGAGAAAAATCAGAGTTAACGTTTTGGGTCAAGTGAACCTTCCTCAGAACTGGGTTCCTGCAGAACCAGGAGTCCTGAGGAAGGGTCACTCAAACTGAAACGTTAACTCTCATTTCTCTCCACAGATGCTGCCAGACCTGCTGAGCTTTTCCAGCAACTTCTGTCTTTGTTTCTGATTTACAGCATCTGTTGTTCTTTTGGTTTTTATTTAGCATGCAAGACTAGCTGAGCCCACTGGCATATATGAACACCTCAATTCACTAGCACACCTTCTTCCTCCAGCACACACAGACCATGATTGAACTCACTTGTAACATTTGTCCTTGTGTATTCCTGAAAAGAGAAGATACAACACATGCTTCTTGCGCAGACTGCTGTCTTTTCTCCTGTCACGTGTACAGTTTGAAATAACTCTCACAAGATTTCAGTTCAGTCAGTAATGCATTTCTCCTGTTATTTGTTTGAAACTTCTTTGAGACCTCACCTGCCTGGTTCTGATATTGTGCTTAGAGATAATGGGAACTGCAGACGCTGGAGAATCCAAGATAACAAAGTGTGAAGCTGGATCAACACAGCAGGCCAAGCAGCATCAGAGGAGCAGGGAGGCTGACATTTCAGGCCGAGACCCTTCATCAGAGAGAGGGAGGGGAGAGGGTTCTGAAATAAATAGGGAGAGAGGGGGTGGTGGACCGAAGATGGAGAGAGGAGAAGATAGGTGGAGAGGAGAGTTGATGTGGGGAGGTGATAGGTCAGTCCGGGGAGGATGGACAGGTCAAGGAGGCGGGATGAGGTTAGCAGGTGGGAAATGGAGGTGCGGCTTGAAGTGGGAGGAGGGGATAGGTGAAAGGAAGAACAGGTTAGGTGGGCAGAGATGAGCTGGGCTGGATTTGGGATGCAGTGTGGGAAGGGGATATTTTGAAGCTTGTGAAGTCCACATTGATACCATTGGGCTGCAGGGTTCCCAAGCAGAATATGAGTTGCTGTTCCTGCAACCTTCGGGTGGCATCATTGTGGCCCTGCAGGAGGCCCAGGATGGACATGTCGTCTGAGGAATGTGAGGAGGAGTTGAAATGGTTCGCGACTGGGAGGTGCAGTTGCTTATTGCGAACCGAGAGTAGGTTTTCCGCAAAGTGGTCCCCAAGCCTCCGCTTGGTTTCCCCAATGTAGAGGAAGCCACAACGGGTACAGTGGATACATTATACCACATTGGCAGATGTGCAGGTGAACATCTGCTTGATATGTAAAGTCATCTTGGGCCTGGGATAGGGGTGAGGGAGGAGGTGTGGGGGCAAGTGTGGCACTTCCTGCAGTTGTAGGGGAAGGTGCCGGGTGTGGTGGGGTTGGAGGGGAGTGTGGAGCAGACAAGGGAGTCACGGAGAGAGTGGTCTTTCCGGAAGGCAGACAAGGGTGGGGATGGAAAAATGTCTTTAGTGATGGGGTCAGATTGTAGATGGCAGAAGTGTCGGAGATGATGCGTTGTATCCGGAAGTTGGTGGGGTGGTATGTGAGGACGAGCGGGATTCTCTTAAGGCGGTTACTGCGGGGGCGGGGTGTGAGGGATATGTTGCGGGAAATGCGGGATGACTTTTCATATCAAGCAGATGTTCACCTGCACATCTGCCAATGTGGTATACTGTATCCACTGTACCCGTTGTGGCTTCCTCTACATTGGGGAAACCAAGCAGAGATTTGGGGACTGCTTTGCAGAACACCTCCACTCGGTTCGCAATAAACAACTGCACCTCCCAGTCACAAACCATCTTAACTCCCCCTCCCATTCCTTAGATGACATGTCCATCCTGGACCTCCTGCAGTGCCACAGTGATGCCACCCGAAGGTTGCAGGAACAGCAACTCATATTCTGCTCGGGAACCCTGCAGCCCAATGGTATCAATGTGGACTTCACCAGCTTCAAAATATCCCCTTCCCCCACTGTATCCCTAAACCAGCCCAGCTCGTACCCTCCCCTCCACTGCATCCCAATACTAGCCCAGCTCTTCCCCGCCTACCTAACCTGTTCTTCCTCTCACCTAGCCCCTCCTCCCACCTCCAGCCGCACATCCATTTCCCACCGACTAACCTCATCCCGCCTCCTTGACCTGTCCATCCTCCCTAGGCTGACCTATCCCCTCCACACCTATACTCTCCTCTCCACCTATCTTCTGCTCTATCCATCTTCGGTCCACCTCCCCCTCTCTCCCTATTTACTTCAGAACCCTCTTCCCATCCCCCTCACTGATGAAGGGTCTAGGCCCGAAACGTCAGCTTTTGTGCTCCTGAGATGCTGCTTGGCCTGCTGTGTTCATCCAGCTCCACACTTTGTTATCTTGGTTCTGATATTCCAGGTTTTTTCTCTCCAGGCAGTCATTGGATTTACATCAACAGCCATATTTTGGCATTATGTTCCCCTTTTTAAGTAAACACATGTTGCACTTAAAAGTTTAATGTATTCTTAAATACTTTGGAGAGCCTCCATTATTATGAAATTTCTCTTTGCTCTACAAGCCAACCTTTCAATCCCGTTTTATATTTGTGCAAACACTTCAGCTTGATAGGAACTTGCTGTTCTTTGCATTAGGCTCTGTCCCTACTTTGAGAAAGTCCAGTACATTTGGATGGTGTGTTCTCCTATTTAATTCTAACAATACTACTATAAATTCTGACACTTGCTGTAGAAGGGCTGGCATCCATGCTCTTGAATCTTCTTGAGTCAGTGTTTCCATTCAATTACAGTATGATTGATCTATACCTCAATACCATTTAACCAGCTTTAATCAATATCTCTTGTGTTATGATTGAAGTTGATAAGACTACTGGACAAATCAGATCCCAGCCAGAAATCTTGCTTGATAGATCATATTTTTAAAAATTATTTAAACATGGTGGCGTTTTACTGGAATACAAGCCTGCAATACTGTGGATATAGTTTAAACAATAAAACAGAAGTTTATGAAAATAAATCAGGATAAATTAGAAAACACCAAACTACAAATAACACAATTTGAAAGATTTTAAACACACAATTAAAATGCAATCCTATCGTTTCCAACACCATCACTTTGCACTACAAAAACCAGAGGGAGTTTGTTTCTCCATCACATCTTTTGGCTTAACATAACTGTTTCAATTCCAATTCTTGAGAATTTGGCCTTTTTCCATGATTATTCACACAATTGACCATCTAAGCTTAGGCTTTCTCAATTTTAGGTTTCAATTTCTTATCTGGCACTTGGAGACAGTACCAGGTCTGTGTGGGAAAAGTGTGGAGTGAGAGAGATTAATTAGCATCTGAAACTAGAGGCGTATATTTGCTTAGAACTCATTGAATAGCATTGGACCTGAGTGGGAACACTATGGAGTGGGGAAGTATGCGGAGCTGTTGAGGTATACACGTGACTTACCGGGCAGCCCGAGACTGTACACTCATCACCAGGCTGCTTGCAACCAACCTATGGTGAGTTGCAAAAACATCGCAATGAATGCCAGAAAATTAGTGAGCTTAATCATTGGTTGGTAAGGAACTGTCACAAGGTACTATCCCTAAAGAAATCATTACGTGGTTATCTGACCAACACCAGGGATAAGTGAAAGCCAGGGCCAATACAATAAAGTAATATAAGTAGGTCAAAGTAGGATAAGGGAAGGAGATAAGTTAACGTGAGGAGAGAAACCTTAAGTATTTAGGGAAGTTATTAAGTAAGTGGATAAGTCAGACTAAGTAAATTTAAGCTTAAGGCATGGCAGATCAGGTTGGTTGAGTGGAATGAGTGATCTGTAACATGAGGGACATCATGGACGCCACTGGTGTTTCAGATGATGACGCATGGCAATACTTCCAGCTGCGGGAATGAGATTTGGAGCTCAACCAGTAGCTGAAGGAACAATGGCACATTGATGCAGCTGAACCTTACAAAGGGCAGCACACTGACAGATATGGTTACACCACATCTTAATAGCCTGGGGAATTGAACAGAATTAAATGATTTATTGTTACTTGTATTTAATAAATAAATACAGTGAAAATTGTAATATGTCACCACCCTCAGGTGCCATTTTGAGTTACATAAGATATTAAGATATAACTAAAAAGAGAGTTCTTCCTCCTTTCTTGTGCTCCACTTGACGTCAAGGATGGGGGTTGGTGGTTCTCCACAGCTGGCACCGTGCCCACCAATGCCTCTGCGTCACAATCCTTTCCAGGGGTCCCACCCTGGGGCCCTACTGCTGCCACCACTCCGCTGCTGGGAGCATCTCCATGAGTCTACCATGCCACACCGATGCAACCAGCACTCCCATTGATCCGCTAGAAGTACTGATTTGGGCCGACCAGATTGCAGCAGCTGACTAACACCGAGATGCAGAGGCTTCCGCGCCGCCACTGCCATCTTGAAAACCGGTGCTTTGAGTCCTGTGCTGGGTCTGCCAACATTGAAGTTGCCACACTCCGGTGCCATCCCTCACCACTCAGCCCACACTCACTGCTAACATGAGGTCTCTGAAGGCTTGTTCTCCTGTGCACTGGGCTCAAGGAGCCAACTCCTGCGCCGCTGTCGCACATGCTCGGGAGGCCTGGTCTCACCCCACCAATGAGGCCAAAAAGACCTCCAGAGAGAAAAAGAAAGAGCGATAAAGAGCAAAGCAAAAAAAAAACAAAAGTAAAAAGAAGTAAAACAAAGAAAGCAGATGGAAGTGGTCGAGGCCCGAGCCAGGAGGTCGGACAAAACGCCACTGCTTTGCAGCTATCTTGGACTTGGACCTGATTAAAAGGAGGAGGATGTAAATGGGTTACTTTCAGGCAAACCAAAAGACACAGGCAGGCCGAGAAGAGGCCCCTGGGGTTCACATCACAACTCGGTTTTCCGTTTTGGAAGCAGGTAAGGGTTTTGCTTCCTCAAGGGAGTGTAGACAGAGTTAAGCTTCTGGCACCACAAGCAGTCTGGCTGTCCAGAGAAGTTAGTGAAGAATAAGTCTGTATCAGAGATAATGGGAACTGCAGATGCTGGAGAATCCGAGATAACATCCAGCTCCACACTTTGTTGTGAAGAATAAGTCTGCTGTATTTTAGGCCAGGGCTTTACATCTTCCAAAATCAATAGCTTCTTTAGGCAGCCATTGTGCAAATCAAATGGTCTGTTTCTTCTGATTAGAAATACCACTGATTCATACAATATAGCCGCGGTTATGTCTAACCATATCAAGGACTTTGTGCCAGTTGCTAGATTTTCTCTTCCTCTTGACTTTGCCTCCTGTGCCACTTAGCAGTTTTCCAAAAACACATTTTTAAATTCTATTTTCTAAATGCATAACCTTATTGGTTAAAATAATGTGACCAGATTCTAACTCCAGACGGCTGAACTAATGATCTAGAAACATGAGTTCAAATTCTGCAATAGTAGCTCAGGTATTAGTTGTTAATGAAATAGATCTGAAATCAAAATGAATAGAAGTATTCCTGAAACAATGAAATTGTAAAATCTCATTTGGTTTAATAATACCCTTGATGGGAGAAAATCTGCTGTCCATTCCTAGTCTAGCTTTTCTGTAGTGATCATATCTATAGTGATGAGGTTGACTGTTAACTGTCCTTTGAAATGACACGGCAAGCCATCAAAAATGCTGCAAAAGAACTACAATAAGAATAAAACTATACAGGACAGCAGGTATTGATGTAGATTCTAACACAACAAAAACATAGGAACATAAGGCTCACCCAGCAGCAGAAAGCCACTTGGCTCTTTCAGTCTGCTCTGCCATTCAAAATAATCATGGTCACTCTGGTTGTGCCCTGAGCTCCACTGGCATGTCAGCGCCCATAAATCTTAACTCCTGTGTTAATCAACAAGTTGAGCTCGAGCTTGAATGATTTCAATTTTTAAAAAATGGATCAGCCTCCACTGCCTCCTGGGGAAGAGAAAGCCAAAGCTTAATGACATTTTGAGTGAAAAATTCTTCCCATCTTCATCCTGAAGGAGAGACTTCTTATCCTTAAACAAAATCCCCTAGTTCTGATCCCTTCAATAAGGGGAAACATCCTCCCAGATCCACCTAGTCAAATACCCTCAGGATTTTTTTGTTTCAGTAAGATCACCACTCATTCTTCTAAACTCTAATGGGCAACCATTCCTGATAAAATAATCCAAGGAAAGAGTCAAGAGAACCTTCTCAGAGCTTCCTCTAATACAATTATATACTTTCCAAATAAGAAAACCAGAATTGTTTCGTGTTTTAGTCATGGTCTTGTCAAGGCCTGAACAGCTGCAGTAAAATTTCCCTATTCTTTTATTCCTTTCCCCTTGCAATTAATGATGACATTCCATTTTCCTTCGGACCCACTTGCTGCAGTTGCAAGCTAACGTTTTCTAATTCATGAACAAGGTACCCAGATTTGTCTAATCACCAACTTCAACAAATTCTTATCACATACATACTAAGCTGCTTTTATATTCTTCCTGCCAAAGTGGACAAGTTCATATTTTCCCACATTGTGCTGCACCCTCCAAATTTGTGCCCACTCACTTAATCTGCCGATTTCCCTTTTAAGACTCTACCTGTTATTTACACCTTACTTGCTTAACTATGATTGACCATTTTAACTACCAGACATCCCATTTCCAAGTCACTGATATAAGTTGTAATTAGTTGAGGCCACCAGCCCTATAGCACTCCATTAGAAACAGTTTGTCAAACTGAAAAAGGGTAATTTATCTTCATTCTTTGCTTGCTGTTTAGCAACCAGTCTTTAACCCATGTTAATATGTCCCTCTAAAACCATATGCTCTTATCTTGTGTAATAAGCTTTGATGTAACAAATTATCAAATGTCTTTTGAAAATCCAAGTACATCACACCTGCAGGTTTCCCTTTATCTACCTTTTGTGTTATTTTTTTCAAAAAGCTCTAAAACATTAGTGAAACACTAATTTCTTTCAGAAAGCTGTATTGAATCAATTTGATTACATTATGATTTTGGAAGAATCCTGTTATAACCTCCTTAATAATGAATTTGAGCAATTTCCCTATGACAGGTGTTAGGTTAAATGATCCATAACTTGTTTTTCATCACCAATTCCCTAGACTCACTCACCAACAGACTAACTCAAGATTGTGTTACTCATTTTCTATTTAAATACTTGTAGATTTTTTTACTATCACATTGTCTCAACCTGTCTACTTTCTTCTTTTTTTATTTTTCTGCTGGTTCTTTAAATCTGCCTGATATTCATCGCAAAAATTTGCAGAATAGTATAATGTTCCTTTTTATTAAACTACCCTTAACTTCATTATTTAGCAACAGACAATGCATCCTTCTCAAAGAGTTGTTTTTTATTTACTTGGATAAGTCAACTCTGCTGCGAGCTATTAAATATCTCCTTAAAAATCTGCCGCAGCACCTCTACTATCTTTCATTTTAATGGAGTTTCCAGTTCATTTTAGCCATCTTTAACCTCAAAACATGACTTTTGTTTCCTCTTTCATTTTTTTCCCTGTGACATAAGATCATCATAATGCTGGTTGATCACCTTTTTGTCTCCCAGCAATGTGTTAAAGGAAAGCTATAATACTGTCACTTACCTGACACTGTGGAAAAATGACCATGTCTGTCCTGTTGACATAAAGCAGGAAAAATCCAATCTGACTAATGATTGCTCCATTAGTTCGCTCTCAAAGTAATATAAAGAAAGTTATCATCAACAACGCTTTCAAGTGGAATATACTCAGCAATAACCTACTCACTGATATTAGATTGGGATCGGTCAGGGTCATTCAGCTTTAGACCAAGTTACTAATTGCCAGTGAATTCTCAAGCAACTTTTGTGTTTGTTTCAGACCTCCAGCATTTGCAGTTTTTTGGTTTATTTTACCAAATTATAGCTTGGTCCAAACAAGGACAAAATAAGTTGAATTTCAGAGGTAATGTGTGAGTGACCACACAAGACATAAGGCAACATTTCACCATAAATGGTATTAAGGAATCCTTGTGAAATTGAAATCAGCAGGAATCAAGGGGGAAATTCTCCATTGGCTAAAGTCATATCTAGCATAAAGGAAGATGGTTGTTGGAGTTCAATTACCTAAATCTGAACATATCACTGTTAGAGATCCTCAAGTTCAAGTCCTAGGCACAACCGCTTTCACCTGCTTCATTAATAAACTTCCCTCCATCGTAACATCAGAAGTAATAATGCTCATAGCTGATTACACAGCTCCATTTCAGCTCCATTTACAACTCCACAAAAACTCTGAACCTGCAACAAGTAAGATCTAAATTGCATTCAAGTTCCATTTGATAAGTAGCAAGGAACAATCATGCCATTCAAATGCCAAAATAAAAATTTGTGCAATATTTACGGGAAACAAGTCAGAAATGATAGTCACAGAGATAGTAGGAACTGCCAATGCTGGAGAATCAGAGATAACACATTTCTGAAGAAGGGTCTTGACCCAAAACGTCCTCTGATGCTGCTTGGCCTGCAGTGTTAATCCAACTTCATGCCGTGTTATCTCAGAAATGATAGTCATTTTCCTGGATGGGCTGCAATATAACAAGACTCAACATGTTTGACACCATCTGGAATAAAGCAGCCCATTTGATCAGAACTCCACCATTAAACATAAAACAATGGTCCCCAGTGTGTACCATTGACAAGATGCAGTGCAATAAGATATCAAGACTTCTTTGGCAATACGTCCCAAATCTGCAATTTCTACCACCAGGAATATTGAGAGAATCAGGCACATTGAAACTGCACCCTATCAAGTCACACATCATCCTGATTTGAAAATAGATCACTCCTTCAATGTCTCCAAGTCAAAATGGAAAGGCAGGAGTACATTATCACAAAGTGTGAAGCTGGATGAACACAGCAGGCCAAGCAGAATCTCAGGAGCACAAAAGCTGACGTTTCGGGCCTAGACCCTTCATCAGGGAGTGGTCTGATGAAGGGTGCCCTCTGATGAAGGGTCTAGGCCCGAAACGTCAGCTTTTGTGCTCCTGAGATGCTGCTTGGCCTGCTATGTTCATCCAGCTTCACACTTTGTTATCTTGGATTCTCCAGCATCTGCAGTTCACATTATCTCTGAGTACATTATCACATGCTGAAGAAGGCAACTCACCACCACATTCAAAAAGGCAATCAAGGATGTTAGTTAAGGATTCTCGCTAAATGGTGGCTTTGCTTAACGTTCACATGCTGTAATTGAATTAATAGATAAGTATATATTTTCTGTCACTATTTATTACTGATTTAACAGTCTTATCCAGCTCATTACTCAATATTTGATATATATGTACATATAAAAAATTGACAGCTTTGTTTCAATGAATATTTCAATCATTCTACAGAGTAAATTTTTTTTATGCTCAACGTCAGTGTTAGTGGTAACTTTTCTCAATAGTTTCATATATTCTTTATTTTTGTATGTAGTTTTATGTAATTCAGCATAATACTAAGCACATGTAATAATGCAAGACAAAATTGATAACTCATGAAGGAACTTAGTTAAAGGCTTGCAAAATAAAACTCCCATTTTCTGTGAACCCCAAATTTAACAGAGTAGGGCATGCATAAAACTGAAAGGCACTGTGCAATCAAAATGTGAAAAATGATAAACATTTGCAACTTAATGAAGAAGTATTATAATTGCAACCAAGCTGCTAGATAAAGGAGAAGGATAATCAATCAGAATTCGGTCTCCAAATACTGTCTCAAACTATCCTCTCCCTTTGTAAATCCACAGTTGACAGCTGAAAGCTAGTAATTGTTAGGCCACCATGAGTAATAATTATTTAATTGAGGATTTGAGGATTGTTCATAGGCCAGCAACGAATGCAGAATTAATAGCCTCAGAAAATAGGTAGAGAGATCGTGTCAATTTTATGCCACCTACCAATTTATGTAGTTGCAGAGGAGCCAAGCATTAAATGCACTGTTGCAAGGTTGTAGGCCTGAGCTGAAGCCCCAAGTTTATGCAAGGCTAGCAGCACTTAAGAATGTATCAATTAATGTCAGCCAGCAACTTTTAAAGGCAAAGCATGGAGTTATCCACAAAGGGCCAGGAGGCCATCCAGTCAACCTTCCTGAATGCAACGAGGCTAGGTCAGCGAGAGGCCAATGCCAGGAGAGTCGTGCCTAGGACCTGGATGCATAGCCTTAAAAATTTCAGAGATCCTATGCAAGTAGTCAAGGTCAATGTAATCATCTTCAGATATCATATCCAACCAAGGGCAGTATTAGCTTTTACTATCCCATGTGAAAGTGGCAACCGTTGAGTTGTACCTCACAGACAGTATGTCGGTACACCATGTCGGTGCTCATGATGTTATGGGCAGACTGGGGTGTAGGATAATGTCATTGGACTACTAATTCAGAAATTCGGGCTAATATTATGGGGACATGTGTGCAAATTCCACCATGGCATAAGGTGAAATTTAAAATCAATAAAAATCTGGAATTAGAAGCCAGCCCACTGTTGATTGTTATAAAAATTTATCCAGATTTACTAATGTCATTGAGGGAAGGAAATCCCCTATCCTCACTTGGCTTGACCTACGTGTGACTCCAGACCCATAGTAATGTAGTTGACCTTTAACTACCCACTGGGCATTTACAGAGAGGCAATAAGTGTTGGCTAAGCCATTGGTGCCTAAATCTCAAATCATGGTATCAATGTGAGGTGTAAAGATCTTGTACTACATACTAACTCAGATCACTTGAATTATCACACTTTACTGAAGGCAAGCTCCTCTGTTGTAACCTAGTAACTTAACATTAGCTCAGAAACATATGGGCATGAGGAATGTAATATTCAATGCAAACAATTCCTAGTTTGCAAACATGTTCTGTGCTGGAGTCCACTTGCAAGTCAAATTGTAGACAGGTCAGAACACAATGCAGTACAGTAGGAAGAAGCTGTTTGCAAGTGTGGAAAATGTTTGTACTTCAGGTCTTTAAAATTTTAACCATACATGGGATCACAATTGTAAGTCAGTTATTGATACATCAGGGATCCTCATACCACAATATCTATGCCTAGCTTCTGATATTAAAGGAGATAACATAACCACTTACACAGACAAAACAAACTTTTGGAGGAACTTATGTCATCGTGGAAGGAGTGGCCAACTGAAAAAGACTCCAATATCTTGACAACATATATTTGGAAACTAATTGATGACCAACCAGACAACAGCTTCACAAAACAAAGAATGCGGAAAAAGTGAAAGTATTTTAGCCTTAAGCAGCATCCGTTTCTGTGAGTACAGACAGCTGTATAGTTCTGTGGATAGGACACTGACCATCAAGAAAACAGTTACTTTCTTTTTTATTAGAATGTAAGCTCTTTCAAGAACTGGAGGGTTTCAGTTATAAGGAGAGGCTGAAGGGTGACCTTATAGATGTTTATAAATCATGAGGGACGTAGATAAGGTGACTAGTCAAATGTCTTTTTCCCAGGGTAAGGGAATCCAAAACCTGAGGGTGTAGGTTCAGGGTAGGGGACAGATTTAAAGGGATCCGAGGGGAAATTTTTTTCCCACAGACAGTGGTACATGTATGGAACGAGCTGCCGGAGGATGTGGTAGACGTGGGTACAACTCAATATTGAAAAGATATTTGAACAGTGCATGAATAGGGAAGGTTTAGAGAGATATGGGCCAAACACTGGCAAATGGGACTAATTCAGTTTAGGGTACCTGGTCAGCATGGACAAGTTGGACCGAAGGTTCTGCTTCTATGCTGTATGGCTCTATGACTCTATAAACTAAATATTGAAAATTGCCCTAATTTAAAAAAAACCTGAAGTGCTCTGTGCAGTTGAGTCATAAGGCCAGTTCAGTTCAGTACAGAAAGTTGGAAGGCTTGAGTGCTCAGTTCCTGACTGGTGATACATAACTAACTGTCTGTCATAACAATTGCTGCAATTCTTTATTATTAAAGAGCAGTTTTAATTAACATCAACTCAAAGTTAGGGACACAGGGTTCAAGGTGGTGCAGTTTAATATTTTAAGATGGAATCATGCACACCAATGAAAGATTTTGCAAAGGATCTTCATGGTAAGGAAAAGAGCCATAGCATTGACACATTATTTGAATATAAATGCAAATGTGAAACTATGGTGTAAATGATTAGATACTTTAGATGTATGTAAATAATTACATACCTTAGATGTAGCTAGCACTTTTGGTCAGAAAAGTGAATCAAATGCACGTAATCTCTAACAGATGCAGTTTTTTGTACCTACCCAAACAGTATCTAGCTTTTCTTGACACCCATAAAGCTCATGACTTCAAGGGCTTTGGGTGCATGTGCAGAAAGCCTTGTCCCATGTGCAGGAAATGTGGTAGAAAACCACAACACTGGCAGCAATGAAAGTATTAAGAATGTGCCACAAATATTTGGCAAATTTCAGAAGATGACCAAGTTAACCTTCAGCATAGTGATGTTGTAAGGTGATCAGAAGCTTTTACAAACATTAACACGATATGTCCTGATAAGACAGGACAACATAGACGGACAGCCAAAATATCACGGAAACTAGAGCCAACATATCACAACTATCCATCCAGAAAGTCATGTACCCCATCCAGCAGCACCCAACAGTCCAGCCTCTGAAAGGTTGCGTTGGAGCATGTAACAGATCACCAGTTTCATGATTTGGCAGAATCACATTGCAGTACAAATATGCAACAAATACGCAACTTTCACTTGGTGGGTACCAATTGTCCAGCAGTGGCAGGATTACTGATAGGTGCAGATATCAGTACAGTCATAATACATGAAATTCAAACCGCACCCACCATGGTGGGATAAATCACACATGACACAATTGAATCAGTCAACAAAATTTGGCACTTGTACCCAGAAGAGATTTGACATGATCTGCACTTTATAGGGGTGATGCAGTATTGCATCATGAGGAAGAAACAACCCTATATTTTTGATCCTCCTGCACAGTGCGCGCGTTCAGGAAACACCTTGAACTGAATTTAAACATAATGGAGTGAAATAGCATAATTTGGCCAGTGAGCACCAATCAGATTGGTGCATCTCTATCACGTGTGTTTTAAAGAAAAATGGCACCATAAGAGTGTGCCTAGATCCAAGGCACCTCAACAATTCATTTAAAAGTTATAACGTATCCATGCAAATACCAATGCCAGAGCAATTAAATCCTAAATTTCCAAAACAAGATTATTTCCAAGCTAGATGTGAAGCATGGATACTGTTCTAATCATTTAGCAAAAGAATCCCACGAGCTGACAACATTTAGGATGCCATTTGGATGGTGTTCTTTTCACTTAGCTAAGACATGTTTTACAGACCAGATAGCAACTATTGAGAATGTTCCTAGTTGTATTTGTATGACTCATGATGTCACAGTTATGGGTAAGCCACAACAAATATCGATCAATAACAGAATCATAACAAAAAGGATTGGTATGTAACTGATTATACAGCCACATCAATGGCAGCTGGCTAAACATCTTGAGGCTTATTTATTCTACCCATAGAATTCATTCAAGCAAGAACAAGCACGTTAAACAAATGCAAGCCCAACACAACAAAGAGGATTTGTGACATTGCCTCCGACTTATTGAAATTTCCACTCATCATATATTCCCAACTTTGTGGACAACGTATCTCAACTGAGAGATTTGCTCAAGAAAGACATCCCTTCTGTATGGTAAAATGAAGACCAACACATTTTGTTTCTCTCAAGCAGGTTCTGTCATCAAAATCCTGTCTGCTGAAATATAAGAAAATCACAATTCCTGAAATGGATGCATCACAAAAAATGTCAAGGTGCAATTGTTTTGCATTATGAAAATGCTCTTGCCTCTGTTTCTAAAACACAGTTCTCTGCTAAGCAAACTTTGCCAATATAGAGTGTGAAACAGTAGCTCTGGTAGCTGGTAATATGCAGTTTCATGCCTACATATTCGGCAAGAAAATTCATTATTATAACAGATCATAAGCCACAAGAAATGATACGCTGCAAACCACTAATGAGTGCATTGCCCCATTTGCAGCATCTATGTATCATGTAAAGGCATATGACTTTGAAGTGTGATTCAAGTTAGAGACCAGAATAATTACATGGGACATGCTGAGCAGATTAACTCAAACACAGACAATTAAAAGTCTCTTGATCTACATGCTAATGCTCTGGAGAACAGAGTTGAAGACATTCTCAAGGTTGATGAACAAGATTTACAAGATTAGTGAAAGAAAATTATTTAGGGAATTGCCTGGTGTTATGAAAAAAGTACTGTAACATTATGCCGAGATATCATGTCCATGTTACACCAGGGGCATATGCATGTTGAACATGCAAAATGGCTGGTATATGAATCTGCGCAATGCCAGATGTTGAAGCAAGATATTCAACAACTTGTGAATACATGTGAAGCATGCAAATATATCTACCTCAGCAACAGGAGTCTCTAGACCCACATGATGCTCCATCCATGCCTTAGACAAAAGTAGCAAAAGATCTATTCACAGTGCACCAAAAAGATTACGTCCTCGTGATGGATTACTTCTCTAAACTTCCCATTGTTTGATGACAGCAACACAACAAACGTGACCATTATTGAAACAATGAGCACTATTTTCAATTTATTTGGTGTCCCAGGTCAGATAATGTCTGACAATGCACTGCAGTATACTGGCAGACTGTTTAAAGACAAGTATAAAGTGGGGAATTATCCATATCACAACCTATGGTGCACACTATAAATCAATGATGATTCAGCATGAAGTAGCAAAGCAAGGTTTTCACATTTCGTTGCTGCATTTTCATGAAACAGGAGAAGTGATAGCTTTTCCCTACACCAACGATGCTCAGAAGGCAAGTGTGAACAGCCCAGTAACCAACTTTCTACATTTTCAAAGGGAGAGTGGAATTAAAGAGATACACAGTGAGTGAGCAGATTGAGAACCATCAAAACTATACACTGGACAAAGAGTGTAAAGTATAAATGCAAATACAAATGCTTGGATACCAGAAATGTTTCTACAATATGCAACCAACCCAGATCGTGCACTGTTATGACTGTTCATGGTGCTACATTGCAAAGCAAGCCAGCTCAGAAAAAGGTACAGCAGTGTGAACATGCACAAAACACTCTGATGATGAAAATACCAAAGAATTGTGGGTGCTGGAAATCAGAAACCAAAACAGAAATTACTGGAAAAACTCAACAGGTATGACAGCATCTTTGAAGAGAAAGCAGAGTTATTATTTCAGGTCACTGGAACCAAAACTTTAACCCTCTGATGATGATTCTGCAGCAATTTTGAATGACAGCAATGAACAGGAAACCAATTATCAAACAATTATTCAGTAGGAACTTTCAAAAGTCAATTGGCAGAGTTTGTTCTCAGGTAAAGGAATAGTTGGAAAGTGGGAGTCCTCCAAAAATGAGATAATGAGAATTCAGAGACAGTATGTTCCTGTTAGTATGAAGGACAAGGCTGGTAGGTTTAGGGAATGCTAGATCACTGGAGAAACTGAGGCTACAGTGAAGATAATAAAATGTGAGGCTGGATGAACACAGCAGGCCAAGCAGCACCTCAGGAGCTGCTTGGCCTGCTGTGTTCATCCAGCCTCACATTTTATTATCTTGGAATTCTCCAGCATCTGCAGTTCCCATTATCTCTGCTACAGTGAAGAAACAGAAGAAGGCATATGTCAGATATAGGCAGCTGGGATCAAGTGAATCCCAACAGGAGTATAAGGGCATTTGGGATATATTTAAAAGGGTCTTAGAAAGGCAAAAGGGGACATGAAATAGCCTTGGAAAATAGGGTTATGGAGAATCCAAAGACATTCTACAAATACATTCAGAGCAAAATAGTAATTAGGGAGAGAATAGGGCCCCTTAAAGATCAACAAGGCTGTCTGTGTGTGGAACCACAGGAGGTGGGTGTGATACTAAATGAATATTTCCCATTAGTATTTATTTTGGAGAAGGACATTGAAGCTACAGAGCTTGGGGAAATAAATGTGATGTCTTGAAGAGTGAGCATATTACAGAAGAGGAGGTGCTGGAGGTCTTAAAATGCCTAAAGGTAGATAAACCCACAGGACCTGATCGGGTGATCCCAGAATGTTATAAGAAGCTAGGGAAGGGATTGCTGGCCCCCTTGCTATGATATTTGTATTGTCAACTGTGCCAGAAGACTGAGGTTGACTAATGTGGTGCTGTTACTTAAGAAAGCTGGGAAGGAAAAGGCAGGGAACTATAGACCAGTGAGCCTGACATCAGTGGTGGGTAAGTTGTTGGAGGGGATCCTAAGGCTCAGGCAATTTGGAGAGGCAAGGACTAATTAGGGATAGACAACATGGCTTTGTTTGTTGGAAATCATGTCTCACTAATTTGATTGAGTTTTTTGAAGAGGTGACAAAGAAGATTGATGAAGGCAGAGTGTCTTGTCTACAGACCTTGTCTATATGGACTTTAGCAAGACAATTGACAAGGGTCCTCATGGTAGGCTAGTTCGCAAGGTTGGATCAAATGGAAACTAGGTGGATGCAAAAATTGTTTCAGAGATAGAAGGAATTGCCGGTGCTGGAGAATCTAAGATAACAAGCTGTAGAGCTAGATGAACACAGCAGGCCAAACAGCATCAGAGGAGCAGGAAAGCTGATGTTTCGGGCCTAGACCCTTCTTCAGAAAAAGTTTTTCTGAAGAAGGGTCTAGGCCCGAAACATCAGCCTTCCTGCTCCTCTGATGCTGCTTGGCCTGCTGTATTCATCCTACTCTACACCTTGTTATCTCAGATAGAAAAAATGCTTTGTTTTATTCTTTATTCAATTATGGGATGATAGTGTGGCTGGCTAGGCCAGCATTTATTGGCCATCCCTAATTGCCCACAGGGCAATTACTGTGGGTCTGGAATCACATGTAGGTCAGGACATTAAAGGACATTAGTGAAGCAGATGGGTTTTCCCAAAAATTCACAGTGGATTCATGGTCATCACTGGACTCCTAATTTTGGATTGTTTTAATTGAATCCAAATTCCACCATCTGTTGTGGCTGGATTCAAACCACGTCCCCAGAACATTACCTGGGTCTCTGCATTAAGAGTCCAGCAATAATACCACTAGACCATTGCCTCCCTCACTTGAAGATAGGAAACAGATGGTGGTGGTAGATTGTTGCTTTTCAGATTGAGGGCCTGTGACCATTGGTGGGCTGCAAGAATCAGTGCTGGGTCCACTGTTTTCTTGTCATTTGTACAAAGTATTCGTGTGCACATATAGGATGTATGATGGGTAAGTTTGTGGATGACACCAAACTTGGTGGTGTGTTGGAGAGTGAAGAAGGTTATCTCAGAGTACAATGGGACATTGATCAGATGGGCCACTGGACCGAGGAGTAGCAGATGGAGTTTAACTTAAATAAATGTGAGCATTTTAGTAAGGCAAAATAGGGCAGGACTTGTAAATTTAATGGTAGGGCCTGGGTAATGTTACTGAATGAGACCTAGGGGTGCAGTTGCAGAGTTCCTTGAAATTGGAGCCACGGGTAGACAGGGTAGTAAAGAAGGCAACTGGCCCTCTTATCTTCATTGATCAGAGCTTTGTGTATAGGAATTGGGACTTCATGTTGGTGAGGCCACTTTTGGAATACTGCATGTAATTCTCGTCTCCCAGCTATGTAAAAAGTTTCGGAAAAGATTTATGAGGATGTTGCCAGGATTGGATGGTTTGAACTATAGCAACGGCTTGAATAGGCTGGGACTATTTTCCCTGGAATGTCGAAGGCTGAGGAGGTGATCTTATACACTTTTATAAAATCATGAGGGGCATGGATAAAGTAAATAGTCAAAGTCTGTTCTTAGGGTAGGGGGTCAAAAAATAGAACAATTAGGTTTAATTAGGTAAGAGCCGAAAAATTTTAAAAAAGACCTGTGGGGTAATTTTTTCACGCAGAGCGTGGTGTGAATATGGAACAAGCTGTCAGAGGAAGTTGTTACAACATTTAGAAGGCATCCGGATGGGTACATGAATAGAAAGGGTTTAGAGGGATACAGGACAAATGCTGGCAAGTGGGACTAGATCAGTTTAGGATATCTGGTCGGCATTGAGGTTAGGCTGAAGGATTTGTTTCCATGCTGTACAGCGCCATGATTTCATAATTACAACAGAGAGCGACCCATATCTGTCCAGACAGGCAGATAATCACCAGATTAGGATGAGTTGTCAAATGTCCAAAGCATTTTGTTGAAGCTTGAAATATTATTCCTATAAATTCTATTTGACCCAATTGCATAATTAACAATTTGCAAAATTAGTCGATATATAACCCACGTATATTTCTTTAGGATAAGTTTTGTCAATTTGAAAAGAGGGGAATGTTGTCATGCACGTACACGTAGAAGAATAAAGCAGATGAATGTGTGGCTAGAAAGATACTGCAGGAGGGGGGTTTTAGATTCCTGGGCCATTGAGACTGACTCTGAGGAAAGTGACACCTGTACAAGCCAGATGGATTGCACCTGAACAGAGCTGGGGTTGAGTTCCTTGTAGGGACTTTTGCTAGTGATGTTGGGAGAGCCTTAAACTAACTCGGCAAGGTGTAGGAACCAAGAGTGAGTATTACCAGAACTCACGAAATACTTGCAGAGACAATAACACTAACGTAGAGAATAATATGTAAGTAGGTAAAGTTGAAACAAGGGAGAAAGTAACAAAATCTAAATCAGCATTATCAGGCACATATCTGAATGCATGGACTATAGTTAATAAGACTGGGGAGTTACAGGTGCAGGTTGCTTATTGGAAAAAAAGTGTTGTCACTCTGACAAAAAATCTGGATCCAGGAAGGGCAGGATTGAGTGTTAAGTTTTCCTGGTTGCAAGGTATTCGGAAAAGGTAGAAACAGGAGGAAAGGAAAGTGGTGACAGTTTTAGTTATGGAAAACATTGGAGTGCTAGAAAAAGAGATGTCTCAGATGGTTTAAAAGCAGAATCAATTTGACTAGAGTTATGAAACAAAAATACTTGCTTAACAAAGTCTATGGGTCACAAACTAATGGGAAGGAAATAGAAGAACAAATCTACAGTGAAGTTACAGAGATGCCAACATTAGGCTGTAGTTATAATGAGGGACTTGACTATAGACTGGGACACTGGCAATGTAAGGGCCAGTGAGCAGCACACTTTCCTAAATTGTGTTCAGGAGAATTTCCTACAGAGGTTTCTGTCCAGTCCAATAAGAAAGGATGCACTGTCGAACCTCATTCTTGGAGATGAGGGAAACTAGTGGATCGTCTGTCTGTGGTGAAACATTTAGGACATGGTGATCATTGTATCATAATGGTTAGAATGATGGTGAAGAATTTCAATGGTCTGTCCAGAGTAAGAGAAATCAATTGGTGGAGAACAAAATTCAGTGGGGCAAGTATGGCCTGGGCAGGATAGTCTGGAATGAAAGGTTGGCAAGAAAATCTGTAACTGATCAATGGTTTGGGTATAGTCAAGGTATATTCTCTAAAAAGGGAAAGATAAGACAAGCAAATCTAGGAGATCCCTCAATGGTAAAGGAGATAGAAATTAAGATAAAGAAGAAAGAGTGTGCTTATGTCAAGTTCAGGTAGAAAACACAAGAGAACCAAAAGTAATGCAGAATGTTTGGAGGGGAGGTGAAAAAGTATATTAGAGAAGCAAAGAGGGATTATGAGAAAAGACTTCTCACTAACATAAAAGGGAATCCCAAGTCCTTGTGGGCATATAAACGGTAAAAACATGGTAAATGGAATAGCTGATGAGAGACTGAAAAGGGCATTATACATAGAGACAGGAAGCATGACTAAGGTATTGAATGAATATTTTACAACAAAGTTTACCAATAAAGTAGATGGCATCCAAGAGAAAACTCTGTCACGAGAAGGGTTTGAAATTGGTAAGAAAGAAGCATTGGATAAGCTGTTGGTACTTAAGACACCAGGCCAAGATGAGATGCATCCTAGGATATGTTGTGATTCTAACTGATGTTATTGCTGTCCAAAAAGCTTTCAGACAGAAACCTGGCATGCTAGGTCACATATTGATTCATTTTGGTTTTAATGAGGTGGCCTTTCTCTGAAACACAAGCATGTAATGCAGATTTAGGTTCATCAATAAAATAAAGGTTTATTACATGAAAGAAAATATGATATAATAGAATAAAAACTATTTATCAATTACACAAATTTAAAGATATTGAAATACAGAGTGAAATTATAACCCAAAAGGAGCCTTTTATGTTACTTACACCTGCAAAAATTCTCTTCTCTATCATGCCTATAGGGCTTACCTGAACTGTGGCTTCAACTCCAAGTCCGAAGAACAAAACAGAAGTATGGCACAGGAACAGGCCCATCAGCCCTCTAAGCCTGTGCTGATCATCGTGCCCTGACGAAACTAAAAAAAACAAATCTTCTACCCTTATTTGGTCCATATCCCTCTATTCCCTCCCTATTCATGTAACCATCCAGATGCCTCTTAAATATTGCAACATGGTCGTTTCCACCACTTCTTCTGGCAGTGCTATCCAGGTTTCTACCAGTCCCTGCATGAAAATCTTACCCCACACATCTCCCTTAAACTTTCCCCCTCTTACCTTGAACCTGTGCTCCCTTGTAGTTGAAACTTCAGACCTGGGAAAAAGCCTCTGACTGTCTACTCTATCTATGCCTCTAGTAATTTTGTAGACCTCTATTAGGTCTCCTCTCAGCTACCGTATTTCCAATGAAAACAATCCTAGTCTTCTCAACCTTTCCTCATTGCCAATGCCCTCAAGACCAGGCAACATCCTGGTAAACATTTTCTCCTCTGTCTCCAAAGCGTCCATATCCTTCTGGTAAAGTGGCAACCAAAACTGCACACAATACTCCAAATGCAGCCTACCAAGGGGTTTATATACCTGCAACATGGCTTTTCAACTCATGTACTCCATGCCCTGGCTGATGAAGGCAAGAATGCCATATGCCTTGTTAATCAGGCACAAAAACAAAGTTGCTGGAAAAGCTCAGCAGGCCTGGCAGCATCTTTTAAGGAAAAAACAAGTGTTAACGTTTCGGGTCCAATGACCCTTCCTCAGAACTTGCCTTCTTAATCACCTTGGCCACTTTTAGGGAACTGTGGACCTGCTCGTCCAGATCCATCTGTAGATTAATATTCCTCAGAGTTCTGCCATTTACAGTATAATTCACACCTCAACTTGATCCTCCAAAATGCACCACTTTACATCTGTCTGGATTAAACTCCATCTGCTATTTCTGTGCCCAAGTCACCAATCTATCTGTATCCTGTTGAATCCTTTCACAATCGTCAGCACTATCAGCAAATCCATCAATCTTCATGTCACCTACAAACTTACTAATCAGACCAGCCACATTTCCCTCCAGATCATTTATACATGCTACAAACAATACAGGACCTAAGACTGATCCTTGTGGAACACCAGTAGTTACCAGTCTCCATTATGAAAAACATCTATCCTTCAACTCTCTATCTTCTATGACCAAGGCTGTTTTGTCTGCATCTAGCCAGCCCACCCTGACTCCCAAGTGATTTTAGCTTTTGTACCAATCTGCCAGGTGAGACTTTATCAACTGCCTTACTAAAGTCTATATAAACTACATCCACAGCTCTTCCCTCTTCAATTACCTTTGTCATCTCTTCAAAAAAGTTCAGTCAGGTTGGTGAGACATGAACATCCCCGTAGGAAACCATGCTGCCTGTCACTAACTAGTCCATTTTCTTTCAAATGTGCATGTATTCTGTTGTTCAGCATCTTCTCCGGGAGCTTACCCAGACTCACTGGCCAATAACTTCCTGGATTATTGCTGCTTCTTTTCTTCAACAGGGGAATAACATTGGCCAATCTCCAGTCCTCTACAGCCTAGCCTGTGGTCAAGGAGTATGTGAAGATATTTCTAATGCCCAGGCAATTTCTTCCTTTGCTTCTCATAGAAACCTGGGATAGATCCCATCTAGCCCTGAGGACTTGTCTATTTTAATGCAATTTAGGATACCAAAAACTTCCTCCTTTAGTACTTTGATGCTCTCTCGAGTATTCACACACTCATCCCTGATGTCAACATCAGTCATGTCCTGCTCCTCAGTCAATATAGGTACAAAGTACTTATTAATGATCTCGCCCACTTCCTGTGCCTCCACACACAACTTCACTCCTTTGTCCTTGAGGGAGCCAATTCTTTCCCTTGCTACCGCCTTTCCTCTAATATTTTCATAAAAAGCCTTGGGATCCTCCAAACCTTGTTTGCTAAAGACACTTCATGAGCCCTTTTAACCTTCCTAATTCTGCATCTTGAGAGCTTGATAGCCTCTTCCCAAAGCCATGATAAAACTAAGCTAAAACTTTCTCAGCTTGAAACAACTCCTTCAGGGTTGCAAACAAATACTTCTGGTGTGGAATTTTTCTATGCTTCTGACACTGAGATAATTGATTAATTAGCATTTCTAAAATCTCTTCTCCCTTTCTCAAGAACAACTACTTTACACATTGAGCTTTAGCCAACACATCTGTAAAACAGCCCAAGCTGAAACTAAAAAGCTTTCTTCCAAGCTATGGGTGTTCCTCAAGCTGAAAAACATTCTAGAATCTTCTATCTGAAAGTTTAATGCACTAAATTGTTTACTTTGTTCTCTCATAAATTCTCCTAATGTACACAAAACACAATTACTCTCCAGGATGTCTTTCTCTCAAACTATGTTTTAGAAGAAGTCACCATGACTACAAAAATACAAATTCCCCATTAAAACACTTTCGACATACATAAACCCCATATGTCTGGAGTTCAAATTCAAAACTCCAAACAGAAAAATAAATCATAATAAAATATATATAAATCATATAACTTACATTACAGAAGTGAGAGTGGAAACTGCAGGGGCACTGGCTCATATTTTTCAGTCTACCATGCACTCATAGATGGTGCCAGAAGACTGAAGAATTCCAAACATGTTGTTGAAAAATGATTTTAAGGGTAAACCCAGCAATTACAGATCAGTCAGCTTAACTTCAGTGGTGGGGAAGCTCTAGAAACAATAATTTGAGATGGAGTTCATAATCACAGGGAATGAGGTGGTTTCAATTGAAAGAGGCAGAATAGATTTGTAAAGGGGTAGTATGTTTATCTAACTTGCTAGAGCTTCTTTTTTCAAAGAAATAGCAGAAATAGTCATTGAGGGCAATGTTGTTGGTGCTGCGTGCATGGACTTCCAGCAGCTGTTTGATGCAGTAACAGATGTGTGGCAAGTTATAGTCATGGAATAAAAGGAATAGGAACAATGTTGTTACAAAATTTGCTGATTCATAGGAAACACATTCATAATTAATAATATTTTTTCGGATTAGAGGAAGGTTTGCAGAGGAGTTTCCTAGGAGTCAGTATTGAGACTCTTGCTTTTCTTGTTTATTAATGATCTAGATCTTGGTGTTGAGGGGACAATTTAAAAGTTTGTGAATGATAACAAAACCTGGAAGCATTGTAAACTGTGAGGAGAAACATATAAAATTTCAAGAGGACATTGATTTCTTTGTGGATTGGAGAGCAGATGAATACAGAGAATTCTGATGCAATGCATTTTTGTCAGATGAACATAACATAAGGAGTACAATTTTAAAGGATGTGCAGGAGTAGAGCGTGTACCTGTGTCAAGATAATTAATGGTGGCTGGGAGGTGGAGAGCAATTATTAAAGCATACAGTGTCCTTGAATTTATTGATAGCTACATAGATTGCAAGAACAAGACACTCACTGAACCTCAGGTAGAATATTGTGCACAGATCCAGCTGTCACACTATTGGAAGGACGTGAATGCATTGGGGAGAGCACTGAAGATATTTACAAGAAAGATTCAAATTATAAAACATTTTTTTGATGAGGACTACATTGGAGAGATTAGGACTGTTCTCCCTAGAGAGAAAAGGCTAAGTGGACAAGTTTTCAAAATCATGGAGTGTGTATACAATGGATAGGCCAAACTGTTCCTGTTCCTAAAAGTTATCAAGAATGAGAGGGCACAGGTTTAAAGTGATTTACAAAAAGAAAAACCAATGTGAGGTGAGAAAAACTGCTCTACACAATCAGTGTTTCAGGTCTGGAATGCCTGTCCTGGAAGGTTAGTGGAGGTGTGTTCAGATGAGACATTCAGGTAGGAGTTGGGTGATTATTGAAACGGAAACAATGCACAAGGAACAGGGAAAAAGCAGGAGGATGGCACTGACTTGTGATATTGATTTTGGAGATTTGGTACACACATGATGGGCCAAATGGCCTCCTTCTATACCATAACAGATCTGTGATTGATTTTGTCATCAAGTGATTCAGATCTCTTTTGGCATGAGTTTCTCACTTTCTCCACATGGTTATCCAACTGGGTTATACAAACATTAAATCAGTATTGGCTTGTCTTTCAAAACTGATTCTCCAAATCTGTCCCAATCTCACCCCATATCAATGCAACTACTTCCCTCTAATGACATTTTCATGTTTTATTCATATGATTAAGCTGTACAATTAAGGCGTAATGGCAAAGCGTGTAGTGTCCCTGCATCTAAACCAGAAGATCTGGGTTTGAGTCCCACTGCAGTACTTGACGGCCACTTATGGTATGTTCGTGTAGTGACCAAATTTGTTTATCAGCATGCAAATGCTTCTAATACACCAATGGCTAGCAGTAATAACAGAATGGTTCCCTGGTCAGTTGTGCTTAATGTAGAGCAGCACTTCTCAACTCTTGCCCTGGAAACAGATATAAGAAAATGCCTGTTCTCCCTCATGTGTCACTAAATGCTGGTAAGTGAATCTACTAAGATACATGAATCTACCTTTCTGCTTACCTGTAGAACAACATATCATTCCCTCTCATATCAAAATCATACAAAATACTTCCCAAAAGTCCCAGACAATCTCCCTACAATAATTAAAGAATCATTTCAAATACTAAGGGCTTAAAACTTGCATCTACTTTTGACTGTGGGATGTTTAATCCGTTGCCATGGTGATAGGCAGTACACAAAACTTGCTGCTGCTTTCTGATTCATCTGATGGTAGCATTTGTCCAGGACAGGTTCATGCTGCTGGTTGCCTGACGGGGAGCCGGTGGTGGGGTGGTTCTACTGATGAGAACTCATTGTCCTGGCATTGTTTGCAAACTGGAGCAGCAAACATTAGAGAGCAATCTTACCTTCACAAATGCAGCTCTGGAGCCATCAGCAGTGGACAACTGACAGGAGGAGAGACATGATCTTTCTGCAGACAATAAACAGGCCTTCAGCAACCACTCTTTCCACATCAGAATTTTGCCCCCATCCCGAAAGTACATAATCTGGTTAGAAATAATTTGTCAGCAAAACATATTTAGTATAATAACTGGACTTGGAAATAGCAAATCTTTTAAATTTATTTTCATGATATTAGAATGCAGAATGATCATCGACGTAAATTTGTCAGCTATTTTATCAGTAGTAATAAACCCGTTTTCATGAAAATGATGAAAATCTCCTGTGTTCACATCTAGTTTTACACACGCAATATATTAGCAGGAACAATCATTATAAATAGCAACCACTAACAAAATGGTTAATATCTATTGATGATGGAGGTAAAAGTAAATTATTTTACTGTGAAAATATGATAAACAATTAATTAGTACCAAAAGATAAATATAGTGCTAGAAGATAAAATAAATATAAATATAGGAGCATTTGCTGTAAAAAATGAGTTTTTTATCTGACTAACTATTACTATAAATAAAATTATGTATATTTAATCTTAACATCTTTTTTGCATCAGTTCAAACAAAAGAGCCATTGGGACTATGATTTTCTCTTCATGGATCATGACATGAGCGACGTCAACATCAAACTGTTATTGGGCACAAAGAGATTTGATTGAATGGTGGAGAGTCAGTTGATTGTTTTCTCTTCTATTCCCGAGAGGGTAATCCATAAAAGTTAACTGAGTAGTGTGGTGGGAGATGGAGGGTGGTGTGGTACCCAGATGGCTTCGAGGATGTTGCACCAGCCAGCAAAGATGTAAAGCACACATGGCCTGTACTGAAATTGCAGACCTTACTGGCACTATAATTGGCTTCTGTGTCCTTAAGGTTGCTAAGAGGAATCATCTTGATGTGAAAAATAGTAATTTCTTTTTCAAAAAAGTGACCAAAAATTAAGTTCATTTTCTGAGCTCAATAAATACTTAAATTATGGAATCACCAAACTGAAGTTCATTGTTTTAATTACATGTATGACATATGAGCCAAAGAAACAGGAGCAACAATAAGCTTTTTGGTCCCTCAAGTTAGTCCTGTCAGTGGAAGTGATAGTGTCACTGAACTAGAAATCCAGTGATCTAAGTAATGTTTTCGTTCATAAACGCACCATAGCAGATGGTTAAAATTTCAATAAAAATCTGGAATTAAAAGTCCAATGATGACCCAGACACCATGTGATTCACTAATTCCCTTTGGGGAAGGAACTGCCATCCTTACCCGATCTGGCTTAAATGTGATACCTGACAGCAATTTGGTTGATGTTTAACTGGCCTCATAAATTGTCCAGTAAGCCATTCAGTTCATCAGCCACTTGAAAGGGAAAAAAAAGGAACAAACCCAGATGGATCACATGACACCAAATGGACTGCATTGGGTGAACATCACAGGAAGTGCTGGCTGGCTCAGCATTTATTGCCCATCCCTAGTTGCCCATAAGGTATTTCAGAGACAACCCCATTGCTGTGGGTCTGGAGTCACATGTAGGTCAAACCAGATAAGGATGGCAGTTTCCTTCCCTAAATGACATTAGTGACTCAGAGGTGCTTTTCCTGACAATTGACACCAATTTCATGGTTGTCATTTGATTATTAATTCCAGATTTTTTATTGAATTCAGAGTCCCCAGTCAGCTGTGTCAGGATTCAAACCCAGATATCTGGAGCACTATTTGCATCTCTAGTTTAACTGGCCAGTGATAATATCACTGGGCCATCACCTCCCAATGTATGACTAACCTGTTCAAGGCCCCAACCCCTCTTTTGTGCCAGCTCAACCTAGCCACCAACTCACTATCTATCTCTATTTTAAATACATTCAGTGACCTAATAGTGCCCTTGTAGTGGAGATAGCTTCTCAACAATTGCCCTGTAGAACTGTCTATGTTTCAATAAGATCATGTGTCATTCTTCTAAACTTGAAAGAGCAAAGACCTAACTTGTAGTCATTCTTAATAAGTCCACCTTGCCTTCCTAATAATCAGCCTAGTGAATCTCTTCTTAACAGCCTCCAAAGACAGTATATCCTTTGTAAGCACAGGGATCAGACTGTACACATTACATGAGGTGATGCCTCACCAAGACTCTGTACAATTGTAACAAGATTTTGCTATTTTTAAACTTTAAATTCCTAACAATAAAGGCCCAAGCTTCATTCGCCTTCTTAATTACTTGGTGTAACTGCATGCGAACATTTTGTGTTTTGTGCACAGGAACGCACTGATCCCTCTCTACTGCACTTCTTTTGAGACTCTCTCCATTTAAATAGTGCTATGCCTTTGATTCTTCCTATCAAATTGCATGACCTCATATGTTTCTACATTGATTTGCATCTGCCAAGATTTTATTCTCTCACTTACTTCATCTATATCTCCTTGCAACTTCCTTATGTCAGCATCACAACATCCCGTCCCATTTATTTTTTGTATCATCAGCAAATTTGGGTACATTATATTCTTCCTCCTCCTTCAATTCAGTAATATCAATGGTAAATAACTGAGGCCTGAGGACTGATACTTGTGACACTCCAATAGTTATGTCTATACAATCTGAAAAATTTCTGTGTGTTAACCAAACTTCGATCCACGCTACTATATTACTATCAAAACCATGAGCTCCTATCTTGTACAATAATTTTGCATGTGGCACCTTATTGAATGCCTTCTGAAAATCCAAGCACGTGACATCTGTCATCTGCAGCAGTGGTTAACAACACTAGAATACATCTTACAACATTCTTAATTCGAAAGAATGTTTCAATCTCAAAATTTGTTATGGAGATACTGAAAAAAATGTCAGTAAATTAACTGCGTTATGCAACGTCTATGAAGCAGTTTATTTTGCATTATAAAATTCTGTTCCCTGGGCTGCAGAGCTGATGCAAGAATTCAAGGCAATGACTGCCAAGATCAACAAAAGCATCAATCTGACAGGAAGCACTGGTACAGGATCGGTGAATTTTTTACATTGTAAATTATGTGCAGATATGTGTTACTTTTGAAAGTTTATATTGTGATCTAGCAGCAACAGAGAAGCTTTTTTGGAAGAGAAAACAAGAAAAACAAAACCAAAAATCTTTGCAACAGACTAAAGGTATTGATAAAATAGGACAGCTGCTAACATTCACTGTCCCATCCATAATAACAAGGGCTCCACATTACGAACAACATGAAGGTAATTGAAGACAAGAGGAGACTTACATATAATATAAATAGTGATCCCCTGCTTTGGCCATTTATAACCTATCCTGTAGTAGTGAAACCACACATTGTATGTCAATGTAGAAAAGTAAAACTGATCAATACTGTTTACACTTTTATGTTCTGGCTGAGAAACAAGATATATTTTTAAGAATTGTATCTTCATTTCTTAACTCATCATTATTGCATGTATAAGGGGAAGACCAAGGACAAGTGGAATGTACTGGTAGATGCTTGTTTAAAAGCATTTCATAGTTTTCAGAAACACAGCACAAAACATAAAGCTGTCAGTTTCCTCAAGCACAGAATTCACATGTAAATGTGACATTTAATGGCAAGGAAAACTAATTTTTCTTCGGTCCAGATGGTTACGTGAGTTGAATTAAAACAAAAATCTCTTCAAATCTGCTAGAAGAGAAAAGGTTTAACCTTGATTCAATCCACCTTAATTTATATTCCATTATTTACACTGAAAAGTTAATCTAAACAGAAGATTGAATTTAAACCTAAGCAGTTTAGAAGTTTCAATTTCCAATCTAAAACTTGATTCCATGTTTTCTACAATTTTACCCGAAAACTGTAAATATCAGTTCTTAACAGAGACAAGCATTTGACATATTCTTCTGGATTTCTGGAGAAATTGCTTGGAACCTCTGCTGTATTCAGCAGGTCCTCTTTGGTGTTTTGATTGAACTGGATACTGGCACACAATATCACTGCAAGTTCACTCAAATCAGTATTCTCACATAGAAACATCAATGATTGTGATATAAAAATACTACTTAAAAAGCTTCTCACAAGAGAATGGCAGTTCCGCCATGCTTAATACTATACACACAGGAATTATAGAATTTTGCACTATGCTAGAAGGGGATTTCTGAAGAATGTACATGTCAGCAAATGGAAAAAAAATAAGAAAATGGTTCTCTTTAGCAAAATTAACCTCTGGAGGCTATCATTACTAGCTTTACAATATTACTGTATGCAAAAGTATCTACCTTGATTTTGAATAAAGCCAGAATAAAGTGGCATAAATAAGAAATAAAAGAACACATTATCCACAAGGTCATACAATACACTTGTAAATGTGTCAAGTAGCATTAGGTATACTGGAAAATGACTTTTACTGACAGTAATATATGTTGGTGCAGACCCTAGGGTCAGTCTACTGTACAAAATTTGTTTTTACAAACCCAACTTATATCTAATTTACTCGCAAATGATTATTATGTTGCTGTTAAGCCCCTTTAAAGCTCAGACCACATTTATTATAGAGCTATATTAATTGTCTCTGGAGATTAAGAATCATAAAAGAACCTAATTTAAGGGATCCAATTTATGAAGCAAAGTAGATTTTGTAAACTGTTAAAAACAAAAGTAATAATTTTAGTCTTTGGCAGAGTTCATAAACCACTTAAGGTTCAGCAGAAAGTGCACTTACACAATCTCACTTTTTTTTTTCCTGACAGTTTGACATGAAAGTTGGGATCCCTGAAATGATACTGCCAATATAACAATAAATATGAAATGTGCTTAATTGTGTAATAATCCTATTCGGTCTTCAGATAGTTTTATTATTATACAAAACAACCACAGTATTCACAAAACACAATCATCTCCTGAAAAAAAATTATGTTCGATCATTTACTTTACCTTAAGATAACAACTAATCATTGATTATTTATTAAGAGATAAATCCATACCTGCTTTATCCGCTTTTTGAAAAATAGCAGTAACTATGCAGATAGATTGAATACAGCCATAGAAACTAATACCCTCTTTATAGATGTTCTTAATCAAGCTGTTTGGTGATGCTATGATACACTCCTGGAGTAGGTGGGACTTGAACAGAGGCTCCTGGCCTAGAAGTAGGGACACTACCATCACAAGAGCCCTTTTGCTCCTTCCATTAACACAAGGGCAAATAGCTGGACATCTCCATGACTGCTGCCAATGCAAATTTCAATAGGAATTTGGGTTTCTGGTCGGTCACAATGAATTCACAATGAAGCCTTTTCCCTCTCATTGAGTTAGAGCCTCCGAACCTGATGAAGACTTGTAAAACATGGAAAACAAATTGGATTCTGAAGCTGTTCTTGACCCCACTGTATTCATCTTTATTTGCGAATTCTCTTTTACTGCCAGACTGTTGAGTGTTTTCATGTATACGATGGAATGCTATGGAACATGTGCAAAGTGTAAATGAAAAATAGCTCAAACCGCTAAAACTGTTAGTTCTTATTTTAAACATAAAGTCACCACAGTCTTACCAGACCATAGGGCTGTTCCCTCACTAAAGGGAGACATTACTGGTGGTGGCTCAACCTAAGGGTGACCATGCTTTACATGAGGGGAGAGATTGAGAAGGAGAGCCCTTTGTGGTAACCTCAATTGATGCAGGAGTTGAATCCACACTATTGGTATCAGTCTGCACCACAAACTATATCTTATTCACAGGTTCTATTGGCACAATTCTCAAAATTTATTCACAAAATCTTTTGGTGACAACTGAATCCACTGATAGATTTCTGTCATAATATATGCTTATGTGCCTGATACAGGTATTAATTAAGAAATTAATGATGGTCATAGATTTTCTGTGAAGGACAATACGAAATCTAATCAACATCAAATATTTCTCATTTTTCAGACTCCATGTTGTCTCCATTAAGTAAAGCTAACTGTAAATACTGATTCATACAAATATAATAAGTAATCCACCACCATTGCAGATTAACAAATGTAACTGTTTCCCTACTACGCATATTTTGTTGTCATTGAGAAAGTTTTCAAGCACTAATGAAGTTGAGTGCTCTCCATTTTAACTTGTTCTTTAGGGTGAGAGAAATTGTAATCTCAGCATTTTTTTTGTAATAGATCTGACTAGAATGCAATTGTTGAAATATATATTTAGCAGCAGTCTGCACAAACTAGCCTGTAATACTTCGCTAAAACCCTGAAAGATATACCATTGCTGTTGAGAATTCCACCACTTGGGAACATTCTAACTTGGAGAACGGGATGGGTTTGGATGTTGCAGCTGTATAAAATCTTTGTTAGGCCACATTCGGAGTATTGTGTGCTTTGGAGAGAGTGCAGAGAAGGTTCAACAGGATGTTGCCTGGTCACCAGGGCATTGGCTGTGAGGAATGGTTAAAAAGACTGGGATTGTTTTCATGGAAAGTTGGTGGCTGAGAGGAGACCTGATAGATACATCATCATTTTTCTTGCTGTTGCCTATTGGCTGGCCACTTCAAAAGGCTGCCACCTATGGTGTCATGGTACAGGTGAAAACTTGTCCTTCTCAAATCAGAGCTGCTTGAAGTCACTCTTCTACTCCATCTGCAAACTTCAACACAGAAATTCAGCGTGCATCTACCAACCATACTGCCCCGCTGCTTAGAATTAGCAGATCATACAAAAAAAAACACAGATATAGGCACTAAGGAAATACACAATGGCTATTAGCTGAGTCTTATATGCAGAGTGAAATAATTTAGTTTATAATTATGATTCTGGAATCTTTATCTTGTGGTATGATTTATCTTCTTCATTCTGACCAACCGGATGCTGTGATGATCAGTGACAGAGGGAGGTTCAAGCATGGGACTACTGAATTGAGAATTTGGGTGTGGTTACTGATATCAGTGGAGAAGGGGTTCCCGACAGCCTGAAAAATATATTTTAGTTTGTTTCCACTCTTGCTTTGCTTCCTCTTCCGCCTTCTCTTCCACATGTACCTGACCCTGGGATAGCTGCTTGGTACTGGTGACAGAGGTGGTTTTCTCTTGATGGTGACATTGTGCAACATGCAACAGGCCACCGCACCTTGACATCTGCTGTACTGCATGCTGCCGGGCATCATGGCAGTTGCTAGTACACCCACTGATCAATTTTCATGCCTCACAGATGCTTGGAGTAAAATTCCCTTTCAGTTTACTCCAGTCCTTCTGATTTCATTAATAGGGTTGTACGGACACGTCACAAAGTGATGATAATGCAGTCACTGGAAGCCTGCACAACGTACAAGAAGCATGCGCATTCCACCTGTATGAGGATAAATGTAATTAACTTGCAAAGAATATACATTTTCAGCAATCTCTCCTCTGCAGGCCTCCTCTGCAAACTGCAAGAAATTGAAAGTGAATTTGCAGTTGAAGCTGTCACAGCTGGACGGTTTCAATGAGAAGATCTTCATTGAAGCTCAGATGTCTCACTCTATAGTTCCTCACTGAGGTTCAGGTGGGAAAAGCACTGCCTGAGCTTGGAAGAGTGAATGTCACCTACGACTGTCAATCCTCTCTCCCCTCATCCTTTCTCCTTTTATCATAGCTTTTCTGCTGACTGCTATTCATTTTGCCAGTCATGCTGTACTGTAAGGAGAATTTCTACAAGTACCCTATGTGAGGCAGAAACCTTGAAATCAGCAAAAGATTCTTCAGTAACAAATACAGGGAATGCTGGAGAAACTCAGCAGGTCTGTCAGCAGTGTTGGAGAGCAAAACAGCGAATGTTTCAAGTGCGGTATGACTCTTAATAGAACATAGAACATGACAGCACAGTACAGGCTCTTCGGCCCTCGATATTGTGCCGACCTGTCATACCAATCTGAAGCCCATCTAACCTACACTATTCCATGTACGTCCATATGCTCGTCCAATGATGACTTAAATGTACCTAAAGTTGGCGAATCTACTACCGTTGCAGGCAAAGCGTTCCATACCCTTATTACTCTCTGAGTAAAGAAACTACCGCTGACATCTGTCCTATATCTTTCACCCCTCAATTTAAAGCTATGCCCCCTCGTGCTCGCCATCACCATCCCAGGAAAAAAGCTCTCCCTATCCACCCTATCTAACCGTCTGATTATTTTATATGTCTCAATTAAGTCACCTCTCAACCTTCTTCTCTCTAACGAAAACAGCCTCAAGTCCCTCCCTCAGCCTTTCCTCGTAAGACCTTCCCTCCATACCAGGCAACATCCTAGTAAATCTCCTCTGCACCCTTTCCAAAGCTTTCACATCCTTCTTATAATGCGGTGACCAGAACTGTACGCAACACTCCAAGTGCGGCTGTACCAGAGTTTTGTACAGCTGCAGCATAACCTCATGGTTCCGGAACTCGATCCCTCTATTAATAAAAGCTAAAACACTGTATGCCTTCTTAACAACCCTGTCAACCCGGGTGGCAACTTTCAAGGATCTGTGTACATGGACGCCAAGATCTCTCTGCTCATCTACACTACCAAGAATCTTACCATTAGCCCAGTACTTTGCATTCCGGTTACTCTTACCAAAGTGATCACCTCACACTCGTCCGCATTAAACTCCATTTGCCACCTCTCAGCCCAGCTCTGCAGCTTATCTATGCCTCTCTGTAACCGACAACATCCTTCGTCACTATCCACAACTCCACCGACATTAGTGTTGTCTGCAAATTTACTAATCCATCCTTCTACGCCCTCATCCAGGTCATTTATAAAAATGACGAACAGCGGTGGACCCGACACCGAACCTTGCAGTATACCACTAGTAACTGGTCTCCGTGATGAATATTTCCCATCAACCACCACCCTCTGGGTTCTTTCAGCAAGCCAATTTCTGATCCAAACTGCTCTATCTCCCACAATCTCATTCCTCTGCATTTTGTACAATAGCCTACTGTGGGGAACCTTATCGAACGCCTTGCTGAAATCCATATACACCACATCAACCGGTTTACTCTCATCTACCTGTTTGGTCACCTTCTCAAAGAACTCAATAAGGTTTGTGAGGCACGACCTACCCTCCACAAAACCGTGCTGACTATCCCTAATCAAATTATTCTTTTCTAGATGATTATAAATTCTATCTCTTATAACATTTTCTAACACTTTACCAACAACTGAAGTAAGGCTCACTGGTCTATAATTACCAGGGCTGTCTCTACTCCCCTTCTTGAACAGGGGAACCACATTTGCTATCCTCCAGTCTTCTGGCACTATTCCTGTTGACAATGACGAGTTCAAGATCAATGCCAAAGGCTCGGCAATCTCCTCCCTGGCTTCCCAGAGGATCCAAGGATAAATCCCATCCAGCCCAGGGGACTTATCTAACTTCACCCTCTGAAGGATTTCTAATACCTCTTCCTTGTGAACCCCAATCCCACCTAGTCTAGTAGCCTGTATCTCAGTATTCTCCTCGACAACATTGTCGTTTTCTAGAGTGAATACTGTCAAAAAATATTCATTTATTGCTTCCCCTATCTCATCTGACTCCACACACAACTTCCCACTACTATCTTTGATTGGCCCTAATCTTACCCTCGTCATTCTTTTATTCCTTATATACCGATAGAAAGCCTTAGGGTTTACCCTGATACTATCCGCCAACAACTTCTCATGTCTCCTCCTGGCTCTTCTGAGCTCTCTCTTTAGGTCTTTCCTGGCTACCTTGTAACCCTCAAATGTCCTAACTGAGCCTTCACATCTCATCCTAACATAAGTCTTCTTCTTCCTCTTGACCAGAGATTCCACTTCCTTCGTAAACCACGGCTCCTGCACTCTACAGCTTCCTCCCTGCCTGACAGGTACATACTTATCTAGGACACACAGGAGCTTTTCCTTGAATAAGATCCACATTTCTAATGCGCCCATCCCCTGCAGTTTCCTTCCCCATCCTATGCTCCCTAAATCTTGCCTAATCTCATCATAATTGCCTTTCCCCCAGCTATAACTCTTGCCCAGTGGTATACACTTATCCCTTTCCATCACTAAAGTAAACATAACAGAATTGTGATCGCTATCACCAAAGTGCTCACCTACTTCCAAATCTAACACCTGGCCAGGCCCATTACCCAGTACCAAATCTAATGTGGCTTCGCCCCTTGTTGGCCTATCTACATACTGTGTCAGGAAGCCCTCCTGCACATATTGGACAAAAACTTACCCATCTATAGTATTCGAACTATAGTGTTCCCAGTCAATATTTGGAAAGTTGAAGTCCCCCATGACAACTATCCTGTCTCTCTCACTCCTATCGAGAATCATCTTTGCTATCCTTTCCTCCACATATCTGGAACTATTCGGAGGTCTATAGAAAACTCCCAACAGCGTCACCTCTCCTTTCCTGTTTCTAACCTCAGCCCATACTACCTCATTGACGAATCCCCAGACATCCTTTCTGCAACTGTAATACTGTCCTTGACCAACAATGCCACACCTCCCCCTCTTTTACCATCTTCTCTGTTCTTAATGAAACATCTAAATCCCAGAACCTGCAACAACCATTCCTGTCCCTGTTCTATCCATGTCTCCGAAATGGCCACAACATCGAAGTCCCAGGTACCAACCCATGCTGCAAGTTCACCCACCTTATTTCGGATGTTCCTGGCGTTGAAGTAGACATACTTCAAACCAACTTCTTGTTTGCCAGTGCCATCTTGCTTCCCTGAAACTTTATTTCGGACCTCCCTACTCTCAACCTTTTCTATACTCGAACTACAATTTTGGTTCCCATCCGCCTGCTGAATTAGTTTAAACCCACCCGAATAGCCTTAGCAAATTTCCCCCCCAGGATATCGGTACCCCTCTGGTTCAGGTGAAGACCATCCTGCTTGTAGAGGTTCCACCTACCCCAGAAAGAGCCCCAATTATCCAAGAATCCAAAACCCTCCCTCCTGCACCATCCCTGTAGCCACCTGTTCAACTCCTCTCTCTCCCTATTCCTCTCCTCACGAGCACGTGGCACTGGCTCTTCTTCAGATCCTTCTTCAGTTCTGAAGTAGAGTCATACCAGACTCAAAACGTTAGCTGTTTCTGTTTCCAAAGATGCTGTCAGACCTGCTGAATCTCTCTCATGTTCATTGTGTTTCTTTCAGATTTCCAATATCCACAGTATTTTATTTTTATCAAAGATCCTTCAGCACCTGCCACTCTGCTCCTTGTAAATTTGCACAACTTTGACAGAATTGTAGAAGCCACCAAACTCTCATAGAATAGAGGTAGCAACAACCAGAGAAAATCAATCTTCTTTGGGGCCATAGCAGACTTCGCCCTCCCATTGCTAAAGAAGAACATGTCTCTCTGCTTTGCCATTGCCTGAGCAATATGTAAAGCAAAGTGTCATCAAAGCAATACCCAGCTTTTGAACATCCCAAGTCCATTGTGAAATTATTGCTTCTATGCCAAATCTCCCAAATCTTTCGTTATAAATGTTTAGATGAGCTTATTTAATATTGGGGTTTTGGTCATATCACATCACTGTGAGTGATTAACACCATATCTGGAAGTGAAAGGATACCTGGGCACCAGTGTTAAAAAGTCACAAACATATAAAACTTACTTCCAGGTTTCCTACTCAACAGTGGACTCCTATTCCCAGTCTGGCTCTTATCGTCCACTCACTTCATGGTCCATTATTCTGACTATTTATGGTAAGTTCATTCATTTCTCTCAATTAATTTTGTGAACAAAGCTGTTTGAAAAGATTTCCCTCAATCTCTTCCTGCACTGATGAATTTCAGACTCACAGTGTGGGTCATATAGGAGTCTGATGGAAGTGGACTATGACGAGATTCATGGCAGAATTGATGAGAAATGTATTAAGGCCAATGCTTGCAACATCCATGCCATGCCATGCCTTTCCAATCATTGCAGCCACACAGCCAGATAGCTTGCCTTACTACTCCACTGTCTTCAGTCAAAGCAGCACATATCTTGCTGAATGGCACTGTGCTCCAGCAATCTCACACCTGCATCATGTGTCAACAACTTACACTGTAAACACATACTGCAAGCACACTGCATGTGCGGCAATCGTACAGCTATGTCTCCAAACCTGAGGGAATAAACCTCACTAATGTCCATGAAGACTCCTGGCAGTCAGAGGGTCTTGGCACACTTGGGCAGCTTTCGTTACCAGTTTACCAGTCCAAAACATTGGCCACAGTTAGGTGGCTATTCATGGTGACCTCAGGCGGGGGGGTCTATGCCTCAGCAGTCCGGGGAGTGGGTCACAGTCAGTCTTATTATTCCAATGCACTGAATAAGACAAAGTCAAACAGAACATAGTGTCAAAGAAACAAAGAAACAAAGAAACCTACAGCACAGGCACAGGCCCTTTGGCCCTCCAAGCCTGCGCCGATCAAGATCCTCTGTCTAACCTGTCAACTATTTTCTAACGGTCTGTGTCCATTTGCTCCCTGCCCATCCATGTACCTGTCCAAATATATCTTAAAAGACGCTAACGTGTCTGCGTCTATCACCTCCGCTGGCAACGCGTTCGAGGTGCCCACCACCCTCTGTGTAAAGAACTTTCCTCCTCTCACTTTGAACTCATGACCCCTAGTAATTGAGTCCCCCACTCTGTGAAAAAGCTTTTTGCTATCCACCCTGTCTATACCCCTCATGATTTTGTAGACCTCAATCAGGTCCCCCCTCAATCTCCGTCTTTCTAATGAAAATAATCCTAATCTATTCAACCTCTCTTCATAGCTAGCACCCTCCATACCAGGCAACATCCTGGTGAACCTCCTCTGCACCGTCTCCAAAGCATCCACATCCTTTTGGTAATGTGGCAACCAGAACTGTACACAGTACTCCAAATGTGGCTGAACCAAAGTCCTATACAACTGCAACATGACCTGCCAACTCTTGTACTCAATATCCCGCCCATAGAGTCATAGCGCATAGTGTCATAGAGTTATACAGCATGGAAACAGACCCTTTGGTCTAACTTGACCATGCTGACCAGATATCCTAAACTGATCTAGTTGGTCGTGCATTCCTTTTTTTTTGCCTCTTGTGGGCTATTTTATTCTGAAATGAGGGAATGGGATTGAATGAAGTGAATGTGGGTGGAAGGGCTTTTAGTGCTGTTGTTAGTTGAAAGGTAGTGAGGTGTGCCAAGTGAATGACAGCACAGCGTAGAGGGGCATGTGGGGTTAGTCGTGTGGGTGGCTTGGATGAGTGAGAGCCAGTGAGGGAAGATATTACAGGCATTAGGGAGAGTGGTACAGCATGAGCCTTGGCGAGATGTGGATGCCATCACAGAGATAGAGCGTGAGGTTGCAAAGAGAAGAGAGTGACACATAATCTGGAACAGTGCAGGAGGTCATGGACCTTTCTATTGCAGAGCTGGCAGTTTTGGAATGACCACACTCTCCTGGGTGCAGAGCAGCTGTTTAAATATGACACAAATTCCAGAGATACCAGTGTTGCAGCAGATATTCACAGAGTAGTGATCTGAGAATGGTACGTGGTGAGATGGGAACAAAATTACATGCAAGAAATACCACAGGGGGAAGGGGTAGATATATAATCAGGTGAATGTAACATGAAATGGCATTGGGTCTCACTTTGAGAATCCCTTCAAAAAACTTGACACAACTTGTACTTAACCAAAAAAAAATCCATAATATTCAAGCAGAATAAATTTTCAGATTTAAAAATGAACACAAACAGAAGTTGGGCTGCTGGAAAGTGATCTAGATCTTGGTGTGAAGGAGATAAATTCAAAGTTGACACAAAACTTGTATTGAACTTCAGAAGGACACAGACATGTTGACAGAATGGGTGGATAGGTTGTAGACAAAGTTCAATGTGGAGGAGAGGTAATGCAAAAAACATGGAGACACAGCTAAAGGGTACCCTTTTAGAAGGTGTGCAGGAGCAAAGAGTTCTGGGTGTACTTGTACATATGTCATTAAAGGTGGCAAGGCATTTAGAGACAGCCACTAAAAAGCATACAGCACTCTTGACATCATAAATTGGGGCATAGAATACAAGGGAGATTGTGATGAATTTACATAAGATGATGGTTAGACCTCAGCTGGAGTATTGTGTGCTTCTGGGCACCATGCTATAGAAAGGATATGCATTCACTTGAGACAATGTGGAAAAAATTTATGAGAACATTTCCAGGATTAAGAAACTTCAGTTACGGGGGAAAATGAAGGAATTGGTACAGCTTTTCTTGGAAGGAGAAGGCTAAGAGATTTGATAGAAATTTTCAAAATCATGAAGGGTCTGCACAGAATGGGTAGAGAGAAATTGTTTCCACTCATAAATTGATTGAGGGCCAAAAGAAGCAAATGCTGCAAATCATTTTCACACAGCAAGTGGTTTGGGTATGGAATGCACTATCTGGAAGTGTAGTGGAAAGAGGCTCAATCAAGGCATTCAAGACAGTATCATATAATTATTTAAATAGAAATGTGCACGGTTATAGAGGAAAGACAGGAGATTGGTAACAAGATAAAATGGTCAGAAATTCAGTGCAGACACAATGGGCCGAATGGCCTGTTTCTGCACCATAATAGTTCTGTGAATCTGTCAAGAGTGATGATTCATCAGTGCTTTTGGCTGGTTGCTGTATTTTGCATACTTAACTTGCTGAGATGTCCAAAGAAAATGCAGAAAAATCCAAGCAGTGAACTGGATGGCGTGATCTGAAAATTTCCAGTGCTGAGGTTTGTTTTTTAACAAGCCTTGAAATCACACGCTGTAATTAAGTTATTTCCCATTAAACCCTGACTTATTTTTTACAATTTAGTTGAAGTATCAATGTGAATAGTGATTGAAGGTATTTTAAATCAAAATTCATATGTAAACATATCAATTAATTGACTCAAATGTCAGTTCAAGCTGCCACCAATTGTTAATGTCTTGAAAGTTACTTTCTGGCAAACAGATTTTTAAAAAGTTAGTATAAATCATTTAATTGGAACACTTGTGCATTACTCAGCTAAACCTCCAAATGCATACATGTTACTGCTTACCTAACCTCTACAGATCTATTTATATTGACAAAATAGCAAGTATTTATATGGATGTTGAGTTTTCACTGGTGATATCAAAAATGGGCCCAACAAAGAACAACGATAACAGGTATGTCATGCTGACAGTAACTTTGGACTTAAAGTCATTTGGAGAAATACTAAAAATACAATGGGCAACTCAAAGATCTCTTTAATTTTAATACCAAACGAGAGAGTTCAATGAGTGGTGTAGTTCTGCATTCACATGTCGATCCTTGAGGTGCTCCAACACAGTCTGAGGCTACATGGATGTAAGAAGTAGGGTTTTAATTCTGATCCTCAGAGGCTTTGTACATTGAATACAAGAGTTAGGTGTAGCTACAGCAACTTTATACTCTCCATTTAATAACTATTTTGAAGATGCTCCAATCGGTCTTGTTGGGGGCGGGATGGGTAACAGCTGGGCTGCATCTCTTTGAATTTTAGAATAGCAGATTTTGTCATGCAGAATACTTACCAAAATACTGAACTCAGGAGGAAGAAATGGAGTTTCACTTTCGTTGTAGTCACTGGAATTACAATATAAACTCTATGGAACACTGAAGGAGGTGATAGTGATGTATAAAGATTAACATTCTTATAACACTTCAATGTGGTTTTTGAAACATCTTAACTCCTTATTTCCCTCAGTCTAGTTTCAGATTTCATTATTCTTTCAAGGTTACAAGCATTTGGTCAAAACAGAGTCATAGATTCACAGAGACATACAGCACAGAAACAGACTCTTCGGTGTAACTCATCCATGCCAACTAGTGACATTCCCATTGCCCAACCATGCCACCTTGGTCCACGTACCCAGTGACTGCTCACTGCCCAACCTGACCTGCCCAGCCTGACAAACCCACCTGACCCAACTCCATGCATAATCAAAGCACTCATCCACTTTTCTAACACCATTCCCCTTCACCCACTTACCAACCTAACCCTTCATGTACCTGACACCCTAAACATTTATCCCCCTGCCACTTTAATCCTTCAGCCACCTTCGATCCTAACCTTTCATCCAACTACCACACAACCCCTTCACCCACCCATTTGGCACCCCATAGTCCTAACCTTGCCCATTGCCACCCTGCCTCAACACTTTAATTCTTTAACTTTTTTTTATTTATACATTCTTGTGGGATGTGAGCATCCTGGCTATCTCGCATTTATTGCCCAACCCTAGTTGCCCTTGAGAAGCTGGTGGTGAGCTGTCTTCTTGAATCGCTGCAATCCGCCTGCTGTGGGTTGAATCACGATGCCATTAGGGAGGGAATTCCAGGATTTTGACCCAGTGACAGTGAAGAAACAACAATACATTTCCAAATTGGGATGGTCAGTGGCTTGGAGGGGAATTTAAAGGTGGTGGTCTTCCCATCTATCTGCTGCCCTTGTCGTTTTAGATGGAAATGATTGTAGACTTGGAAGGTGTTGTCTGGGGATCTTTGGTGAATTTCCGCAGTGCATCTTGTGGATAGTACACACTGCTGCAACTAAGCGTCAGTGGTGAAGGGAGTGAATGCTCATGGATGCAATATGAACCAAGTGGGCTGCTTTGTCCTGGATGGTGTCCAGTTTCTTGAGTGTTGTTGCGACTTTTCTAACACCATTCCCCTTCACCCACTTACCACCCTAACCCTTCATGTACCTAAACCCTAAACATTCATCCCCCTGCCACTTTAACCCTTCACCCACCTTCCATCCTGACCTTTCATCCACCTACCACATCTAGGCAAGTGAGGAGTGTTCCATTACACTCCTGACTTGTGCTTTGTCGATGATGCACAGACTTTGGGGAGTCAGGAGGTGAGTTACTCTCCACAATATTCCTGGCCTCAACCTGCTCTCGTAGTCACTATGTTTATGTGGTGAGTCCAGTTGAGTTTCTGATCAATGATTTACCTAGAAAACAGTAGTGGTCAAAGTGGCTGCTGGACATTTAAGCTCCAGAATGTCAGACTGCTGAAAAAAGAAGTGTGGTTTTCATGCTGATTCATGCGGCTGTTGACTGTTGATATTCCTGGATTAGTCTCCTCTGTTTTATAACAGGAGGTACTTATTCAAGAAACTCCAAGGCAGAACTGATGAAAATGGAAGTGTGCATATTTTTGTTTAATCAGGCCAGGTTTTAGTCTGATCATAAATAGGTCTTCCAATCCTATTCAGAATTTCTGGGTCAATTTTTTTTCTGCCTAGTATATAATGTAATCTAAAGCCTGATCGTAATGATTCAGTCAGCATTTGTCATTCCCATATGAAGATGGCTAACAGCAACAAAAATATGCATTTGCATAACACCTTAAACATAGTAAACTATCCCAAGTTATTTCACTAGCTTGTTATTAAACAGAAGCCAACATGGATTCACCTATGGAGACATTAGGACATTTGGCTAAAAGATACGTTGAACAGTTACATTTTAATAAACATCTCAGAGTCACAGGTAGATAGGATAGTGAAGAAGGCACTTGATACACTTGTCTTTAATGGTCAGTTCACTGAGTATAGGAGTTGGGAGGCCATATTGCGGCTGTACCGGACATTGGTTAGGACACTACTGGAATCCTGCTAGAGGAAGATGTTGTAAAACTCAATAGAGTTCAGAAAAGATTTACAAGGATATTGCCAGGGTTGGAGGGTTTCAGCCACAGGGACAGGCTTATAGATTGGTACTATTTTCCCTTGAGTGTCAGAGGTTGAGGGCTGACATTATAGAGGTTCATAAAATCATAAGGGGCATGGATAGGGTAAATAGACAAGGTCATTTCCCTGGGGTGGGGGAGTCCAAAACTAGAGGGCATATGTTTAAAGTGAGAGTGGAAAGAGTTAAAAGAGACCTAAGGGACAACTTTTCATGCAGAGGGTGGTGCGTGCATGGAATAAGCTGCAAAAGGAAGTGGTGGAGTCTGGTACAATTACAACATTTAAAAAGTATCTGGATGGGTATATGAATAGGAAGGGTTTAGAGGGATATAGGCCAAATGCTGGCAAATGGGACTAGGATATCTGGTTGGCATGGGCGAGTTAAACTGAAGGGTCTGTTCTTGTGCTGTACAATTCTGTGGCTCTATCACTTAATGTGGAAGAATGATTACAATTGGAATGGTATTTAACTGGGGTGATTGTGGGGGGCGTGGGGGGGGGGAGAAGCGGATGTAGATCAAATTCACAAGGATGGGGGGTAACTGACTCTTGAGTGGAAATGGATTCAGGCAATGAGTTTTGGATGATCTCGAGTTTACAGGGATACATACAAACATTCAAATGAAAGGGAGTTGTTGGTTCCTTGAGTATGCCCTGCCACTCAGTAAGATAATATGCGATCTTTCTGTGTTTCAAATTCCACATTCCTATCTACCCGCATCACATTGGATTATTGCTAAGCAAGAGAATCAATCTACCTCTGACTGAAAAATATTCAAACACACTGTGTTCCGAGGCAGAGAGGTCCAAAGTCTTACAACTGTCTACAGGGAAAACAAAAAATTCCCTCAAAGGTCAATACCTAATTTTGTCAGTGCCCCAAATTCTGCACTCACCCACAAGAAGAAACATTCTTCCCAATCACAATTGTTCTGTGTCTTATATACTTCAAACAAGCCACCCCTCACTCTCCCAAACACCAGGAGAAACAAGCCAAACCAGACCAATATGGCATCACCAAATCACCAGCCTCACCATATTATCATGGCTGCTTTCGGACAAATTTACACATCAGTTCAAACCCTTCAGTAAACATACTTTAGAGCTTGGACATTTCCGATTACCGTGCAATATAAGAACCGCAGAATGGCAGATGACGTAAATCAGGAACAAAAACAGAAATTGCTGGAAAATCTCAGCAGTTCTGGTAGCATCTGTGAAGAAAAAAAATCAGAGTTAACGTTACGGGTCCAGTCACTCTTCCTCAGAATGTTAACTCTGATTTTTTTCTTCACAGATACTGCCAGACCTGCTGAGCTTTTCCAGCAACTTCTGTTTTTGTTTCTGGTTTCCGTGCATCTGCCAGATCTCTTTGCACACGAGGTCACACATGCATCTCATACATTTCCACATGACGCATCTAAGGCTCTTAGCTGCCTTTCTTAGCTTTAGTTCGCTTCACACTTACTTCACTTTATGCTCCCTGTAATGCCATTCAGTGTATAGCTTCTTCAGTTTTAGCTTACTGGGTACCAATTTCTGTGGCTTTCCTCACTTTTTACTGGCATAGGGTGAAGCAGACAACTTGTCAAAATTTGGAGCACTGAACAGTTAAGAGGTTGGATATGTAACTGTACAGCACCATCCTACCTCAACATCAAACTGACAGCACGTACAACAGCAGCAAAAGAGGAGGGTGATGGCCTAGCGATATTTTGCTGGACTATTAATCCAGACACTCTGCTAATTTTCTGAAGGCCCAGGTTTTAATCCCACTTTGGCAGATGGTGGAATTTGAATTCAATTTAAAAAATTAGGAATTAGGAATCTACCGATGACCACTAAGCCATTGTCAACTGTCAGATAAACCCATCTGGCTTACTAATGTCCTTTAGGGAAGGAAATCTGCCATCCTCACCTGATCTGCCCTACATGGACTCCAGAACCACACCAATATTCTTAACTGCCCTCTGGGCAATAAATGCTAGCTAGCAAGTGATGCCCTCATCCCATGAATGAAGAAAACAATAAGAACATGAGGCCCCTGGCTCAGAGGTAGAGACATTACCACAACACCACAAGAGCCCTAATCATACTATTGTAAGCTTGGCGTATTCAGGTGATTCCACCTTCAAGTATCTGCACTTTTCAGATTCTCCTCACTGTTTGGGAGAAAGCAGTAGTCACTAACATTACATGGTGCTAAGGTTAGGTGGCTTGTTAAACTTCAGTCAGTATACAGTATCCAAGTGTTGTACAGTACAAGTCCTTTATGATGGGCAGCTGGCAAGTCTAAGACACCTCCTTTCCAGCAACCTGCTCACCAGCAGCTCCACTTGCTGTCAGCAAAGTGAGGGACTAATGTACTTTTAAGCACCATTTCCTCAGTGATAACAGCTAAAGACCAAAGGCCAGCTCCTGGCTGGCAATGTTTGAAGTACTGTAGAACTGGTGCCAGTGGTATGGAGGTCATTATGTTCCGGCAGCAGTGAGCACTTCCACCTCTTCTGCCTCACAGTTCCATGATCTGGATGCCAGAGAGGCCGGTTGTATAATCAGTGAGCTGAAGAGTGGACATTTACATGGGAAAAGTCATTATGAATCAAGGAGGACCACAAGAAAGATGCTTTGTTGAAATGAGAAAAATCAGGCTCGCCGTTTTATTCTACCTGCCAAAGTGAACAATTTCAAATACTCCATCTGCCAGATTTTTGCCCCACTCATGCAGCCTATCTCTATCCATCGACAATCTCTTCACAACATACGATTCATATTCATGACATTATTGTTGTGTCATCTGTAAAGTTAACTACCATGCTTTCACTGTCCTCATCTGAGTCATTGATATAAATCGTAAAAAGCTGAGATGCCAGCATAGACCCCTGTAGGTCTCCTCTCATCACATCCTGCCGACCAGAATTGTTTGTGCATACTGTCTGTTTTCTGTCAGCCAGCCAACACAGGATGAAAGTCAGGAGGCTGGTCAGGACAATATTGATACAACCAAGTCTAGAGGTAACAGTGGCATGGATAGGGTTTCATCAGCAGATGAAGAGAGGTGGAGTGGATGTAGGCAACATTGCAGAGGTAATTTTAATAATAGAACTAATGTGTAATTGGAAACTCAGAAGTCAAATTCTACACCATTATTGCAAATGCCCTGGTTTAACCTCATAGTAGCATGGAAATTGAGTGTCTGACAGGATTTGAACTCTGTACAATATAATGCTTCTGTATGCACAAATTTAGGATGCCAAGTGGGCAATTGATGAAGACGGGTAGCGATATTTAGGTTTGGTAGGAAACAAGCCATTTACCATGATTCAACAGAGTATTAAAAACAAATCTGAGCATTTGAAACTGTCAAGAACTGATCCAAAATTTATAGTTGTAGTGAGTTCATGAAATGGATTATTGTTCAGGCTTAGTCTTGGGACAGAGATAGGATTCCATATCCCCTTAGTTGCCTCATCCTTCCACTTGCCAAAGAAGCTTCACTTTTTGGCTAATACTTCAGTAAGCAAGGATTGTGAACTGCTGCTGACCTTTAAATATTCATTCTGGCTGTAGTCAAGCAGATCAGCTTCAGTGTAATAAGCAATTCAATGTGGGAAAACAATTAAAAAGGCAATGGGATGCATTTAATTTAAAATCTTGCACATAGGCAAGTCACGAGGCAATGCTTTCAGTACAATTTAACAACCAGAATGTGGACCACTGTCTTTAGGTAGGGCATGAATACCACCTCATTCTGTATAAAAAACTATTTAAAGGTAGCTGGTACACCAGAAGAGAGGGAAAGATGCACAGGTTATCCAAAGGACACAAATGTCTATAATGTCAAAGGCAGGCTTACTGTTCATGTGTGCAAATAAATACCAGAGCTTCCCATATCTGAGTTCAATTTCCAGATCAGAAAATGCAAAGGATTTGTGATTCCTCCTTTTGTCACCACCCTGAAATAAATAAGGTTTAAATCCAATAACGAGAAAAAGTGTACTCAAAATATTCATGTACATTTCACTTCCCATCCTACCACTGCCACTCTAAAAATAATACCGCCCTTGGCTGACTAAACTGGGTTGCATATATTACATGGATTAACTGTACATTAAATTATCTATGATGTTAATCATTAACTGCACTTTCCATCTAATGGACAGTCCACTAAATAACATAAAGAAGACCACATTGAATGCAAAGAGCATCATCAGCACTTAATGAATAAACTTACATCTATATATAACATCACAATGGAAATAGAGAACCTTAAAAATACCCAGGGTTTTTGACACTGCCAGAAATGAGGATTCCAGGAGAATCTGGACAGTAACAAATTGAATCTTTGTACATGCAAATATTGTCGTCTTCTTATGCAAACAGTGATGTAAACAGAGCAGCACCAGTGCTCCAGAAGCTGCAATAGTTTCATTCAGGGTGTAACAATTAACAAGGCTTTTGAGAGGATCCATTCAAGCAACAAGACTCTATAATACACAACCACAAAAAATAATTTCCTTTAGGTGTATGTAGAATTTTAAACGATTTAAAGGGTTAATAATGCAATTGTTGAAAATAAAGAACATTTTTTTTAAAAGTTACAAGAAATAATAGACATGATTCTAAAAATTTTGAGTGAAGAGTCAGCAGTCCTGGTAAAGGCCTACAGAAGTAATCGGAATTACCCAAAGTTGATACTTAGAAATAAAATATAACTTTGTTGTATTTGTTTTAAAAAATATTTAAACATTTAGGTTTTAATGAAGGATAAAATTATTCTGAGTCATCCAATATCTAATCAAAAAATGTTGATATTTTGCAAAACAATTCCCTCTTAGATTGAGAATAAGCAAGAATGTATTTATACATAGTGTTTTTTTTATTTTCAAAAGCAGGCATTTATTTTCGACTGCAAAACAAAAATATGGAAGCAATCTAACACTGAACATTTTGGATATCTATTTGAAATGATTTCAGCAGCAACACCAGCAGTTTGTCATACAAGGGAAAAGGAGCAGAGATAATTGTCTGCAGTCCAGTAAAACACAGAATAACTGCCATCACACTTGAGTGAGCTTATAGCCACCTTGCCCCAGAGTCTCTAGAAGATAGAGCAGTTAATGTTCCCTTTTATTTCAGAGGATATGTCACTTGTATCACAGATTTATGCCATGATGCCGCAATTTCAACAAAACAGATGGATAATGGTGTCAAAGTCAGAAGCCTGGCTTTATCGAGTTTAATGCAGATTGTTCAGATAACTGCTTCTATCTCCTAGCCTTGACAATACTTTAACTCTTAATCTTCGTAATCTCAGTTGTATTAAATTTCATTATTTTTGTTAGAAAGAGGAAAATTCTACAGTAATGGTTTCCTAATAGCCAGTTGAGAGGATACAAATCTGAAGGTTGATATGCAGCAGTTCCACAAGCTGCCGTATTGCTGATTTATAGAGTTCTTTATGACAGAAACGAAAATTATCTTCTGCAGGTATAAATCAGGTAAAGAGTAGGAAATTGAACTTAGATATCATCTTGTCAGATGGCTAATGCTCTTCCTCCTGTCACTTTGGATAGGCCCAATTTGTAGAATACAGCAGAGGTAAAAGAAGACAATTAACAGTGACAGTAAAGTAATAGATGAAGCCATAAATCAGATCTTCTTCTTTTGGAAAGTATTTTGATTTTTAAGATGAAATATTGACGCAAATGCGAATTAGCCAAAGCTAACCTTTATCATGCTTTCAACACTTCTGTTTTTCTTCCCTTTAGTCCTTTATCCTTGTATTTTGCATATTAATGACACCACAATGTTTTGCCAGTAAGCAGATGTGGCAGTGAAGATAAATTGTTGGTTGAACAGATGAAGGATGATGAGGAACTTTCCACCCTCTTTCACTCTAACAGGGTGTTATCTGAATCATAGAGAGCCGTTCCACACCTTATTATCTACATTTTTAAAAAGCAACCAAAATCAAATGAGAGACAACATCATTTCCTACATAACACCATAATGTTACCAGAGCATTGTATGTTGAGGTTTGTTATCAAAGAAATTTTGCAGAATGTGTATAAGATGCATTATACGTATTTTTCCTGCAAAATTTATAAATTTGTACCACCTCTTCCATTGTCTTTCCCTTTTCCTCGTTGGGATTCATACAAAAAACCTCATTTTGGATAGTGCTTCTTCAAAAATGGGGCTAAGAATGAAATGTCACATTGTATCAGGCATGTAGCATATCCAAGCTGCTCTGATTAAAACCTACTGAGCCAAGTCAAACAATCAAAGCATGGAATGTCACTCCTTTTCCATAAACTCTGGCATTAGCACACTAGCCATGTATCTCTCAGATCTTTGGCTGAGTCAATACAGTACAATACAGCACAGGAACAGGCCCTTTGGCCCACCAAGCCTGCGCCGATTCTTATTCCTTATGTAGCCCCGCTACTTATTGGCAACATGCGGTTTCCATCCCTCTGTTTGCCCCCCCATTCACACGTCTATCAAGATATATCTAAAACATTGTTAATGTGCTTGATTCCACCACCTCCAATGGCAGTGTGTTCCAGGCACCCACCACTCTCTGTGCACAAAATTTTCCTAGCACTTCTCCCCTTTTCACCTTGAACCTGTACCCTCTTGTAGTTGACTTTGTCACTCTTGGAAAAAGCTTCTGACAGTCCGCCCTATCTATGCCTCCCATAATTTTGTAGACTTCTACCAGGTTGCCCCTCAGCCTCCATCTTTCCAGTGAAAACAATCCAAGTTTATCCAATCTCTCTGCATAATTAAAGCCCCCAGGCTAAACAACATCCTGGTCAACTTTCTCTGAACCCTCTCCAGAGCATAGACATCCTTCTGATAAGGTGACAACCAGAACTGCATACAATGTTCCAAATGTGGCCTAACTAAAATTTTACACAGCTGTGACATAACTTGCCAACTTTTACATTCGATGCCCTGACTGATGAAGGCAAGCGTGCTGAATGCCTTCTTGACCTTATCCACCTGTGTTGCCACTTGGGATCTGTAGACCTGTCTGCCCAGATCCCTCTGTATGTCAATGCTCCTAAAAGTTCTGCCATTTTTCGTAGAATTCACACCTGAATTTATTTTCTATAAAGTATCACCTTGCATGTGTCCAGATTAAGCTCAATCTGCCAGTTCTCTGCCCAAATCTGCAATCTATCTATATGCCACTGTATCCTTTGACAACCCTTTTCACTATCTGCAACTCTGCCAAATTTGGTGTCATCTGAAAACTTACTAAAAAGACCACTTACATTTTCCTCCAGGTTATATATATATGTTACAAATAACAAAGGGCTTAGCACTGATCCCTGCAGAATGCCAAATAGTTACTGACCTCCATTCTAAAAAGCACCCTTCCATCACTTCTCTCCGTCTTCCGTGGCTAAGCCAGTTTTGTATTCATTTAGCCAGCTCATCCCAGATACCATGAGACTCTACCTTTTGCACCAGCCTGCCATGAGATACCTTATCAAATGTCTTACTAACATCCAGGCTGACAACATCCACTGCCCTTCCCTGGTTAATCATTCTTGACATCTACTCAAAAAACTCAATCAACTTGGTGAGACATGATGTTTCCAACACAAACCTATGCTGCCTAACACTAACAAGTCCATTCACTTCCAACTGTGAGTAAATTGTGTCTCTTAATATCTTCTCCAACAACTTCCCCACCACAGATGTCAGACTCACTGGCCTATAATTACCTGGATTATCTGTTTCCCTTCTTAAACAAAGGAACAACATTGGTCATTGATAACAAAGTGTGGAGCTGGATGAACACAGCAGGCCAAGCAGCATCTTAGGAGCACAAAAGCTGACGTTTCGGGCCTAGACCCTTCATCAGAAAAGGGGAATGGGGAGGGGGTTCTGAATTCAGAATCCTCTCCCCGTTCCCCTTTTCTGATGAAGGGTCTAGGCCCGAAACGTCAGCTTTTGTGCTTCTAAGATGCTGCTTGGCCTGCTGTGTTCATCCAGCTCCACACTTTGTTATCTTGAATTCTCCAGCATCTGCAGTTCCCATTATCTCTGATCATAACATCTGTCATTCTTCAGTTCTCTGGAACCTCACCTGAGGCCAAAAAGGGTCCAAAGGTATAGAACATAGAACATAGAACATAGAACAGTACAGCACAGAACAGGCCCTTCAGCCCACAATGTTGTGCCGACCATTGATCCTCATGGATGCACCCTCAAATTTCTGTGACCATATGCATGTCCAGCAGTCTCTTAAATGACCCCAATGACCTTGCTTCCACAACTGCTGCCGGCAACGCATTCCATGCTCTCACAACTCTCTGCGTAAAGAACCTGCCTCTGACATCCCCTCTATACTTTCCACCAACCAGCTTAAAACTATGACCCCTCGTGCTAGCCATTTCTGCCCTGGGAAATAGTCTCTGGCTATCGACTCTATCTATGCCTCTCATTATCTTGTATACCTCAATTAGGTCCCCTCTCCTCCTCCTTTTCTCCAATGAAAAGAGACCGAGCTCAGTCAACCTCTCTTCATAAGATAAGCCCTCCAGTCCAGGCAGCATCCTGGTAAACCTCCTCTGAACCCTCTCCAAAGCATCCACATCTTTCCTATAATAGGGCGCCCAGAACTGGACGCAGTATTCCAAGTGCGGTCTAACCAAAGTTTTATAGAGCTGCAACAAGATCTCACGACTCTTAAACTCAATCCCCCTGTTAATGAAAGCCAAAACACCATATGCTTTCTTAACAACCCTGTCCACTTGGGTGGCCATTTTAAGGGATCTATGTATCTGCACACCAAGATCCCTCTGTTCCTCCACGCTGCCAAGAATCCTATCCTTAATCCTGTACTCAGCTTTCAAATTCGACCTTCCAAAATGCATCACTTCGCATTTATCCAGGTTGAACTCCATCTGCCACCTCTCAGCCCATCTCTGCATCCTGTCAATGTCCCGCTGCAGCCTACAACAGCCCTCTACACTGTCAACGACACCTCCGACCTTTGTGTCGTCTGCAAACTTGCTGACCCATCCTTCAATTCCCTCGTCCAAGTCATTAATAAAAATTACAAACAGTAGAGGCCCAAGGACAGAGCCCTGTGGAACCCCACTCACCACTGACTTCCAGGCAGAATATTTTCCTTCTACTACCACTCGCTGTCTTCTGTTGGCCAGCCAATTCTGTATCCAAGCAGCTAAGTTCCCCTGTATCCCATTCCTCCTGACCTTCTGAATGAGCCTTCCATGGGGAACCTTATCAAATGCCTTACTGAAGTCCATATACACCACATCCACAGCTTGACCCTCATCAACCTTACTAGTCACATCCTCAAAAAACTCGATAAGGTTTGTAAGGCATGACCTACCCCTCACAAAGCCGTGTTGACTGTATTTGATCAAGCCATGCTCTTCCAGATGGTCATAAATCTTATCCCTCAGAATCCTTTCTAACACCTTGCAGACGACAGACGTGAGACTTACCGGTCTATAATTGCCGGGGATTTCCCTATTTCCTTTCTTGAAGAGAGGAATTACATTTGCCTCTCTCCAGTCCTCAGGTACGACTCCAGTGGAGAGCGAGGATGCAAAGATCTTCGCAAGTGGCGAAGCAATTGCATTTCTCGCTTCCCAAAGCAGCCGAGGACAAATCTGATCCGGGCCTGGCGACTTGTCAATCTTAATGTTTGACAAAATTTTCAGTACATCAGCTTCCTCTATCTCTATCCGTTCCAGCATGCACACCTGCTCTTCAAAGGTTTCATTCACTACACAGGTCGTTTCTTTCGTAAAGACAGAAGCAAAAAACTCATTTAGGGCTTCCCCTACCTCCTCAGGCTCCACACACAAGTTCCCTATGCTATCCCTGATCGGCCCTACTATTAAGACTCCAGTTATTTTCTCCCTTGCCTCCCACAGTATCCTGGGATTGATGCCACCTGGCCCTTGATACATTTCAAGACACCCAACACTTCTTTTTTCATTATGTTCATCTGCCCAAGAATATTTGCACAGCTTTCCCCAACTTCAACATACCTCACATCCCTCTCTTTGGTGAATACCAATGTAAAGTACTCATTAAGGATCTCACACATTTTCCTTTGGTGCCACAAATAACCTTTCTCCTTTATCCTTGAGCAGGCCTATTTTTGCCCTACCTTCCCTGTTGCTCCTAATATATGCAGAAAATGACTTGAGATTCTCCTTAACCCTGCTGGCCAATGATACTTACATAAGAACATAAGGAGTAGGCCATCTGGCCCCTCGAGCCTGCCCCACCATTTAATAAGATCATGGCTGATCTTTGAGACTCAGCTCCACTTACCTGCCCACTCACCATAACCCTTAATTCCTTTACTGTTCAAAAATTTATCTAGCCTTGCCTTAGCATAGCACGTTTTCTTAGCATGTTTTAGCCCTCCCAACTCCCTGTTTGAGCTCCTTCCTACTTTCTCTATATTCTTCAAGGACTTTGTTTTTAGTTGCCTACACCTTGGGTATACTTTTGTTTTGGCTAAGAAGGTCAGACTGTTTGGATAAAAACACTTCTGAAAATGAGTCTGAATATTAACAATTTGATTTCTAATATGTGCTGACTCAGAACAAAGTTCAGCACAAATTGGCAATTTCAATAGAAACTTAATGGTCAGATGATGTTTGAAATGGAAACAAAAACATAGATGCATCGGAAGTTGCCTTCATATCTTTGTAGCAAAACACATCATTCCTCTTGTATAATTGGTACCATTCTCTCCTTCCTTTGCACACAGTGCTTGACTGGGAAATAGTTGATACTGAATCCAGATGCAAAAAGTAGAAATATGTTCCCGTCTCATCATTACCTGTCTTCCATAGAAAAACATTCATTCGAAAATTTCAAAAACGTACAAGTAATGGAGGAAGAACATTCAATGACCCTTATGAACAGTGTACATATCTTCATAACACTTATCATCAGGCTCTGGCTGTTGCTCTTCATGTAGAAATAAATAACATATATTTTATTGTCAAAGTATTTCATCTTGCACACACTGGGGCAATTTGAAAGAATAGCAATTTGGAGGTAAAACCAAAACTTATACTGCATGACAAGAAGAGTGCTGATTGGTTGGTGAGTCATAGAGTCATACAGCATGGAAACAGGCCCTTCGGCCCAACTCACCCATGCTAGCTATTTTTCCTAACCTGAACGAGTCCCATCTGCCTGTATTTGGCTCATATCCCTCTAAACCTTTGCTATCGATGCACTTACCCAAGTGTCTTTTAAACGTTGTAATCATACCCTATCCCACGCAGCTCGATTTCAGGTTCTATTTGGTGATGCTTTGACCTCTGTTTCAAACACTGCCTTGGACAACGCACCTGTTAATGCTGACTGACAGTTTACGGCCATAATTTGTTCAAATTTTAAATCATGCAGTTTGACTTTGATAGGTTAATTTCTCATGCTCTGACTAATAAATTGCTGTCTCCTATAGGCACAGTGCACAATATTTGCTTCAATTCTACGAAATAGATGACAGCCGTTTGCTGGTTAGTATCTCAGGGCAATGTCCCAACCAATAAGAGTAAACTTGCATGGTAAAAATTTTAACAAAACCTGGCTATTAACATTAATTCAGCATTAAGAGGTGCATTCTCCATAACAACACTTCGACAAACCAATCAGCCCTCTTCTTGTCATACAGTAAATGAGTTGTAATTCTTGTGAATTGAGCTGATGAGCGCAAGACAAAAATTGTTGATAATATATTTTCTTTCAGCAATACTCATGTTCTACACCACAAAACATCTACTCATACAGATATATCCAAGAAAATAAATGCTCATGGGACCATTCTGGATAACAGAGTTACAGAGATCAGAATCTGAACCAAATTTTGGATATTCAGGACAATAGAAACTTTGAGTCAATTCAAACTATGTAAACATGGATGTAGATGGTTGTTAAATAATCCAAAACAGTCATTGACTAGGATCATAGTTGAGAAAAGATTACTGTAGGTTTTCTCCCATTCACTCAGAGCTGTGAACCCTTCAGGAATCATCACATTTGGAAAGTGATAAATAGATAAGTAAAGACATTATGGGCTTTTTTTTAACACAGAGGGTGGCTCACATGTGGAATGAACTTCCTGAGGAAGTGGTGAATGTGGGTACAATTACAACATTTAAAAGGCATTTGGATAAATACATGAATAAGAAAGTTTTGGAGGGATTTGGGCCAGGAGCAGGGAGGTGAGACTACTTTAGTTTAGGTTTATGTTTGGCATGGACTGGTTGAACCGAATGTATGTTTCTGTGCTGTAAGGCCTAATGGTTCTTATGTATAAATTTGGTTTTCAATAATGTAGATCATTAAAACTATGCCATGGTGTTCCAATCAGTAGTACTCTTTCTGCCTGCCAATCTTATTTGCCTTTGTCCCCCACTCTTTTTCTAAAAGTAATGAATTATGCTGAGAAATTGATCCTTTTACTTCCCTGATAATATTTATTAACCTGGATATTTGCACTGTCCATTACAGGTCTTGATCAGAAGCAATGTCCAGCTCATTAAAAATAAAGAAACATCCCACCCAAAAGTATTGAGAAATCCTGACTGCAACACTGGCTAAGGATAGATAATGTATTGCAATGAATGTAAAATACTGTGGATCCTCAACATCTGAAACAAACCCAAAGAATGATGGAGAATCTCAACAGGTCTGATAGCATTGAGACAGATAATGTTTTGTGTTTATAATGACTTCTCCTCTCTTGAAGAATTAATACATTACACACAAAGACAGAAGTTGCTGGAAAATCTCAGCAGGTCTGGCAGCATCTATGGAAAGAAAGTAGAGTTAATATTTCAGGTCCAGTGACTCTTCTTCAGAACTGAGAGACGGCAGGGTTCTGTAGAATGGTTGTTGACCTGAAACATTAACTCTGCTTTCCCTCCACAGTCGCTGTCAGACCTGCTGAGATTGTCCAGCAATTTCTATTTTTGTTTCTGATTTGCAGCATAGTTATTTCAGTTCTTTAATATATTACAAACCTTGTCTATATGATTCAGAGTTGCGCGATGTAGTTGAACTTAATAACTGTGCATCTACAGGGAGTTCAACTTGGGAGTAATTCTGATGTTAATAAACTTTTATGCCAGATAATGATTCAAGAATTTTTTTAAAATTAAAATGTTCACTTTGCACATTTTTGGGATAAAGTCTCCAACAGTTTATGTTTGATTGAGTGGGGCGTCTGCCAGAAATCCTTGTCAGTTTATGTGTGTAGAAGCAAACAGCATTCAAGCTCTCTGGAGGTTTACTGGTCAAATGGCATTCTGAATTTCCCAGCTGTGCAATCCAATGGGGGAGGGGTGATACATCCCACTTTCCAGGCAAGCCAGACAGGTTACCTCCGATCATTCAATAGCCTGCCTGTTTGAATAAATAGAACCATTAATGGAGGACAGTTCCTTAATACAGAAGTCTCTTCAATCAGATTGTTTAGTGATATACCTAATGAAGACCTGACTTTCAAGCTATTTCACAACTACATGAGGAGTTAATTGACCAAAAATACATTGTGTATTTTAAATATTTCTACAAAACTGAATAAAGGTTGAATAAAATGTTGAATGTGTAGGTCTCAAATAAATCAGAATAGGCTCATGTAACATTTTAATAGCTGAGGCTCTGTAATCAAATTCTAAAGATATCTCAAACTGTGGTTAGAACTAGCCTCTTCCTGAATAATAAGACATTAAAACGTTGTGAATTCCTCATTGCTAACATTTACAGTGTAATTTTCAGGTTAGAAATATGAAATGAATATAGTGCCATCATGATCTGTCATATGACCTCACTTATTTATTGTCTATACTGATGTTCAGGAAGAGGGCTCAGAGTGTATTATAAACAACTTTGTTAATGTTACAAAAATAGGTGGGAAGGCATGCTGTGATGAGGTCATAAAAAACTGTGAGGTAATATATGTTAGTTGAATGAGGGTAAAAATTCAGCAGATGGAATTTAATACAGGAAAGTGTGAAGTCATGCAGCTCGATGGAAAGAATTAAAGGCTAACTATTACTTAAAAGGGAGAAACTTCAAGAAAGTACAGAGGAATCTGGGTGCCCTTGTGCATAAAACATGAAAATATTAGCATGCAGGTGCAGTAAATAATTAAGAAGGCAAATGGAATTCTGATCATTATTGATGGGGGAGGGGGGTTGAAGTTTAAAAACGGAGTGTTTGATGAGGCCAGAACCTGGAGCACAGTTTTGGCCCTCTCACTTGAGAAAGGATATATCACGTATTGGAGACTACTCAAAAGAGATTCATTCAGTTAATTCCTGGAATGAAGGAATTAATTTACAAAGAACAACTAAATACACTAGAATTTTACTCATTAAGTTGCTAAGGGGGCTTTCTAAGATGTTTCATCTAATAGGGGAATCTTGAGCGAGAGGATGTAGTTACAGAATAAAGGGACGCTCAAAACTGAGATGAGGAATTTCTTGTCTATGTAGACTCTACGCCAGAGACTTGTGGCAACAATATTAGTGACTTATGTGAAAAGGAAGTGGATAGATGTTGGAAATATCGAGGAATCGAAGGCTTTGAAGAGGTGACATGAAATGGGATTTAAGGCTGGGGTAGATCAACCTTGATCTTATAGAATGTCTGTGCATGTTTGAGGGCTGAATGGCCTTCTCCTTCTCCTATTTTTTACAATTGTATGTTCCTGATCCAGGTCAATTTTCAACCAGCATATTATAGTACATCTAGAACCAGTCTCTTCGTAAAGTGAAGTAAATTTATATAAAAGGAGTATGAATATTGTTCATTTTCATAATGCAAAGCACTGTGTATTCAAATTGTGCAATCTACTCTTTTCGCTAAAGTAATGAGACACAAGATGCAATAGTTAACGTTCCTTTCTATTTTGCACAACAAATTGTGAATAGTTTTGTCTTTGTCCTTCAGTCATTTTGAACTACCATTTCATATCCAAACAAATAGGCACATTATTTCCCCCCAAGGGTTCAGAAGGGCACACTATTTCATTTCTTCAGAAGATTGTTTCACAGGATTTCAATCTCCCTTGTTAGAGATTACTAAACAGGTTGTATAGAACACTTATGGCTTTTTCATCTAAAAGATTTTCCGACCATAAATAAAAGATCGACACGTTTTAGTCAGATGTAGCAGAAGGCACCAGATATTAATGTTATCTATAAGGCAGACACCATAATAAATGCGATGGAATCTCAGATGCAGGTAAATTGAGGTAACAGCTGAATCGATAACATTCTGCAATCATAAGCTATGACAACCACCAAATGTAGACTACAGCACTTGAAAATGACATGTGTATAGTTCCAAAATAGCAAATAAAAAAAATCTTTTCTTAATACTTTTGACATAATGAGCCAATTAAATTGTTAGTCATTTACTTCTAGCTTATTAATATAACATTACAGAAAGAATATTAATGGCCATCCTAGGGCTCGATTTTACAAAAAAAAACAAATGCCAAGTGTCAATTTTGAGGAGTTTCAAGGAGGGTTTCTCTCTGTGTGGTTTAGCCATGTGACTTCTCTTAGTCAGGTATCCCTCACTCACCTCATTATACTTGCACCATGCCTCTAGCGAGCACCATCTTGTGCTTACCAGCTGCGGATGTACTTGCACTGCCACGACCTCCCAGTGACACTACCACAGCTGTGCAGCAACTCAGGCACCTTCAGCCAGGAGCTGACCTTCACAGCTGTAGTGTTGGAAGAAATGCCCTAGAAATCTCTGACATTGGTGAGTTGGCCTGGTGGATGAGGTGATAGAGAGCAGGGCCATCCTCTTTCCTCAGGAATGTCAAAGGAGACCATGAAGCCAGGCCTAGGCAGACTGCTGTGAATTTGTCACATAGGCCAGGGCAGTGTCCAAAGCCTGGATGCATGCCCAGCATTGCAGGATGAAGATTAACGACTGTCTCCAGTCTGTGAGTGTGGGTGCCATTATTTTCTTTCTGCTTTCTCATTTGCACTTGAATTCTTCTACTGCATCCATTACATCTCATGACCTATCACTGTCACTATTGCATGCAACATCTTCTCTCACTCACTGTCACCCACCCCAGAGGACTAATCCTGCATGCTCTCTGCACTGCCCGCTCACCCACTCAGGATATCTCACTAACATTCCTCTACCTACACTAAAATAAAAGCTCTGCTATATGCGTTCACTTCACTCAGTCTCTCCCATTGTCTCATTCTAGGAGAAAAGAGCCCACTATAGGGCAGAGAGAAACAGTATGAGTACGAGCAAGTCCTTGTTCCAGTGCAGGAGGACTCTGACTATAAGATCATAAGGCCATAAGACGTAGGAGTGGAAGTAAGGCCATTCGGCCCATCGAGTCCACTCCACCATTTAATCATGGCTGATGGGCATTTCAACTCCACTTCCCTGCACTCTCCCCGAAGCCCTTGATTCCTTCTGAGATCAAGAGTTTATCGATCTCTGTCTTCAAGGCATCTAACGTCCCGGCCTCCACTGCACTCCGTGGCAATGAATTCCACAGCCCACCACTCTCTGGCTGAAGAAATGTCTCCTCATTTCCGTTTTAAATTTACCCCCTCTAATTCTAAGGCTGTGTCCACGGGTCCTAGTCTCCCCGCCTAACAGAAACAACTTCCCAGCATCCACCCTTCCTAAGCCATACATTATCTTGTAAGTTTCTATTAGATCTCCCCTCTCCCCTCAACGTTCTAAACTCGAATGAATACAATCCCAGGATCCTTAGCAACTGCTCATGTACTGATGCCAAGACCTTCACATTCCAGCAACCAAGTAACAATCATTGTCAAGCTGCACTGTACTCCCATTATTACCACAGTGAATGTATTTTTAAGGTGTTTAAGCTCCTACCCTAGAGTAAGTCACTTTCTCTCTTAGTCTCATGTTTGCACCCATGACATTTGCACAGTCTATGTCCTAGTTCCATATTGGCCCTGACAAGAGATCATCTAGCTGTTTCCATGGACACCATGGAAGCCAGATCCAGCACTCACAGTGTCTGCCAGATGTACAAAGACCTACACTCCATCTTGGCACTAAAGGCAAGCTAACAGAGGGACAAGGGACATCACTCTAGGTGCCCCTTCTTTAGGAGACAGGGTAGTGCAAGTGGGCACCCAGATGGAGGAGGAGCGAAATACAACAGCCCTCACCCTGCCAAAAATCTCTTCTCAGGACACTGCAGAGTGGCCAGACCATTCAGGTCCACCCTCAGCCCTTTGTGGGAATTCAAGCTGGAGAACATTGACCCTTTATCTGGTTACATCACATTCAGCTTGTCTAGGCTCTCTAGATATCTATGACCCTGGGGTCACCTGACCAAAATTTCAAAGCCAACAGACTCTATTGTATACAGGTTCCCCTCCAGCCTAGTTATGGATACTAGGACTGCACCTAGACATAATGGGAGGGAAAGGTAAAACAAGAACTTAGGAGGGTACCTAGCTGACATGAGTGACACTTTACCATAATTATATCATCATACTTGTAAAAATATTTTCAGTTTCCATCATCAGCTTTATGAGCGAACGTCTATTTTAGTTGGAACTACAAGAATGGACTTCAGATGATAGCTATCCTTAATGCTACATAACTTTCTAACCCTGTCTGTGCAATGGCTGTCCTTTCCATAGTTCTGATGCTAATACAAAACTTTGTCAGGATCAAATGAGGGAGCAATACTTTTTAACTACTTTTAAACAGGATGAACTGTACAGGAAGATCAAATTGTTGAAGTCAGGATTATCATCTATTCAGTAGCCTTAGTGTATCCTCCAACTGTTCAGAACAGAGATTTCAAGGATCAAGTGGTGCCATCTTGTTTGGATGATATCTATACAAAATCCAGGCATGATCTGAATTAAAATCTGATGTTGAGGATTCATCTTATTGCTGCCAGTAGCTCCAGTGCAAGATAGTTTTGCATTGCACATACTCTGTACAGCATGCCATGGCATCCTGACCTTTACCTCTAGACAGACACCACTGGCCGTCTCTCATCAGCATACTGACTCTAAATCTCCCAAATCTTCACTGCATCATGAGCGGTCCTGTGGCTGGAAGCTCCACAGTAGGAGGTGGGTTCACATCCGCTAGATGTTGATGCTGTCCCCTGTATTTCCAGGCACGTGTCCCTCTTCCATTTCTGTAGTGGCCCTTAGTGCAGTGGGCACTGGGACCACCACAACTTCTATGCTTTGATTCACTAGGCATGGTACCAATGAGCTGCTGTGGGCAGTCTCAGAAACAATGCAGCTCGTCAATCATTTGACCATTCAGCAATTGCAGTCACACACAAAAAATATTTGAACAGTGTTCTCCAAACACTGGACATAGAAGGTCCAACAAAGAACTCAGTAGAATCCCTCTATATGGACATTGTACATCGGGTATCCTGATTCAGATGTCGAATCTACTGAAGCTTTTTGATGCACATATCGTAGCAGACTCGATGCACGATCCCTCTCCCAGCCCCCACAGAATCTTAGAAAGACAGCGCTGCATCTAGAATAATGGAGGAGATGTTTTAATGGTTCAAGGTGTGAAGCAAGCAACTCATACACCTTGTACATGCTTTGAGTCCTTGCAAGGTGATTGCTACTTTGAGAACTGAGCTGAATCTTTTCATTGTTTGCACCTCACTGTCTTTAGTAGGATTAATTTTTAATGTTAGCTGATGTGGTCAGCAGTGCTTGTGGCTAGAACCTTTAGTTGGCATAGTAGGTCAATACAGAATATTTGCATATAGTATTGTGTGGGTTTCTGTTTAAAGATATTGTTCTTCGAAGAGCCTCACATTGTACAAACTGGAAATCCTGTTCTCCGAGAAAAAAAATACTCTGTCCACCCTGGGTGTGATGGCAGACATTTGCATCTCCATTGAATGCAAAGAGTATGATTTATAAATATTTTAATATCATCAATCTTAAAGTTTGGACATGTAAAGTTTCAGTTTGGTCTGTGTCTCCGAAGGACTTAATGATAAGTTTTAAGCATTTCTGTAGCCATGGTAGTTTCTTTTAAAACAGTATTAAAGACAGTCATTCTGGAGACTAACCATTATGTTACATTGGACTCGACTTAATCTGATGATGTCACACAGTCTTTGAGGACAGGCAATTCTGTAGGAGTATTCAAAGGGAGCAAGTGTAAACTGTACAGCTCCAGGGAGTCCTCAATAACAATGACTGACCATTAATGTAAACTGTACCTACTGTTATTATGCAATAACCTACCTTGATGCATAAGATACGTGACTCTTCTATTAAGATTCAGCAGTGGTCTATCTTCTACTACTGATCATTAGACAAACCCTAAACTCAGCATGGAAAAAGGTGGATTGATAATAGCAAACTACCCAAGCCAAGATGCCACATGCTGATGGCAGTGATATCTGAAGTTTCAAGGCCAAACAATGACCATCTCCGACAAGAAAGGTCAGAAACAATGCCCTTTGATATTTCATAGCATTATCAATCACGGAATCCACCCACATGCTCAAGCTTGACACTATCCAGGACAAAGTTGTCAATTCAATTTGCATCCCATTCACCATCTTCAACATCAACTGTCTTCAGCAGCAATGCACAGTAGCATCAGTGTGAACCATTTTACAAGATGCACTCTATTAAGTCACCAATGTTCCTCTGACAACACCTTTCAAACCCACAAACTCTGCCACTTAGAACATCAAGGGCTGTAAATACCACCACGTACAAGTTCCCCTGTAAGCCACACATCACCCTACTTGGGATTATATTGCTGAACCTAGTCATTTTCCTGGAACTCTCTTCCTAATTCTCTGGGTGTTCCTACACCCTCAGGACTGTAGCAGTTCAATAAGGTAAAGGTCACCATTACCTTTTCAAAGCAATTAGGGATGTGCAATAAATGCTGTCATATATGCCCACACCCTCTGAAAATAAATTAAAAAGAATGGCATCAGAAGAAGGGCTTAGATCAAGTGCTATTCACCAAAATGCCTCTTTAATGAGCGTTAGTACAGTATTTAAGTAGCAGTAGGTTACTTAGCAAGTTTCCAGCTGGTCATAAAACTTTAAGTTACTTCAAACTTAAAAACTAGTGAAAACTTCAATTCCCTTACCAAGATGACATTCATACTAAGGCCAAGGTTTCATCACAAGACTATGTCTATATCTGGGCACCTTGGAGGCTCTGTAGCACTTGAAGTAGCTGTCAAATATCGCCTCTGTTCCCCACCTACAAACACATCCCGGTTCCCTGTGTGATTTAAAGCTGAGTTTTGAACTCTGTAACCTCTCTAACACATTGCTTTTAACAACAATGTTTACTTCAAATCCTGTCATTGACATCCTTATATTTGTCTTTGTTACTCTAAACTTGATTATTCTTATACCTTCAATGCTGATGACTCACTCTGCTACACCTTTTACTGATATATATTTTTGCCAAAGCATTGGTGCACATAACCTGTCCATTTTATCCCTAATTCTATCTACATAAACTTTGTCTTTACCACACACTCATTCTATAACCTTCTTGTGCCCAACAACATCCACCCCATTCCAAACTCCAAAACACTCGTTCCTCTAAATCTAGAACTTTAGGTCAAAAATCACAGAGCATCAGGTTATAAGATAACAAAGTGTGAAGCTGGATGAACACGGCAGGCCAAGCACCATCTCAGGAGCGAAAAAGCTGACGTTTCGGGCCTAGACCCTTCATCAGAGAGGGGGATGGGGAGAGGGAACTGGAATAAATAGGGAGAGAGGGGGAAGCGGACCAAAGATGGAGAGAAAAGAAGACAGGTGGAGAGGAGAGTATATTTGGGGAGGCAGGGAGGGGATAGGTCAGTTCAGGGAAGACTGACAGGTCAAGGAGGTGGGATGAGGTTAGTAGGTAGGAAATGGAGGTGCGACTTGAGGTGGGAGGAAGGGATGGCTGAGAGGAAGAACAGGTTAGGGAGGCGGAGACAGGCTGGGCTGGTTTTGGGATACAGTGGGGGAAGGGGAGATTTTGAAGCTGGTGAAGTCCACATTGATACCATTGGGCTGCAGGGTTCCCAAGCAGAATATGCGTTGCTGTTCCGGCAACCTTCGGGTGGCATCATTGTGGCACTGCAGGAGGCCCATGATGGACATGTCATCTAAGGAATGGGAGGGGGAGTTAAAATGGTTCGCAACTGGGAGGTGCAGTTGTTTATTGCAAACTGAGCGGAGGTGTTCTGCAAAGCGGTCCCCAAGCCTCCGCTTGGTTTCCCCAATGTATAACAATCAGGTTATAGTCCATTAGATTCATTTGAAGATACAACTTTCGGAGTCTTACTCCTTCTTCAGGTATCAGTCAGAGAGGTAGCATCAGACACAGAATTTATAAACAAAAGATTAAAGGGTCATAGAGCTGATGCAAATGTATTGAAGAAATTTAAGATGGCTGTTAAATCTTTAATCAGTTACAAGGGATTAATATGCAAATTCCAGAATTTCTTTCAAGTCACTGCCCCGAGATAACTGGAAGTATTATCAGTATACCAAAGTTGACATCTCACGTCAGGCAATGCATTTTCGGTATGAGGTCTTGTTTAGAATGTGTCTGTGTATTAACTTTGAGTCAGACTGGTTTTACTTACAAAGTAGGAATTTCTAAAATGCCACATTGATTATCTACAAATCATGTGCCTTTTGGACAAAATGGAATGTATTCACAATTACAAATCTGCAAAAGCAAATTCACCCATAGATTGGGGTGTGTGTGTGTGTGTGTGTGTGTGTGTGTGTGTGTGTGTGTGCGTGTATATGAGAGCAGCATGTGTATGAGAGAGAGTGAGTGTGTGTTTGTGTGAGAAAGTGTGTGTGTCTGTGTGCGTGTGTTGCGAGTGTGTGTAAGAGAGTGTATAGTGTGGTGGGGTCACTTGAAGTGTGACATGTACCAAAGGTCCTGGTTGACGCCATCTTCATGTGCACCCAACTTGGTTATCAGCCTCTGCTTGGCAACTCTGCGTTGTTGTGTATCCTGAAGTCCGCCTTGGAGGACATTTGCCCAGTGATCTGAAGCCAAATGTCTTGATCACTGAAGTGCTCCCTCACTGGGAGGGAAAATTCCTGTCTGGCAATTGTTATGCAGTGTCTATTTGCCCGTTGTCAGAGCGTCTGCTTGGTTTTGCCTCGGGGGCATCCTAGCTTGCAACATATGAATTAGGTAATGTTGGCCGAGTCCCATGAATATCAGCTGTGCACTTGGTGGGTCGTATTCCCACTTGTGATGGTAGTGTCCATGTCGAAGATCTGACATGTCTCACAGAGGTTGCCATGACAGGATTGTATAGTGTTGTGGTCAATTTTGTCCTGAAGGCTGGGTAGTTTGCTGCAAACAATAGTCTGTTTAAGGCCTGGATGTTGTTTGAAGGCACGGGGAAGGTGTCAGCAAGGTGCTCATCGTTACTGATAATGTATTGAAGGTTGCAAAGAACATGGTGTAGTTTCTCCACTCCCAGGAAGTACTGGACAATGAAGGGTACTCTATCGCATGTATCCCATGTCTGTCTTCTGAGGAGATCATTATGGTTTTTTGCTGCGGCACATTGGAACTAGCATCAATGAGTTGAATGTTGTATCCCGTTCTTGTAAAGGCGTCCTTCAGCACCGTCAGGCGTCTGTCGCGTTCCTCCTCATCTGAACAGATCCTGTGTATGTGTAGGGCTTGTCCGTAGGGGATGGCTGTTTTAATATGTTTAGGGTAGAAGCTAGAGAAGTGCAGCATTGTGAGGTTATTTGTAGACTTGCAATAGAGTGAGGTATTGAGGTATCCGTGCCTGATGGAGATGTCCAAGAATGAGACTGATTCTAAAGAGTAGTCCATGGTAAGTCTGATGGTGAGATGAAACTTGTTGATATTGCTTCTTGGTTGTCTCAGTCATTCCTCACCATGAGCCCAGTGGGTGCTGAGTTTCTGTAAGAAACCTATACCGTCACGACAGAAGCTGGCAGTTCCCTGTACAATAGATTTTAAGATGCCCTTGACATAACCAGAGAGATTCGCACATGGGGTCCCATTGCCTGATATGATGAGATGTCCAGATGCATTGGCTTTGTGTTTCTTTGGAAGGCAGTGGAATTCCCCTATGCAAGAAGTACACAGGATGAAAGTACATCGGATACTTTGAAGGACTGGATCAAAAATCTTGATCGGTCTGTTGAGTTCACCGATGTGTTTTTTGGTCAGATTGGCAGGTAGTTATCTGTAGTGTTCCTGGTTGTTCAGTTGTCTGTATACTTCCTTGCATTAGTCCATTCTCTTCCTTTGTCTGCTGGTTTGATGATAATATCGTACTTGGTCTTGAGAGCACGGACGGCATTACATTGTGTTTGAGTGACATTTTTGAGTGGCCTTGTGAGTGCGGTTGATGAATCTGGCAATCATGTATTCCCTGATGGCATTTCCAAGCCCGGTGAAATGGCCTTCCAGAGGAGTCCCATTCGACCCTTCTTCGGCCACTCCAACAAGGATTTCTCTGTTGACTGATTCAGTTCATTGGTTGTCTCATTGGGTTTGCTGCTGAAATGTTGGATGAATTCCAAGAGTCTCATTCACCTGACGAATTCCTTTGTGCCTGGTGTGAGACCAATGGGTCCATTTTGGTGGTGGGGCAGAAACTGATCCCTCGGCTCAGAACTTCAATCTCGTTTGGTTGAAGGGAGCAGTCAGATAAATTGATGATGGATTTCCCTGTAGCAGTACAATTTTAAACTGTGGTTTGAGGGGATGCTTGGCTACTGCTGGTGGTGATGTCAAGTTTGTCCAGTTTCTTGTTCTTGGTGTGCATGCTGGTGGTGTAGTTCCATTGCCTCATCCACTTGGCAGTGTCTTGTAAGTGTACTGCCATATCTTGAGTGCAACCTGAGAATATGGACTCCATCTCGATTTTAAGGTTACAGTGCCTGTTGGAGAGTTGGTGTACAAGATGTTTAAGGAGTTCGCGAGAGGTGCAACAGCAAAGTCTCTCAGCGTAATCAGTGTTGTACGTCGACTTCAGTGTGTTCACGATCTGTAGTCCTTTTGGGATCTTTTCTACTTTCTTGTATTTCTGTAGAAACTTTATGTCTATGTAGATATGTGCGATCTTCTTGGAGATCCTCTCCAGTTTGAGTTGGCAATTTTTGGTGTCAATTATAGCTATGATGTGGAAGTGCCAGTGTTCGATTGGGGTAGACAAGGTAAAAATCAAACGGCACCAGGTTGCGGTCTAACAGGTTTACTTGTAGACACAAGCTTGCAGAGCCTCATTCCTTCTTCAGGTATCACTGAGCAAGGTGGCATCAGACACAGAATTTATAAGCAAAAGATCAAAAGGTCTTAGAACCTTTAGTTATCTCGGTGCAGTGACATGAAAGAAATTCTGGGATTTGGATATTAATCACTTGTAACTGACTAAAGATTTAACAGCCAGCTTAGGTTTGTTCAAGACATTTGCATCAGTTCTATGACCCTTTGATCTTTTGTTTATAAATTCTGAGTCTGATGCCACCTTGCTCTCTGATACCTGAAGAAGAAGTCGAACTCTAAAAGCTTGTGTCTTCAAATAAACCTATTAGACTGTAACTTGGTGTCACATGATTTTCGATTTTGTCCAGCCCAGTCAAACATTGGCACATCCACATCGAGAGCTTTAGCTTCTCATGCATTGTGTTTAACTTCTGCCATTTCCTCACTTTTTTTTACCATATCATCACAGGCAGCCATCTAGTTTCTCGCTATCAGACTTCTCAGCACAACCTCTCATCTATTTCTTTCTTATTCTCAAGCCATCTACTAGGTCAAACTAAAGGATATTCTACTTATTCATTCTTTTTCCAGTTCAACATTTCATTGCATGCGATGGGGGTTGTAGATCATTTTCACAGTCATAACTTTTTTACCTTATTTTTAATCTTCAAACAAAATACCTAATCTTATTTGTAAATATCTCTGTTTATTTTTCACATTGTTGATTTCTACCAACAATGATTCTCCTTCTCATTGTACCAACTCACTTTCAATATCTAAAAACTATGTGTTTGTTCGACCATTGGCTGCTCACAAGCCTCAGCTTTAGAACATAAAGATGTGGTTAAATACTTACAGCAACAAACTTCCCACTTCAGTTACTGCTTTCCTTACAATATTGCCTTTCCACCTGAGGTACAAAGTTTCACTAGTTTTGTGATCTTCTTCATGTTTATCACCTTTATACTTTGCATTATTTCAGATATTTCCATCTTTTTGTTATATCTTTCAAATCTACAATGCTCACTTCCTGCCTTTTTGCTCCTCTTGCTATTGTCGCTTTAATTTTCCCAGCAGACATTTCATTGGTCCATTTCACCAGTCTCACCAATTAAATCCAATACACATTATAAGCAAGAACATGTTCACACTAAATACACATGCACAATCAAACTTGTTCTTTAACAATGCTATCAGTTCCCTCAAAATACTAATTAGCAGCCGGTGTTCAGCTTATACACAAAATGTAGGAGTGAATTGCTGCAGGTGGGTCTGATGAAGTGTCATTTAGACTCAAAACATTAGCTTGCTGTCTCCCCATGGATGCTGTCTGACCTGCTGTGATCTCCAGCGTTTGTTGTTTTCAGTTCAGAGTATACACAAACCTTTTCATTGACTACTTCAGATAAATGACAACGTTGAAAAATAATGGGTCTCATTTCATGGCCAAAATACTGAGTTACTAATTTAAGAAAGAATCAAAGCTCAAAATCAAAGCAATTTTTGGTTAGCTAGTCAACATTTAAAATGAAATTATAAATCATTTACAGGCACTTATTTTTACCCTAATAGCTAATGCTAAAATTATTACAATACCAAATACCACCGGTGATGAAAGTCATAAAGTCTATTGCTATGCTGTGCACCTTGTAAACAGTGTTGAAAAATGACTTGGAATTTGCAGTGAGAACAAATCTTCTATTCATGACCTTTACTTGAATAATTCACATAGAACAACAGCAGAAACACTCAAGGAATGCATTGCATTCTTTTTCCCATAGCTCAGCCTTAAAGGAATAATTCATTACATGCTCACATGTTTGGACTCAGCAATGAAATTAGAATAATGGGTGTTAAGTTTATATTCTTTTTGAATAAATCATTTCCACTAAAGAGGCATCAGTTCATTTGATCTCTCAAATTATGAGAACCATTTATCAAATACAGGTGAGTTGAATCTATACCTGAGCTTCCCAAATTGATCATGTTTATTTTGTAATGTCTAGTGATGATTTAACACTGACATAAGCAGGATTCATAAATGTGGAACATGAAAAAACTTTGAAGACTGAAGTCCATGTGTACTTCAGAGATAATGGGAACTGCAGATGCTGGAGAATTCCAAGATAATAAAATGTGAGGCTGGATGAACACAGCAGGCCAAGCAGCATCTCAGGCGCACAAAAGCTGACGTTTCGGGCCTAGACCCTTCATCAGAGAGCTTTTTTTTTGAAGGGTCTAGGCCCGAAACGTCAGCTTTTGTGCTCCTGAGATGCTGCTTGGCCTGCTGTGTTCATCCAGCCTCACATTTTATTATCCATGTGTACTTCATATTGTTTGAGCTAAGTTTGATCAGAGACACATCTGGAAGTTTATGAAATCTGAGCTCAAGATAATGAATATAAAGTGCAATACTTTATTCAATTACTTAAAGAATGTTCTTGATTTTATTTTAAAAATGCTACTGTTAGGTGTTTTTTTCACTGTGTTGCAAGGGAGAGAGGAAGAGAATGGAAGGAGGACAGTGGTTTGGAGAAGTGATGGGTTAGAAAAGGAAGAGACGAGAAAGAAGGCAGACAGGAGGAGGTGAAGGCTGCAGATAAAGATAAAGATAATGAACTGAAGAGAGGCAAAGAGGGGTGCAGGGCTGAAAATGAAGTAGTCATTGAAATCAAATGAAGTTTGTGTTTCTTTGGCACTTGTCATAACCACCAGACATCTCAACATGCTTTATAGCTAATGAAGAATGTTTGTGCACACCAAGTTCTAACAAGCAGCAATGTGATAACTAACACATAAATTTTTTGCGACATTAATTTAGGGATTGCTTACAGAAAAGCCCCTCAGCTTTTCTTCAAAATACTGGTGTGGGATTTTTCACATCCATTTCCTAGAGGAAACTTCACTTTTAATGTTGCACCTGAAAAATGGCAGCTTCAACAATGCAGCACTACCTCAAGTACAGTACCAGACTGTCTATCTTGCTTTTTTCTAGGACTTGAAACCTGAACATTCTGGCTCATCAGGAAAATGATGGAAGGTGTCGTGGACACTGATATCTAGGGGCACCTACTCAACAATAACTTTATCACAGTTGCTCTGTTTGATTTCGGACAGGCCTACTCAACTCTTGACTTAATTACAACCTTGGTCAAAACATGGATAAAACAGCCAAACTCAAGAGGGGAAGACAGAATGAGTGCTCTTGACATCAAAATCATAGTTGGTCAAGTACGGTATCAGAAGCTCTAATAAATAGTCTCGGGAAATCTGGTGAAAACTGTCCACTGGCTGGTGTCATGCCTGGCACAAAGGAAGATGTGTGTTTGTTGGAGGTCAATCATCCATAGCCCAACCATCTTGATCTTCCCTCCATCATAAGGTCAGATAAGGATGCTCAATATAATTTATAACTCCACAGATATTGAAAGATAGTGTCCGAATGCAGTAAGACTTGGATAACATTCATTTTAGCCTGAAAAGTGGCATGTAGCAATAGAACTGCATACATGTCAGGCAATGACCATCTCGAACAAGAGAGAATCTCACAATTGTGGATTGTCTATGAGATGTATTTTTTAAGCAGCTTTGTGGTGGAACTCACTAGGGAATAGGCAATTCTGGATTTGGTGGTATGTAATGAGGCAGACTTAATTAGGGACCTTAAAGGCTGGGAAAACCTTGGTGTCAGTGGCCATAATATGATAGATTTCACCCTGCAGTTTGAGAGGGAGAAGCTGGAATCAGATGTAATGATATTACAATTCAGTAGAGGGAACTACAAAGATATGAGGGAGGAGCTGGCCAGAGTTGATTGGAAAGATAACATGGAATGTGGTAGAACAGTAGTGGCAGGTGTTTCTGGAAGTAATTCGGGATGCACAGCAGAAATTTGTCCCAAGGAAGAAGAAACACACTAAAGGGAGAACAAGGCAATCATGGCTGACGTGGGAAGAAAGGACAGCATAAAAGCGAATAAAAACATAAAGTGCAGTGAAGACCAGAGGGAAGTCAAAGGATTGGGAAGCATTTTTAAAAATCAGCACAGGATAACTAGAAAAGCAATAAGTGGTAAGAAGATGAAACATGATGGTAATCTAGCTACTAATATAAAAGAAAATTTCAAGAATTTCTTTAGATATACAGAAGGTAAGAGAAAACAGCAGTGGGCATTGGACCACTGGAAAATGAGCCTGGAGAATTCATAATGGGGTACAAAGACACAGCAGAAGAACTAAATAGGTACCTTGCAATAGTCTTCACAGTGGAAGATACCAGTAGTGTATCAGAACTTCAAGAGGGTCAGGACGTAGAGGTAAGTATAATGGCCATCACTAAGGAGAAGTTGCTAGGGAAGCTGAAGTGTATGGCAGTAGATAAATCACCCAGATTGGATGGATGGGCTACACTCCAGGGTTCTGAAGGACATAGCTGAGGAGATTGTGGAGACATCTTTCATGAATCACTGGAGTTGGGGGGGGGGGGCCTTAGAGAATTGGAAAATGGTTAATGTAACACTCCTACATAGGAAAATAGAGAGGCAGAATATAGGAAATTATAGGCCAGTTAGCCTCACTTCCATCATTGTTAAGGTTTTATAGGCCATTATTATGGATGAGATTGCAGAGTACATGGAAATATATAATTTAAAATAGGGTTCAGCCAGCACAGTTTTTTGAACCGGAAGTCCTGTTAGACAAATCAGTTATAATTCTTTGAAATGATGACACGCAAGCTAGGCAGAAGACAGCCAGTGGGTGTGATATATTTGGATTTCTAAAAGGCCTTTGACAAGATGCCACACAGCTGGCCTTAAATTAAAATAAGGGCTCATGGTGACACCAGCAATGTATTGGCATAGATACAGGATTGTGTGACTGGAAGAAGGCATAGAGTGTAGATAAAAAGGATTTTTAGGATCTTTTTCAGGATGACAGCCAGTCATTAAGAGAGTTCTGCAGGTATCTGAGATAATAAAATGTGAGGCTGGATGAACACAGCAGGCCAAGCAGCATCTCAGGAGAACAAAAGCTGACGTTTCGGGCCTAGACCCTTCATCAGAGAGGGGGATGGGGTGAGGGTTCTGGAATAAATAGGGAGAGAGGGGGAGGCAGACCGAAGATAGAGAGAAAAGAAGATAGGTGGAGAGAGTATAGGTGGGGAGGTAGGGAGGGGATAGGTCAGTCCAAGGAAGACGGACAGGTCAAGGAGGTGGGATGAGGTTAGTAGGTAGATGGGGGTGTGGCTTGGGGTGGGAGGAAGGGATGGGTGAGAGGAAGAACAGGTTAGGGAGGCAGAGACAGGTTGGACTGGTTTTGGGATGCAGTGGGTGGAGGGGAAGAGCTGGGCTGGTTGTGTGGTGCAGTGGGGGGAGGGGACGAACAGGGCTGGTTTAGGGATGCAGTTGGGGAAGGGGAGATTTTGAAACTGGTGAAGTCCACATTGATACCATTAGGCTGCAGGGATCTGTGTTTGGATCACAACGATTCACAAAACATAATAAAGATCTGGACAAAGGAACTAGGGCTTTGTATTTAGTTTGTAGATGACACAAAAATAATTGAAGGGACAGGTAGTGTTGAGGAAGCGGGGAGCCTGCAGACAGGCTGGGAGGATGGGCGAAGAAGTGGCAGACAGAATACAATATGGGAAAATGTGAGCTTAAGCACTTTGGTAGGAAGAATAGAGGCATAAACTATGGGGAAAAGCTTTGGAAATCTATGGCGCAAAGGGGATTCTCTTAAGACACAAATTCAGTTAGCAGTTAGGGGCAAATTTAATGTTAACGTTCATTTAGAATACAAGGACAGAGATGTACTGCTGAGGCTGTATAAGGCGCTATCAGACTACATTTTGAATACTGATCAGTTTTGAGCCCCATATCTAAGAAATTATGTGCCGGCCTTGGAGAGAGTCCAATTTGTTTTGCATCTGCTGTGGATTCTGGGTCTTAGAAAAAAAGTGATAAAATTTGAGTAGATAAAACAAGGAATGATCTCAGTTCAGTCAAATTCTTATTAACAAGATCACAATGCTGACAGTCGTTTAATTGATGGGAAATTTTCAGATCAGCCTTCGAGTTAGATGAATGTCAATTATAAGTAATATTTCAGCTTTCAAAATCTAACCAGAAGTCTGACCAGAAGTTAAAGAAAATAAGGAATTTTCTCAAATTTCTAGAAGGGAATTTTGTTTCTGTTTAATCTGTTAAAAGGTTTCTTCTTTTTCAGGAAAATAATGTTTCCTTTTCCTGCTAGCTTCTTAGAGGCTTTTCCCTTCAACTGACCAGCCTGGGTATGTACAGAAACAGTGGTGTTAGTTCAGAGGCTGTTACTAGGTAACCACTGTCTCTTCCAAACCAACTTTTGAAGCAAATAAAACCATAAAACCTATTTCTTACGTCTCTTGAAAGCTTTGGTTTGCACTCTTACAGCAAAGTTATCTGACTTATAAATAATTGCCGGCTTACTACGCCATTAAGTTGTTGGCTTGATTTCCTAAAATGCACAGTGTGAGTACCCTTTTTAATCCAGGATATTTAAACAGTTCCATATTCCAGTTTCCTTCAAATAGTCCTTTTTCTAAGGTAATACATTCCCAACATATTACTTTATCTACAGATAACATTTTTCAGTCATTTTTAGGCCTCCTTTCTGCAAAGTGTTCTTCCTCTTGAATTTCATTGTTTGCATTACTGAATTGCAATCACTTGTACGCTTAGCAGTACATTTTCCATTTGACAGTCCCTGTATTGCCAATATTGATTATTGTTTCAGTAAGAGGTGGTGGGGAGGGTTTGAATAGAAACTATTCAGGGTCCCATCTGCACTAACATGTAAAATGCATTCAATTTGATTAGTAATCTTACATTAACATATCCACCTACATTGGAATTTTGAATCATGCTGCATTGGTTGAATCCTGTCTGCACAATTAGAGGTTTGTCTCTTTTTTATGTTGTCAAACTATTTCTTAAACAACATGACGGAATGAAGTTTAAAAACTTTACCAGAGCCAACAGCCTTTTTTTTCACTTCAGACAAAGAAACTACCAACAAAATACTGTGTAATTTATATTTTCCCCTCACCTTAAAAGGAAAGGAAGAATGAGAATGATCAATAACAATTTGGTAACCTGTAGTTGGACAATATAGATTCAATATTATGATTTATTTGCAGGGGTACTTGATTAAGCAGCTATGCTTGCTGGTTATCTGCCCAGATACTCTGGATAAAGGAAAATTGGCTCCTTTTTGAGTTAGAAGTACTAAAACTCCACTGTGATGCTGTTGAATATGAGGGTCTCTTCTGCAAAACACCCCTCCCCACCATCTGTACATTAGGCATCCAGTTTGTTGATCATCTGCTGAAGATGCTGGATCTTAAAAAATGAGATAAAATTTAAGTAGATAATAAAGGAATGCACAGTAATCAGGCAACTGATTTATGCAAAACTAGACAGTTGTGAAATTTGATTCTCCAAATCCCTTTAAAAATCCAAGATTACAATGTAATAAAGATGCACATTAGTTTATTCACTTCTGCTAGATCAATGGTACCGAAAAAGCAATGTAAATTACATGGTATCACACACTTATCATAAAATTGCAGGATACCATGTGAGGTTTGTATCTGATGAGCTTTTGTATCCTGCATACCTGCAAGTGCTTGCATCATTTTTTAACCGACTGTTTCAAGTTCCATATTCCAAAAGCAATAAATCACAATCATCCAGATGGAGAATGATCAATAATTTAATATCAAGCAGAAATAAAATCTGTTTTGAACACAGCAAGCAAAAACAGCAAAGAAATAAGTCCAAAAATTATTTGAAAATCTTAGCCAGTCATCATTCTTACTTTCTGTGTTAAATTGAGCATTGGCTACTAGAAATAATATGTATAATGAGAGGCATAAAAAAATTATTGAATGTACTTTTATAATCATTTTCCATGCTTGTAAATGTGTTTAAGCAATGGTTGTTCTGGGAAAAAAGTGAGGCTCATGCTCATCCAGAATATCTGATGCATCAATTATTAGATGAAGTCCCTCAAGATATCCTTTGTTCCTCTCTAGAACTGAGCATATGAGTGTAAAGTTTTTCTGTATGATCCACATGACAGATTGTTTGGAAGTTGATAAGACAAGTCCAGAAATTCAGTCTGCTCATCTACTCGAATACGTGAACAGAAGATTGCTGAAAATAAAATTCCTCAGGGAAGCCATTTGACACTTACTTTGGACATTTACTTCCAAAATATTATGACAAAGTTTTCTTTAAAGTATTTTCTAGATTACAATTCATTCTGACATAGAAAGCATTTATATCAAATTGCAAAGTGGAATCTACCTTATGCAAATTATATATCAATTACTTTTTAATTGTCTTGAAAACTCAAGACTTGACTTATTTAAACAGGTGTCAAGTTCCAGAAAGACAGCACTGTTGACTTAGTTTGGAAGTATTAATGCATTTAAATATTTCGCCAAAGGGTTATACTGTAATATCTGTAAAAATATAGAGAATATACTTCTCTATATTTTTTGGCCTTCATTATTAAAAAAAACTACATCCTTTCTAAATGAACAGTCAACATAAAAAGCTGCTGCCATATTACATGCAGAGATTTATTTGAGTCCCACATTTTTTCTATATATAGCTAATATAAGAAACTTCAGTATATATGACCTTTCATGATCTTGGGACATCCTGAATTGTCTGTTAGCTAAGTTTTAAAAAATGTAGGCACAATTGTTCTGTAGGCAGATATGAGTCCAGTTTGCACATACTAGGGTTCTGTAAAGAGCAATATGATGAATAACCAAGTAAATTGTTCCTGTGGATTTGTTTAAGGGATTAATATTAAGCAACGCATTTGGACAGCTCCTTTGCTCGTTAAAGAAAAGTGAGATGGAATCTTTACACTCACATCACAGAAGAGTTACAGTTCTGAATGAGATGATTTAATAATACAAATTATCTCAATTTAACATCGCCCATTGGAAGGTGGCAATTTTAACATTTACACTCAGCACTGTGAGTAAGGGCAGATCTAGTTGAGGTGTCAGGGCTTTTGTGAGTCTGACTAGAAAGCCAGAGAGAGATTCAAGTTACTTCTTTTTGGAAAGGCATATCGAACCACAAAACAATCAGACAGTGGTGAGACCACCAATGAGTTTTCCCATGGAATCAAGGCTCTGGGAGCTAGCAGGCTTGTGCTCAGTGATGCTGGAGGGAGGTAACAGCTAATGCTCAAAAGTCACTTGAAAGAGTCTGCAGACTGCAAAATAACTCAGGCCACAGGTAAGTAAATAGAGGTGCTCATGTTCACGGGTGTAGAATCACAGAAATCGGGCATTGAAGTGTTGTCAATACGCCTATAAGGTTTTTTTAAAATCACAAAATGAACTGAAACTGAAAGCTCTACTAAGAAAATAAACTGGTTTGCAAACATATAGTAACAGTTATAAGGTATCTCAGTAGAAACTAGACAGTTTTAATGCGATTAAGAATAAGCAGTTAATAATGTCATTTTGTTACAAAGGTGTTCAATGAACTGTGAATTCATTTGTACCATTTATAAAATATAATTGTAATACAATAACATGTTGTTCTGTTTAAAAAAAATCTTTCAGAAACTCAGCAGAGAAATTAGACTTTTCTCATAAAGTTTAAACCTAACTTTAGTTTGATTTTAAAATTGCAGAATGCAATAAAAAACTTCTTTTTATATTTTATGTTATTTTTATAAAATATCCTTAGATAATTTGTGTTCCTTAATCTACCTTTTTAAAATTACTAAAGTTCTTTAAAAAGATGCTAATTTTTCCAATGCCTTAAATGGCAAAGTAATAGTTGATTGTGATTGTATGCAGCACAATTTTACAAAACAGTTTTTGTTTTTGAGTGCCCTTGGATCATAACAATTAACTACATTATTTACAGACGTTGATTATTCATTGGTTCTCTGCATATTATGTGAAGATACTCAATCCTGTCATTTAACCTTTAATGCTAGAATATGCTGAACGGTAGTGCAATAATGCTAATACGTCATAGGCCAATTTCTGTTTCCACTCAATATACAGTATGAGATGCAGACACGATAATGTTCTAGCTGACTAGATTCATAAGGGCTGAACACCATAAATGCTGCAGCTTTTGGACTTATCTCCAGAGTGGTGAGCATCAAGGCCCGCTAGGTGCAAGCATACAAATAATCTTTTTAACTCATCAATACAGTACCAATAAAAATGTGGACTTCCTCAAAGTACAGTCGACTCAGAAAAGAAAGGACAATTGCAGCGATATAATTAAGCAGAACAGTTTTCTAAACAGTTGATCAATGTGGTTGTAGTTTAGCCAGTAGAGACTTGATATGATCATGCAATTTTTTACATCAACAAACATTGAAGATCTTATGACCCTCAAGTCCTTTTGCTTTTTTTCCTAATGCTGTAGAGGAAAAGTTCTCTATTGCCTTCTATAGTTTAATGCAGTGGTTTTATGAACAAATACTAAGTAGGCTCAAAGCATATTTTGAATTCATAAATATCGGAATTTTACATCCTATACTACACTTTTTTGAGCGTAGCAACATACAAATACATTTTGAAGATCAAGTTCCTTACTTGGATTAACAGGATTCTTCTACTTGTTAACTCCCAGTTTCCCAGATATAATCTGATTCAACTACAATGTCTGTCTGAATATAATATGGCCTGAACATAACGCAAACATTTGATTTCATAATGGAAAGTCAAAATTCCTATTTCACTACTGTAGCATGCAATTAAACTTGTGCAATACTGCGGTTAAAGTGTCAGGTCAATGACAGGCTGGCTGCAAGTGATGGATGTCAGATGCAGCAGGCGAGGGAACCCATTAAAGAGTGCTACAGTTCCACAGGATTCCTGCATTGACTGTCCTTATGTGCTTTATTATACAATATACCAACTAACAAACCTGGAGCATGAATGTTAATACAATAACACTAGAAAGGTTTTGCTATCCATTCCACTGCTTATGCTACCAATTGAGATTTTTGGTGAATTAAAACCTTGCAATCTTCAGATGGTTAGACTTGGAGATGAACTATCACTAAGCCAATCTTGAAAATAAAAATATGTGCTATGTAATCCTTTGGCAGATGACAGGTTTCTTTTTCAGCCTCACAATTCCCTCAATGAGAGTTTCCATCTTTCTGCCGTGGTTCCAGATAGAGAAACTGAGATATGGTTTGCATTGCTCTGCAGGCCTAATAAAGGACCTGAACTTTTGCTTGGGGAAGGCAATCGACCCCAAACAGGATTGACAATCCCCATGAGGTCCACATACCAATTGCAAACAACTTAACTTGGATTTGTTACAATGGGAATAAACATCCTAACTTCAAAATTAATTAAGAGAAAAAGTGTCTGCATTTAATTAAGTCATGAATTAAGAAAAATAGCTTAACAATAATTTGAGTATTACTGTAAAAAAAGACACTTTGTCAAAGTTTTTTTATCATACATTCGTCAGGACAATTCAAAAGAATGCCAATTTATGGGGAACCCAACATTCATATTGTATGAGAAAAGAGTGCTACTCGTTGGTAAATGAACTCTGGTTCATTGAGGCATTTCCATAAAAAGTGCATCAGTTAGATGATGACTGAGAGTTAGCTGACAAGGTTTGTTTAAACTTTAAGCCACACTGCTAAGTCCAATTGGCTAAAGAACTACCCTGAGAAATGAATTAGCAATTGGCCATCAACTTTGTTGAGTTGTAATCGACGCAGTACATGTGTAATGTTCCTTCTGTACACAAAAATCAGGGTTCTTTGCATCAATACATGTTGTTTTCACTAAAAAAAAGTGCATCACACTGAGTCCAAGTCACAATCCAAAATTGGTTGCCAATATAGTTACTGCATACTCAGGATCTTCTTGCATATGTTGTCCAATCTAATGTTGGATACAATGTTGTGAGTTTTGCCACACAGGCTGATTGGGTATAATCCATGTCTTGCTTGTTGCAAACAGTTGAAGGGATATGCTGTTTGATACAATCCACCAGTCTGGGCCATATAGCTTAAATATCTGCCATCATACTAACACCGAAGTTCATTTTCTATATTATTGATTTGTGCGACTGGAAAAACATCTTTCTGGCTTGACAACAGTATCCTACTAGTGGTAAAAATATTTTTATTTTATGGTTCAATGGGTTTAGGTTCAAGACAGTCTGACTGAGAAAAAGACAAAGTCAAGAACTGTCTTCAGGAATGGACTTCCAAGTAATGTTATTTTTATACATCAGCACTAAAGACTACCTGATATACGTACCAGGTTCTGATCTTATAGTTACTTTAGGTAAAGAAAAATGTACCTTCTTCATGTGTTCATATTATGTGGTCTTGAGATTTTCATTCTAAAGTCTATTAACTCTGCCCACACAATCCTATTTATATTCTGTGATATGCAGCCATGTGATATCATTACAAAGTTTCTTCAGGATCCTGAAACTATTACACGACAAATATCACTTATGTTGCTACTATCAACCAGCCTGTGTTAGCAAAACTCACAACAGTGTCTAACGGTCAATGTGATTCCAGGTTGGACACTATTTGTTGGATAATCCTGAGTATGCTACAGTTGTGCTGACAATAAATTTAGGATTGTCAAGTGGGCTTAAATGCTTGTATGTATGGAAACTCTAATATATTAATACACAAATTGCCATTTGTTACAAACAAAAAGAACATGTAAACGTACTGCACCTGTTTAAATGCAGCAAAACATGTGATAGCCATTCACTCGTTCATTTGTCAGGGCAATGCCTTGACTAAATAAAGTGAGCTTGCTTGTTTGAAAATGTAAACATTTGCCATTTAACTGTCAATCATCATTAACTAGCACACTTTCCATGGCAATATCTCCACCATTCACAATTCACTCACCACCGAATCATGCACTCCTCTCAAGCAGCATAAATGTTACTTTCACTTCACACTGCTATCCTTTTCTTGTGACTTGTCCTGATGACGGCAAGACAGAAAGCTTTGACTAAAGCTTTCGGCAAAAGCCTTTTTCAGCAATACTCAAGTTCTATGCTATCAAAAAAAAACTATCACCCATTTCATGACTCACTGGGCAGTGTGCTGAAATCATGCCCCACTAGTCCCAGAATTGTTAACGAAGCTAAAATTCTTGAAAGAAATAAGCAAAATCCCCAAAATACCTGATTTTCAGATCCAGCTTGATAGAAAATATGGTCTAGGTTTATATACTTAAAATCATTATTTATTATAGATTATTAGGAACTCGTCACTAGTCAACAACTAAGCCACATTAAACTCTACAGGTTAAACAGTACAGATTAAAACTCCAAATTCCTTATAAACATATCCTCACACACACAGACAACTGAACATAAATGAAAGAATGATTTGAGCGCCAGGAGAGGTGAGAGCACGAGCCGCGGAGTGAACTATTATATTCGGGCATTGGCTAAACCGTGAGACATATTGGTACCAATGACATAGCTAGGAAACAGGATGAGGACCTGAAAAGTGAATATAGGGAGATAGGATGGAAGCTAAAAAGCCAGGACGAGCAGGGTAGTAACCTCAGGATTACTACCGGTGCCGTGGCCTAGTGAGGCCAGGAATAGACAGTGAGTGCAGCTGAACACATGGCTACAGAGCCGATGTGGGAGAGAGGCATTCAGATATGTGGATCATTGGGATACCTTCTGTGGAAGGTGGGACCTGTACAGGAAGGATTGGTTGCACCTGAACTGCAGGGGCACCAATATGCTGGGCTGAAGGTTTACTACAGCTCTTCGGGGTTGTTTAAAATAGTTTGGCAGGGGAATGGGAACCAGAGCGATAGATTAGAGGATGGGGTAGCCAGTGTGCAGGCAGATACAGCATGCAAAGCATCTTTGAGGAAGGATTAACGGTTGACAGGCAAAGTTACAGTCAGTGCAATGGGTTGAAGTGTGTATATTTTAATGCAAGAAGTGTCAGGAATAAGGGTGGCAAACTTAGAGCATGGATCAATACTTGGAACTACAATGTTGTGGCTATTATGAAGACTTGGATAACACAGGGCAGGAATGGTTGTTGGATGTTCCGGAGTATAGATGTTCCAAAACACATAGGGAGGGAGGTAACAGTGTTGGAGGAGTGGCATTGCTCATCAGGGATGGTATTACAGCTGCAGAAAGGGAGGTTGTCAAGGACGGTTTGTCTACTGAGTCAGTATGGTCGGAAGTCAGAAACAGGAAAGGTGCAGTCACTTTATTGGGAGATTTCTATAGACCACCCAATAGCAACAGAGACACTGAGGAACAGATTGGGAGGCAGAGTTTGGAAAGGTGCAGAAGTAATAGGGTTGTTGTCATGGGTGACTTCAACTTCCCTAATATTGACTGGAACCTCCAAAGTGCAAATAGTTTGGATGAAGCAGATTTTGTCAGGTGTGTCCATGAAGGATTTCTGGCACAATATGTAGATAGGCTGACTAGAAGGAAGGCCATATTGGATTTGGTGCTGGGCAATGAGCCAGGCCTGGTGTCAGATCTCTCAGTAGGAGAGCATTTTGGTGATAGTGATCACAACTTCCTGACCTTTACTATAATCACGGTGAGGGATAGCAGCGGATGGCATGGTAAAGTATTTAATTTCGGGAGGGGGAATTACAACGCTATTAGGCAAGAGCTGCGGAGCATAAATTGAGATCGGATGCTCTCAGGGAAATGTATGACAGAAATGTAGAGGTTATTTAGGGAGCAGTTGCTACCAGTACTGGATTGGTTATTCCCATTGAGGCAAGGAAGGGATGGTAATGTGAAGGAATTTTGGATGACAAGACATGTGGAACATCTAGTCAAGAGGAAGGAGGATGCTTACTTAAAGATGACGAAGCAAGGATCAGACAGGGCTCTAGAGGGTGACAAGGTAGTCAGGAAGGAACTGAAGAATGGATTTAGAAGAGCTAGAAGGGGATATGAAAATACCTTTGGCGGGTAGAATGAAGGAAAACCCCAAGACCTTCTATACGCATGTGAGGAACAAGAGGATGGCCAGAGTGAGGGAAGGCCGATCAGGGATAGTGGAAGGAACTTGTGTGCGAGTCAGAAGAGGTAGGGACGCCCTTAATGAATACTTTGTTTCAATATTCACCAGTGAGAGGGACCTTGATGTTTGTGAGAATAGCATGAAACAGGTTGATATGTTTGAACAGGTTGATGTTACGAAGGAGAATGTGATAAAAATTTTGAAAAACACGAAGACAGGTAAGTCCCCTAGGCCAGATGGGATATACTCAAGATTGCTAAAGAGAGTGAGGGAAGAGATTGCTGCCCCTTTGGCAATGATCTTTGCATTCTCACTGTCCACTACAGTAGTACCAGATGATTGGAAGGTGGCAAATATTATTCCCTTGTTCAATAAAGGGAATACGGATAATCCTAGGAATTATAGACTGGTCAGTCTTACATCTGTGGTGGGAAAATTATTGAAGAAGATTCTGAGAGATAGTATTTATTATTATTTGGAAAAATACAGTTTGATTAGATTAGTCAGCATGGCTTTATGAGGGGCAGGTCATACCTCATAAGCCTTATTGAGTTCTTTGAAGATGTGACAAAACACATTGATGACAGCAGAGCAGTGAATGTGGTGTATTTGGATTTTAGCAAGGCATTTGATAAGGTTCTCCATGGTAGGCTCATTCAGAGAGTAAGGAGGCATGGGATTCAGGGCAATTTGGCTGTCTGGATACAAAACTGGCTGTCCGATAGAAGATGGAGGGTCATAGTATATGGAAAGTATTCAGCCTGGAGCTCGGTGGCCAGTGATATTCCACAGGAATCTGCTCTTTGTAATCTTTATAAATGACTTGGAAGAGGAAGTGGAAGAGTGGGTTAGTAAGTTTGCTGATGACACAAAGGTTGGTGGAGTTGTGGACAGCGTGAAGGGCTGTTGTAAGTTGCAAAGAGGCATTGTCAGGATGTAGAGGTGGGCAAATAAGTGGCAGATAGAATTCAACCCAGACAACTGTGAAGTGATTCATTTTGGAAGGTCAAATTTAAATGCAGGATACAGGATTAATGGCAGCATTCTTAGCAGTGTAGAGGAACAGAGGGATCTTGGGGTCCACGTCCACAGATCCCCAAAGTTATTACCCAAGTTGATACGGTTTTAAAGAAGGCATACTTTCTTCTGGTGCACTGGTTTTCATTGGCAGGGGAATTAAGTTTAAGAGCCGTGAAGTTACGCTGCAGATCTATAAAATCCTGGTTAGACGACACTTGGAATATTGTGTTCAGTTCTGGTCACCTCATCGTAGGAAGGATGTGAAAGCTTTAGAGAGGGTGCAGAGGATATAGGTGTACAAGATGATGAGAGGCATAGATACAGTGGATAGCCAAAGACTTTTTCCCAGGGTGGAAATGACTATTATGAGGGGGCATAATTTTAAGGTAATTGGGGGAAGGTATAGGGGAGATGTCAGAGGTAGGTTCTTTACTCAGAGAGTGATGGGCATTTGGAAAGCACTGCTGGCAGTGGTAGTGGAGTCAGATACTTTAGAGACTTTTAAGCGACTCCTGGATAGGCACATGAAGGATAATAAAATGTAGGGTAGTTGATCTTAGTAGGATAATAGGTCAGCACAACATCGTGGGCCAAAGTGCCTGTATTGTGCTGCACTGTTCTATGTTCTACTACAACACACTGACAGACAGAGAAATGGGGAAACAGTTCCACAGTCTTTGTTGCCAAGTTTGATGGCCCAGTTCTTGCTGATCCAAACATTTCTCTTTGGCCTTTGTTTTCCAGAATGCTTCCACTGGTTTGCAAGAGACACAGGGTGACTGTTTCACCTATGACAGGTCTTTGACTTATCTAATTCAAAGCCACAACTTGTATTAACTGTTGAAGAAATGTGAGCTGGTTTTCTTCCAGTTTAATGTGGCTTACTGCAGGGAACTGAGAGAGAGGTTTTTGTCTGCTGCAGACTGGCTGGTTTCTCTACCGGCCTGAACTAGATTCTCTCTGTCTTGTACACTGCATGATCTGTTCAGTTACCTGACAATCAATTAGCAAGTGGTTGGCAGGCAGAGGACCTTTGTCATTGATAATTGGTCCCTCATCCACAAACCAATTAGCGTTACTTGTACATAAGCCTTCAACTCCAGTTCATCTGCACATTACTGGAAACCACAGTTACATGAACAGAGTTCACAATAGGTGTCAAATTGCTTACTTTCAGAGCATGCAGCCATCCTTATAGATGCCCACTTTTCAAAACAGGTCTTTCTCATTTCAGTCCACAGCTTATTAAAATCGCAAAAAAGTAAACCAAAGAATGAAGGAAAATCTACCAAATAGGTAATCTTTTTACATCATTCTACATCAACCATATGTCAGAGAAAAATATTAAATATCCATCTTCTCTTGCAACCTAGTAACTTATGTGCCTTTTACTATACCAATCAGTGTCAGAAGTCAGAATTCATGACTTCTTTGTAACTGAAAAAGTTCATGTCCTCAATGCCCAAACACCAAAAGTGTAAAAAATCCACATTTCCCAATCAATTGCTATCTAGTAGCTCTTTCTGGAAAATCATTGTGTGTTGAGAGGATCAGGTTCATTTATGATGTTCTCCATATAACACAGAATAATATCAAGGCTCTTTTACAAAGAGCAGGTGAGATACTTGCGAGTTCAAGCAGCCTGTGAAACTAGACTCCAGTTGGAACTGTTTACTCTCACTGAACCTAAACAGTTGGAGAAAGTAGGAAGATGGACGAGACAGTGATTTCATTGATATAATGGGAAAGGTTTTAACTCAATCAAAATGCATTTCACTTCCACAGGATTTAAAACCAATCTCTATGGTTGCAGCAAAAACAGGAAAGGTTTTAATCTCCAGCATCTGCAGTTCCCATTATCTCTGATAAGGTTTTAAGAAGTTTTTTTTTGACCAAAGCTTTAAGTCAAAAAAGTAGGTTCAAGGTGTGTTTTTAAAAAAGAAAGCAAGGTAGAAATGTATAAAAAGGGAATTCTTGAACCTGGGACTAAGGCACTAATGGTGGAATAATTGTAATTGGGAATGTTCAAGAGGCCAAATTAGAGGAGCAAAGATATTTCAGAAGTTTGTGTTGCTTTGTCAAGATAAGGAAAAGCAAGGCCATGGAGGGTATTAAAAATAAGGATGACCAATAAAAGCTGAAATGTTTTTTGACAAATCAGCAATAATATATGGGAATGCAACTTACTGCGAGCCAAGGCGGGGCAAGAGAGTTCTGAATGACTTTAGTTTTACAGGGAACACAGCCAGGAGTGTATTGGAATTATTGAGTCCAGAGTTAACAAGAGCACGGAAAAGAGTTTCAACAGCCAATGAACTATGACGGGGGGCGGGGTACAGGTGATGGTCTGATAACTGTAGTGACATGTTCAGAAAATCAGAAGATCATCTATAGATTGTACATGACACAAAGTAGCATGCATGATATAACATGATATTCTTTAGTAAAGTCTTAATGGATTTATGAAAGGGAAAGCATATTTGATAAACCTGTTGGGAAATTTTGTGGATACTACGTACAAAATAGATAAATAAGAACAAGTGGACATTGTGTGCTTGGATTTTCAGAAGGCTTTAAATAATGTTGCACACGGGATTTTAGTAAACAAAATTAGAGCACAGGGGACAAAGGGTAATCTACTGCTTTCGATTGAACTGAGAGTAAGAATTAAGGAAGTCAATCTACTCCAGACAGCTGTGAAAGATCTATCATTGAACAGGTTCAATGTAGAAATTGAAAGATTTCTGGATACTAATGATGTTAAAGGGTATGGGGTTACTGGGGAAAGATGATGTTGAAATAGTAGATGAACCATGATCTGTTTGAGTGTACAGCAGGTTTGATAGAGAGAAGGCACTACTCCTGTTCCTATTTTCTATGTTTCTATGTTTTCAGTTATTTGTCATCTGTTTCTTTTGAATCTGTGGACAAATTCTGCTGCAAGGGAGAAGTTTACTAATTCACTCATGTTTACTTTAAAACCAACTTTAGACAAACAAGGCTTTTGGTTTTCATGTTAGCAATTATTCAAGACTAATTCAACTTGCTTAACAAGCAGGATTTTCCTTTGCACAGGTAATGCCTGAGCCTTACATTTTTGTAGGTGGAGGTGATGAAATTCAAAAGGAGAAGAATCTGCAAAGAATGATTCCTTGAATTGCTACTGAACATTCAGGCTAATGACAGATTAATGAAATTGCAACAAAGCTCGCCAAGTAGGTCTTGCACCTGTACTAGGTTTCCAACTGAAAATCTCTGTTCTAATCTATTTTCCCACCTCTCCACACATCCTTTCATATATTCTCTTTTTAAATACTTATATAATTCCACACATATATATAGTAGCATCCAATGACAAAATATATCTTGTCTGTATCCTCTGTATCCAATTCACATCTCTCTGGAATCAGTTACTGTTTACTGTTAAACGTAACTTGTTCCTTTTCAACTTTTTTCACTAATGATATACAACATCTTATACTTGTATAATGACATGTACAGAAAATCAGAAGATCATCTCTAGATTGTACATGACACAAAGTAGCATGTATGATATAACATGATATTCTTTAGTAAAGTCTTAATGGATTTATGAAAGGGAAAGCACAGCCCACCACAGGAGGTATGGGATACAGGGTGATTTGGCTGTCTGGATTCAGAAGTGGTTGGCTGACAGGAGGCAGAGAGTGATTGTAGATGGTAAGTATTCTGCCTGGAGGTCAGTGCTGAGTGGTGTCCCGCAGGGCTCTGTTCTTGGGCCTCTGCTCTTTGTAGTTTTTATAAATGACTTGGATGAGGAGGTTGAGGGGTGGGTGAGTATGTTTGCTGATGACACAAAGGTTGGAGGTGTCGTTGATAGTATCGAGGGCTATTGCAGGCTTCAGCGTGACATTGACAGTATGCAGAGCTGGGTTGAGAAATGACAGATGGAGTTCAACCTGGATAAATGCGAAGTGATGCATTTTGGAAGGTCGAACTTAAATGCTGAATATACGATTAAAGGCAGGATTCTCGGCAGTGTGGATGAACAACAGGATCTTGGTGTTCAAGTGCATAGCTCCCTCAAAGTTGCCACTCAAGTGGATAAGGTTGTTAAGAAAGCATATGGTGTTGTGGCTTTCATTAACAGGGGGATCAAGTTTAAGAGTCGCGAGGTTTTGCTGCAGCTCTACAAAACCCTGGTGAGACCGCACTTGGAATATTGTGTCCAGTTCTGCTCGCCCTATTATAGGAAAGATGTGGAGGCTTTGGAGAGGGTGCAAAGGAGGTTTACCAGGATGCTGCCTGGACTGGAGGGCTTGTCTTACGAGGAGAGGTTGACTGAGCTCGGACTTTTCTCTCTGGAGAGAAGGAGGAAGAGAGGTGACCTGATCGAGGTGTGCAAGGTAATGAGAGGCACGGATAGAGTCGATAGCCAGAGACATTTCACCAGGGCAGGATTGACTGCCACGAGGGGTCATAGTTTTAAGATGTTAGGAGGAAGGTATAGAGGAGACGTCAGAGGGAGGTTCTTCACCCAGAGAGTTGTGAGCGCATGGAATACTTTGCCAGTGGTAGTCGTGGAAGCAGAATCATTAGTGACATTTAAGCGACTGCTGGACATGAACACAGACAGCAGTGAATTGAGGGGAACATAGGTTAGGTTATTTTAGTTTTGGATTAGGATTAATCCACAGCACAACATCGTGGGCCGAAGGGCCTGTACTGTGCTGTACTTTTCTATGTTCTATTAATGTAGTAAAACAAACCAAGTTACTTTACAGGAGTATTATAAAGCATAATTAAACAATAAGTCACATACACTATTATTAGAGAAGACGTTGAAGTCTTTGGTCAGATTTATGGTTTAAGCAGTAGCACATTGATGAGAAAAGACAATGAAATGAAGAGGTTTAAAGGAATTTCAACAGTTTAGGGCCAAGGTAGCTGAAAGCAGAGCCATCACAGGTGGAGTAATTAAACGTGGGATGTACCATGGATTTGGAACTAGATGAGTCCAAATATCTTGCAGAATTATTGTGCTGTGGGAATTAGAAGGATTGAGTGGGGCAGACTATGGAGTGATTTTAAAATAAATGTCAGCATTTTAAAATTTCAGGCATTGTTTGACTGGGAGCCAATCAAGATCCAACAGCTCAGGGATGATTGGTAAAGTTGAATGCATGGCACAACGTTAGTTTGGGGTCTAAGGGCTTGATACATGGTGTTGACACCAGTACTGAACAAAGAGAACGCTGTACCATTGGGATGGTTTTCATCTGTGCTATATTGGGGCCAGTGTTTTGTTGATTTTAATAACCAGAACTATGGAAGAGGATTAAACTAAACAACAGAGAGAGGGTTCATTTGAGGGAAGATAAAGAATTTAAAGAGAAAGGAGAAGAGAATTGTGCGGTGTAGCAATGATAATCAGAATAAGAGAAAGGGAAAGAGTAGTTCAGTGGCTGGGACTAAAATAATTAAGGTTACTTGATATTTCAGGAGGTCAGGAAGCAAAGAAAAAGACATAGGGTAGCACTGCTCATAAAAGGTGAGATGCATACAATAGTGAGAAGTGATTTTGAATTACAGGATAAGTTGTACAATCAGTTTGGGTGAAGGTAAGTAATAGCAAATAAGTTACTGATGTATAGTTTTTTGACTCTGGCAGTGGATTGTACATACATCAAGAAGTAATGGAGGTTTGCAAGAAAGATACTACAATAATCATAAGACATTTTAATTTTCACGTATATTAGATAAATCAAATTTGTCAATGTAGCATGGAGGATGACTTCATGGAGGGCATTCAGGTCAGTTTTTTTTAGAAAAATATATTCTAAAACTGTAGAAATAAAAGGATATTTTAGACCTAGCAACGTGTAACGTGGCAAGATTAATTCATTGCCTCATGGAAAAGGGACTTCCAGGTAAGCGTGATCATGAAGTTACAGTATTTCACGTTCCATTTGAGTCTGAGAAATGGCAGTATCAATCTACAGTCTTAAACTTAAATAAAGACAGCAACAGGAGTATGAAGGCTGCTGGCAAAAATGGAATGGGAAGAAAAGCATTCAAAGGCAACATAGTAGATTAGCAGTGACAGACACTTAAGAAAATATTTCATAACTCTCAACAAATATCTATTCCTTTGAGAAAGAATGTATGTATTAATGGTGGCTGGCTCAGGATGGAATCAAATTTAAAGAAAGGTTGAACAAAACCAACATTAAGTGGTAGCCCAGAGGGTTGGGATAATTTTAGAAACTAGCAAAGCATAACTAATGAAGCATAAAAACTGAAAAAAAAATTGTATTGAGAGAAAATTCATAAAGAAATAAAAAAAGACAATAAAATGTTCTATAAGTATACAAAAAGGAAAAAAAAAGTAGCAAAATTGCCACTCAAGGTAAGGTCTCATGCGTTGTCAGTGATATATTAGCATGGATAAAAGCTTGGCTAACAGAATACAGAAAGCTGGGATAAATGGGTAATTTTCAAATTAGCAAACTATATCTAATGGAGTATCACAGAGATCAGTGCCGTCTTTTCACCTATTTATGATCTATATTAGTGACTTGGATTAAGAGATTGGCTTTACTGAAACCCAATTTTCTAACACTGCAAAGTTAGATTGGAAAGCAAGTGATGAGGAGGACATGATGAGTCTACAAAGGGATACTGATAAGAATAAACGGTCTTGCTTATCTTGGTGAGGCCACACATGTGTACACCTTTGGTCTCCTTACTTAATCAGAGATTTACTTGTTTTGGAAGTAGTTCAGATTTGGAGCTTAGATGAGAAAGGGGCAATTTTGTATAAGAATATGAGATGCTAATCAGGGTTAGTATGGCACATACTGTGAAATGGTTTCCCCTCATGGATGATCTTAGAACAGGGGACAGTTTCAAAATTCCCATTCAAGACGGAAATAAGAAGACCTTTCTCCTCTCGGGGGTGACTTGTCTTTGAAATTCTCTTCCACAAAGCGCAGTGGAGACTGAGTTAATTAATACATTGAAGGTGGAATTTGACTCATATTTGTTTGATGAGGGGATCAAGAGTTAAGTGGGAGAGTAGGAAAATGCGATTGATGCCACAATCAAATCACCACCGAGGAGGCTTGATGGATTGCTCGTATTTTTAATGGTTTTATTGAACTCAACTTGGTGCAAGTCAGGCAGTACAGTTTTGGATGACCTCAATCTTCAACTGATAGAATGTGTGAGGCCAGACTGAAGCACTTTGGAAGAGTCAAGTTTAGAGATAACAAAAACGTGAATGATGATTTCTATAGGTGTCTTGAGCCATTGCAAAGTCAGCAACGGTATGGAGGTGAAAGTAGCAAAGGTGCTTTTGTTAATAAGTGCATGGTTGGAAGCTCATCTCTGGTTCAAAGATAACAAGATTATGAACAGTTTGGTTTAATCTCGATATGGTTATTGGGTACATTTACTCTGATATATGCAAACTGAAAGACAATAGGTGATATTCTACTTCTACAAACAGATTGAAAATGAGTTATATGGTTGACCGGTGACCAGCAAAATGGTTAAAACAGATAAATGCAGTGTTATGCATGCAGGTGGACAAATACTGAAATAACAAATTCTTTCAAAGGAAATATACTAAAGCCAATGCTGACAGTAAGTGAACTGGGTGTTTCACTGCATTGGTATTTAGGAGACAATGTCCTATAAAGCTGAGTATGATGTTTCCTTATACATTACCTTGGTCAGCCCTTAGCTATAACACTGTGTCTAGTTTTCATCACCACACTTGATAGGAAGTAAAGAGATCTTGCAATGGACAGAAAGCAAAGTTTAGAAAACTCATAAGTAAAATCTCTTGATTATCAAATTGGCACAGGGTTTAGAAAAGGTCTGAAGAAGAGTAATTAGACTCAAAACATTATTCTGTTCGTCTGTCCACAGTTGCTGCCGGACCTGCTGAGTTTCCCATAGCATTTTCCATTTTTGTTTCAGAAAACTCTGCCATATTTTTGTCTTAAACCATCCATTGTTATAATTCCCACCCATTACTTGGTGTCCAAAATTGCAAGTAATAACCTAACAAACATGTAAATCTTGTTCCAGGTCCACATTACATCCTTGTTTTATGTATCAAAAGCTAAAACGTCTCTTATCTTTTGCAAGGCATTTTCATTGACTTGTTGAGCGAACATCTGCAACTGAACAGCAAAACAGCAGCATTTTCTTTACTGTTCTTCTTCACAAAACATACTTTATATTTCTCTACTTTATTCCTCTAATCCTTCCAACATCTTCCTGCATTTTACTTAGTTGCCACTTTCCATACATTGGTATCAAATAACTTCAGCATTGTGCTCATGTTCATAACATTAATGCAAATGGATAATAAAATCCCCTGAACATATCTCTGGAAACAAAGAAACTAGTAGCAGGAGTAAACCATTCAGCCCCCTAAGCCTGCTCTGCCATTCAATTTAATCATGACTGATCATCCAACTCAGTATCTCATTTCAATGTATATCCACAATCCATACCAAAATAATCCAGAAGCATCCATTCATCTCCCCCCCCCCCCCCCCCCCCCCCCCACCATTTCCAAACCCCAGCCATTCCCCTATCTACACAGGTACATTCTCCCTGCCACCACACCCTTTTGTTTTCTGTCACCCGGCATCTTGTCAAATATCTTCTAAAAACAAAACACACAATATGCACTGCAATATCTTCATTTTTACAGTCATGATGTACATGTAATTAATCAAGCATAATCTGCCCATTACAAGTTAATTCTAACCATCCCTGACTAGCCATTATCTTTCTTGATGCTCTGAATTTTGTTCTGCATTGTGGACTGAAAGTATATCAAAATGCAGCACAGTAACTGGCCTGCAACCGCCTGTCTTACCCATCTCCTGATGTCAACTTAATGTTTCTGAGAAAAACCTCTTGTCGAATTATGGTTAGTGCTTCCAATCTCATCCCCTAAATTCTAGCATTCGACATGGCCTAGTACTTTTGCTGCATTAAATTCCATTAACCTTTTTCCAGAATCAGTTGCCTTTTATCTCCAGAAGTGATTCTTTCATGTCCAACTCTGAGACACCTGCTATCCACGGAAGTAATGAGGACGGAAGGGACAGACCAGCTGTCACGTCTATTAGGTCCATTTATACACTGATGTCAAGCCAGGTTAGTACCTGGATGCCTCCGTGAAAATAAATAAAAGCATTACAAGTCCTTGAATGAAATGCTAGAAAACCCTGATGGGCATAAAAATGCTACACATCACCAACTTTATTTGCTGACATCCTGAATTCTTATTTATAGATAAGACAAGATAGCCAAGTTCAGGTTGTAAGCATCAGTTCTTAGCAAATCAGCTGATGCCACAGGCATTCCAACATTTAGATCAGCGTCAAGGTGACAAAGATTATCGCTGGTAAATCAAGAGCTTCAATCAGGCTAGTCAATCAAAGTTTGCCAGAAGGTCCTTAGCTAGTGATGTAATTACATTTACAAAATACTGACTTTGTAGAATCCTTTAATTATGTGTTCAGTATATTCGTGCATCAATCCAGACGACTACAGATTGAAGAGTAATGTGGGTGATCTTTTGTGTATCAGAAGTCTCAAAGGACTTTAATGATTTACTGACAGTCAAGACATAACAGGATATTACTGTACAACTGCATGCTTTGCAGACAGTCACCACTTAAATTTGTGATTGATGATGGAAAAGTGTCACACGTGTTTTGAGTTGTTGGTCATATTACTAGTGGAATAGAATGAGCATGCTTGTAGTTGGAAGTCTGTAATTGAACTGGATAGGTGATATTGTATATTTCTGTTATATTTCACATTTCTTACAACAGGAAATCAACAACACTTGGAAGCTAAAAAGGAATACACTGGAATTAAACTGAAACAAGTCACACAAAATAGGAAGCTACAAAAAATACTTAAAGTAATATTATTAAATATATGGTTTCAGATGTATAGAGAACCTAAATTTTCTTTTGAAAGCCGTGTCGAAACTTACCTTGAATATTTGTAGAAATATATTAGGACAAATATTAAACATGGCTATTTATGAAGTAGTGCCAGACAAAAACATTGCAGTCATGCAACGGAGTCACTTGTCAGCTTGAATGAAGATCCATCAATGGTGATCCTAAAAGCATTGTTAGATGATTTATTAGCTTAAAAAGTGCTGGTGTAAAATGCTGATAATATTAACTTTTCCCTGGCAGTCTATCAAAGTAAACCAAAGACACCAGTAGCTTTACTCGACCTGAAAACACTGATTTATGGCATGATTTGCCTCTATAGGGTAAGAAAATAAGACAACTGAGGTCAGTCATATAAGCACAGATGGAGAAAATAAAGTTCTACAAATAAAACTGAATACAGATTAAAACAATATGGAATATTGAATAGTACATTATTACATATACAGGGTGAGGCAGTACATGTCTGCAAAGCAGGAATTCATTTTGTGCTTACTTTTCTGTCAATTTGTGTTATAGGTAAGTGATGGGTGGAAAAGCATCATTATGGGGGCAGTAAAGGAGAACTGAGAAGGGGTAATTAATGTGAGTTCAGAGGGATGTGAAGGAGAGACCTGGGCTGGATGAGAGTCACAGCTGGGGGGATATTATTAGGGTGTGGATGATTGTGAAGCTCGTAAGAGAGCCATGATTGAATGGTGGAGCAGATTCGGTGGGCCGAATGGCCTAGTTTCTGCTCCTATGCCTTATGGTTTTATGTTCTTAGATATTGCAGCCTGGAAGAGTGGGAGGTTCCAGCAATTGACAATGTAGAGTAAATAACAGGCGTTACAATATGGACATTGGAAAGTTATACAAAAGCAGATAGTAAGAATTTCTGCAAGTCTATAAACAGGAAGAAAGTGGCTAAAAAAAAACTTTAGTCCATTATAGACAATGTTATGATCAAACCGGCCAGTCAAATTCATGTCATGATCTGGCTGGGATGAGTAACGTTTTTTTTCCATAGGGAGACAAAGTGTGAGATGCCAGCTACTGACTAAAAGAATAAATTCACAAGTTTTCAATATTTTTAAGAAATGCCAATAAAATTTACCATACAAAGTTAGAATAGTAATACAATCCATAATATTCATATAACTTAGGTACCAACAACCAGAATAAATTCAAAGTAAATACAGACAATAGACAAACTGCAGTTGAACACCTACAGAGCATATCAAATTGTAAATGCAGTCAACTCAGATTCAGCAGATCTTTCAACAATCCCCAGACATTATTGACAGTCCCTGTCATCAACTCTCATTAAAATTTACAACAGATTCTAATTCTTTGCTTCCAAAAATCTAGCTTTGAAACTTCCTCAAAATCTACTCTACCACAGACTGCCTCAATGACTGCTTTTATCCTGGTAGTTCACTTTCCCAATTGGCAATTGCCCCTGGCTTCTGAAAACTGCAACTCAATACCTACTCACCAGCAAAATTTCAGCTTACCCATAGACAGCTAACTTGACTAAGACTGTACTGCCCCTGAATTTCTCCAAACTCAAGTCTTTCTCAGCTGTACCAAGCAAATATCGCCTGTGGGCTTATTTCACTCTACTCTCTGCTGCACATAAATGTTAATAGCGCCTCGCTTCAACTGAGTCCACCTAAAACTATTCTTCCATGACCCTTGAATTCTTTCAAATGGCCTATTGAAAATCTCTCAACAAACACCACCCCAAATATCTTGTATCTGCCTTCATAGTAGAAGACAATAAAAACAGTTCAAGAATAGTAGAAAATCAAGGAGAAAAATGGAGGGAGGGACTTAAAATAATCACTGTCGCTAGGGATAAAGTACTAGAAAAACTAAGGGGGCCAACGGCTGACAAGGATAGATGGGTCATTTGCAGATCGGCAAAGTCTAACTCATGGAGTATCAAAAGGATCAACGCTGGAATCTCAGCTATTTACAAACTATATTAATGATTTAGGTGATATTGCACAGTTGTTATAAAGCGGAGGTTGACCACCCCGCAATGAGAACTGAAAATGAAACACCCAAAGAGGAGAACTTCACCCCATTACCTGTAAAAGGATTATGAAAAGTGGTGTAACCTACTCTTCAGCAACTTCTGGTGGTTAAACAAAATAAATCTCTGACATTCACTTTAAAATCAACAGGTAACAATTTATCTAACACTAACAATGAACAAATTAACCAAACTATTAACAAACTGAAAAAGACCTTCTAACTACTAACTATTCCCAATAAAGCAGGATTGCAAAGGTGTGTTGTTCCAATAAACACAAGTTCCATTTGTAAATATATAAAAAAGTTTAATCTCTCAAAATTACAGCTAGGTCACATGTTTTCTGGAATGTTCTGTGCCTTTTTTGTTGATTCTTCTGTCAGGAATATTAACTAGTTGTGTCATTGGTACTGTTGTTATTGAGATGGTGCTTTCTCTAAGGCAGAGAGGAGGCTGTGAGAGTCAGTGATTCTCTCGAGAGCTGAGGGCCATTAGTTCTGGCAGATGGCAGCTAGCTCTGGGGCTTTTTCCAACTGCCCCGTTCCTTTGATACCCTTGATGACATAGCAAGATTGTTTACAATAGGACTGGTCAAAACCATCATACTTAAATTTAAGAGATAGTAGGAACTGCAAATGCTAGAGAATCTGAGATAACAAGGTGTAGAGCTGGTTGAATACAGCAGACCAAGCAGCATCAGAGGAGAAGGAAGGCTGACATTTCGGGCCTCGACTCTTCTTCAGAAAATTCACCATTTTCTGAAGAAGGGTGTAGGCCCAAAACGTGGGCCTTCTTGCTCCTCTGATGCTGTTTGGCCTGCTGTATTCGACCAGCTCTACACCTTGTTATCACTTACTTAAATTTAACAGCTTTTGATGTCTAAGTACCTGGCTCAAGTTGATTGACCAAATTGAAAAGCCTGTTGTCTTGATTTTAAAAAAACCAAAAACTGCTACATGGCCTACTAACTGTATGGCCTTTCGATACAAATGTTTCAGTTCAGATGTTCTCTGAATATTTGCAAACTTTCAAGGCGCTGCTCACAGACATCCATTTTAAATCTGCAAACACATGGCACGGTGGCTGAGTGGTTAGTACTGCTGCCTCACAATGCCAAGGTCTGAGGTTCAAAAGCACCATCGGGCGACTGTCTGTGTGGAATTTGCACATTCTCCCCATGTCTGCGCGGGTTTCCTCCGGGTGCTCCGGTTTCCTCCCACAGTCCAAAGATGTACAGGTTAGGTGGCCATGCTAAATTACCTGTAACATTCAGGCATGTGTAGATTAGATGGGTTATAGGGGGCTGGGTCTGGGTGGGATGCTCTGAGGGTTGGTGTGGACTTGTTGGGCTGAATGGCCTGTTTCCACACTGTAGGGATTCTATGATTCAAACAGAAAAAGGGCATGATCTTCTAAAGGGGACATGCAATGCTTTCCCCCCAGCACTTTACAAACACCAAATTCTAACTTCCTGCCTGCCAATCCACAAGTGCTGTACCCAACTTCGCAACATAGTATCTGTTACCAAATTAGATGACAATACAAAAGTTTGTGGGGAAGCTAGTTGTGACATATCAAAAAGAATGCTACATGAGAGAGAGATCTGGGTGCCTGAAAACAAATCACAAAAAAATGTTGGCATGCAGGTATAGCAAGTAATCAGTTGCATGAAATATTGCCTTATATTGCAAAGTGGTGGGGTTGGAAGACGTTGGAGACAATAGAGCATAAGAGTTGGAAAATTCTACAGCTGCACGGGCATTCAGTGAAATCATGCCACAGTACTGTGTGTGCTGTTTTGGCCTCCTTATTTGAAATGGAAGAAGCTCAGAAAGGATGCACTAGGCTGATTTTTGCAATGCAGGAGTTCTTTCATGAAGCAAACTTGAACAAGTTGTGACAATATTCAATGCAGCTTAGAAGAATGAGAGGTGATCTTATTGAGACACGTTTCTGAGGAAGCTTGACAGGAATGATGCTGAGAGAGGATATTTCCCCTCATAGGGAGATCCAGACCTAGATGGACAGAGTTTCAGAACATGGGATCTCCCATTTAAAATGATGAGAAATTTCTTCATTATAAAGGTTGTTATTCTATGGAATTTTCTTATTGAATGGCAGACAAGGCTCAAGGGACTAAATGGTCTTCTCCTGATCCTACTCCTTATGTTGTGGAGGTGCTGGTGTTGGACTGGGTTGGAGAAAGTCAGAAGTCACACAATAACAGGGTATAGTCCAATGGGTTTATCTGAAATCACAAGTTTTCAAAGCACTGTTCACTTCACCTGACAAAGGAGCAGCTCTATGAAAGCTTGTTATTTCAAATAAAACTGCTGGACTATAACCTGATATAATAGAGATAACAAAGTGTGGACTTGGATGAACACAGCAGGCCAAGCAGCATCTTAGGAGCACAAAAGCTGACGTTTCGGGCTTAGACCCTTCTTCAGAAAACTATAACCTGCTGTCGTGCGCCATCTGGGATCGTTATGTGTTTACTTAAGAGGGGAAAGGAATTTAGTACAGGGGCTGAAAGCAAAAGCTTTTACCACTCATTCTATTTAATCGATTAACATTTTAATCATTCATGGGTGAATATCAGATAATACCTGTTAATTTAGCAACAGTAAAAACAAAACCAAGAAAAAAAGAGGAATGTACATCTGGAAACAAATGCTGTGATTTCAATGGATATTGCTGCGGGCTAGGACCGAGCTGAGATTATAAAAAGGCTAAGGGTTAATTTTGGCAGCAAGAAAAATAACTGACATGCGAGAGATAAGTAACAAGTAAGAATAGATTAGTCCCAGCCATCTGAATGGCAATGGTCACTTACTGGTGGAAGGCAGTGTGGTCACCTGTTTCAAAGGCTATAACAGGTTGATGAGGAGGATTCAATGTGGTGCATGACTTGGACATGAAGCTGCTGATAGTGGCATTTCCATATACCTGCTGTCTTAGTCTTGCTAGTTTACTTATTTGGGAGGTGCTGTCATAGAAGCCTCAGTACTTTAGTTCAGTGCATCTTGAAACTCTTGCACCTTATCCTGGACATGTTTTACATAATGAATCTTTAAATTAGTCAAGAGATACCAATCAAGAGACTAAGATAACAAAGTGTGGAGCTGGAGGAACACAGCAGGCCAAGCAGCATCTGAGGAGCACAAAAGCTGACGTTTCGGGCCTAGACCCTTCTGATTAAGGTTCTAGGCCCAAAACATCAGCTTTTGTGCTCTTAACATGCTGCTTGGCCTGCTGTGTTTCTCCAGCTCCACATTGTGTTGGTCCTGTAAATAACGCTCTGGGCCTGAGATGAATGATCAACAATAGTCACAAACATCTTCCTTTTGGGGTAGGTATGAATCCAACCATTCAAATTTCCCCAAATCCTATTCATTTCAATTTTGCATGAGCTCCCTCATGTCATATCTGGTCATATGTTGCCATTACATCACTCAGACTTCAACTCTGATATTTAGCTTTTATCAATGATGACAGCTTTGATGCAATGAGATCTAGCGTCAACTGGAACCCAAATTGAGCATCATCATGATCACCAGATGCTTCATAGCATTATCAATGATCCCCTTCATTCCTTTCACTGATGTATTTATCATATTTATTTGATAAAGAACTTTAATTACATGAATAGATCAAAGAAGCTGGGGCTGTTCTCCTTGGGGAAGATTGACAGGAGATTTGATAAAGATGTTCAAAATAATGAGCAGTCTGCACAGAGTAAATGGAAAGAAACTGTTCTCCCTGGCAGAATCTACACTAGAAATTAGGAGCAGCATTAGGCCACTTGATCCCTCAAATCTATTCTTCCACTAGCCTATCTGAATGTGGTCAACTCCACATTCTCACCTAACACTTAAGAACATTTGACTCCTGTTAGTTAAAAAAAGATTGTGAATCTCACTAGCCATGTGACAAATACTTGAATCAAGGTACCTTGATACCTTGGATTCCCTTGCCTAACAAGAATCGATCCAAGCTGCCTTAAAAATAACCCCACCTCCAAAATCACACCCTAAGAATTCCTAGTTTTTAAATAGCACCCCTAGTTCTGGACTTACTCACCCCTTTCCATGACCATCTTGTTAAGACCATTCAGGATCTTATCAACTTCAATCAAGTCACCACTCACTCTTCTAAACTCCAGTAGAAACAAGCGCAGGCTGTCAAAACATCCCTCATGAGGCTCATTCCAAGTATCAATCTTCTAAATCTTCTCTGCACCACCTCCAATCCTTAAATAAAGAACATTTGATATAGTTTCACAAATGCTCTTTATAAACACAACATCCATATTTTTAAGTTTAATATCTCTCATAATAAAGTTATAGCATTCCATTAGCTCTCTTAATGACTTCCTCCACCTGCACACTAACATTTTGTGACTCATGCATTAAAACACTTAGAGGTTTTCACCTCAGAATTCTGCAGTGTCTCTTATTTAATGTAATCCTCTGCCTTTTTATTCTTGCTAAACTTTACAATTTCCCATTTTACATTTCATCTGCCAGGTTTTACCCACTCACTTAACTTATCCATTTCTATCTGCAATCCTACATCCTCTTCACGAAATATTTTCTTACCTATCTTTGTGTCACATTAAAATTTAGTTCCATGCCTTCACTCCCCTTCAACTATATATTTTTAACCAACCTACCCATGCTATGACACACTTCTGGAGCTGGTGGGATTTTAACCCAGGCCTTCAGGCTCAAAGGTAGGGATACTACCTCTGCACCACAAGACCCCTAACACTCTTCGCATACCAGTTACTGATACAAATTGTAAAAAGCGGCAGTCCCAGCTCAGGCCACTTGTCACAGCCTGCCAATCAGAATAAGATTCACACTTGCAAAGTCTATTTTCTGTCAACCAAACTCCTATCTATGCCAACATGCTACCACCATACAATGAGCTCCGACTACACGCAATGACTTTTTATGTGGGATCTTCTCAAATGTTTCCCAGAAATCCAAACATAGTATGTTGGTAGACTCTTTATCCTCAGCGAATGTTACTCCTTCAAAAGAACTTCAACAGATTGCTTAAACATGGCTTCCATTTCACAAAGCCATGGTGACTCGTTGTGACTACTAGGAGTATCATTGACTACCTTGCAGTACACAGCTATAAACTCTAATGATCGATTCTAATCACATTCTCCATGAGAGATAACGAGGTAAACCAGCTGCTGGTTTCCTGTTTTCTATCTCACTCATGTTTGCTACTTTCTATTCTGGTAGAACATTTCAGGGATCTAACGAATTTTGGAAAATGAACAGTAATGAATGTATTAGAGATAATGGGAACTGCAGATGCTGGAGAATCCAAGATAATAAAATGTGTGGCTGGATGAACACAGCAGGCCCAGCATCTCAGGAGCACAAAAGCTGACGTTTCGGGCCTAAACCCTTCATCAGAGAGGGGGATGGAGAGAGGGAACTGGAATAAATAGGGAGAGAGGGGGAGGCGGACCGAAGATGGAAAGAAAAGAAGATAGGTGGAGAGAGTATAGGTGGGGAGGTAGGGAGGGGAAAGGTCAGTCCAGGGAAGAAGGACAGGTCAAGGAGGTGGGATGAGGTTAGTAGGTAGGAGATGGGGGTGCGGCTTGGGGTGGGAGGAAGGGATGGGTGAGAGGAAGAACAGGTTAGGGAGGCAGAGATAGGTTGGACTGGTTTTGGGATGCAGTGGGTGGAGGGGAAGAGCTGGGCTGGTTGTGTGGTGCAGTGGGGGGAGGGGATGAACTGGGCTGGTTTAGGGATGCGGTGGGGGAAGGGGAGATTTTGAAGCTGGTGAAGTCCACATTGATGCCATTAGGCTGCAGGGTTCCCAAGCGGAATATGAGTTGCTGTTCCTGCAACCTTCGGGTGGCATCATTGTGGCACTGCAGGAGGCCCATGATGGACATGTCATCTAAAGAATGGGAGGGGGAGTGGAAATGGTTTGTGACTGGGAGGTGTAGTTGTTTGTTGCGAACCGAGCGGAGGTGTTCTGCAAAGCGGTCCCCAAGCCTCCGCTTGGTTTCCCCAATGTAGAGGAAGCCACACCGTGTACAGTGGATGCAGTATACCACATTGGCAGATGTGCAGGTGAACCTCTGCTTAATGTGGAATGCCATCTTGGGGCCTGGGATAGGGGTGAGGGAGGAGGTGTGAGGGCAAGTGTAGCATTTCCTGTGGTTGCAGGGGAAGGTGCCGGGTGTGGTGGGGTTGGAGGGCAGTGTGGAGCGAACAAGGGAGTCATGGAGAGTGTGGTCTCTCCGGAAAGCAGACAGGGGTGGGGATGGAAAAATGTCTTGGGTGGTGGGGTCGGATTGTAGATGGCGGAAGTGTCAGAGGATGATGCATTGTATCCAGAGGTTGGTGGGGTGGTGTGTGAGAACGAGGGGGATCCTCTTTGGGTGGTTGTGGCGAGGGTGGGTGTGAGGGATGTGTTGCGGGAAATGCAGGAGACGCGGTCAAGGGCGTTCTCGATCACTGTGGGGAGAAAGTTGCGGTCCTTGAAGAACTTGGACATCTGGGATGTGCGGGAGTGAAATGTCTTATCGTGGGAGCAGATGTGGCGGAGGCGGAGGAATTGGGAATAGGGGATGGAATTTTTGCAGGAGGGTGGGTGGGAGGAGGTGTATTCTCGGTAGCTGTGGGAGTTGGTGGGCTTGAAATGGACATCTGTTACAAGCTGGTTGCCTGAGATGGAGACTGAGAGATCCAGGAAGGTGAGGTATGTGTTGGAGATGGTCCAGGTGAACTGAAGGTTGGGGTGGAAGGTGTTGCTGAAGTGGATGAACTGTTCGAGCTCCTCTGGGGAGCAAGAGGTGGCGCCGATACAATCATGAATGTACCGGAGGAAGAGGTGGGGTTTGGGGCCTGTGTAGGTGCGGAAGAGGGACTGTTCCATGTAACCTACAAAGAGGCAGGCATAGCTGGGGCCCATGTGGGTGTCCATGGCCACCCCTTTAGTCTGTAGGAAGTGGGAGGAGTCGAAAGAGAAGTTGTTGAGGGTGAGGACGAGTTCGGCTAGGCGGATGAGGGTGTCAGTGGAGGGGGACTGGTCGGGCCTGCGGGACAGGAAGAAGCGGAGGGCCTTGAGGCCATCTGCATGCGGAATGCAGGTGTACAGGGACTAGACGTCCATGGTGAAAATGAGGTGTTGGGGGCCAGGGAATTGGAAGTCCTGGAGGAGGTGGAGGGCATGGGTGGTGTCACGGACGTAGGTAGGGAGTTCCTGGACCAAAGGGGAGAAAATGGAGTCCAGATAGGTGGAGATGAGTTCGGTGGGGCAGGAGCAGGCTGAGACGATGGGTCGACCAGGGCAGGCAGGTTTGTGGATTTTGGGAAGGAGATAGAAACGGGCCGTGCGGGGTTGGGGAACAATGAGGTTGGAGGCTGTGGGTGGGAGATCCCCTGAGGTGATGAGGTCACGGATGGTGTTGGAGATGATCGTTTGGTGCTCGGGTGTGGGGTCATGATCAAGGGGGCGGTAGGAGGTGGTGTCGGAGAGTTGGCGTCTGGCCTCGGCGATGTCGAGGTCAGTGCGCCATACTACCACTGCGCCACCCTTGTCTGCGGGTTTGATGGTGAGGTTGGGGTTGGAGCGGAGGGCTGCCCGCTCTGCAGGGGAGAGGTTGGAGTGGGTGAGAGGGGTGGAGAGGTTGAGGCAGTTAATGTCTCGACGGCAGTTGGAGATGAAGAGGTCAAGGGAAGGTAGGAGGCCTGGGGGTGGTGTCCAGGAGGAGGACTTGTGTTGGAAGCGGGTGAAGGGGTCAGTGGAGGGAGGGTTAGGCTCCCGGTTGAAGAAGTAGGCATGGAGGCGAAGGCGGCGGAAAAACTGCTCTATGTCCAATCGTGATTGGTATTCGTTGATGTGTGGTTGTAGGGGGACAAAGGTGAGCCCCTTACTAAGGACTGACCGTTCGTCCTCAGTCAGTGGGAGGTCTGGGGGGATGGTGAAGATGCGGCAGGGTTCAGTATGGCTGTCTTCTCTAGGGTTGCTGGCTGTGGAGGTTGTGGGCGGAGCGATGAGGTTGTCGGCCGTGGGCGGGGTTCCGTCGGCGGTTGGAGTATCGGGGTGGGCGGCAGCAGCTACGGTGAGGGTGGTGTGTGAGGTGTTGTAACTGGAAGGGGAGTTGGTGACTGCAGCATGTATGTATGTATTACCTGATTAACCACCTCTATTAAGAGGCTAGGTTGAAGTCTATCAGGGCCTGGATACTTGTCAGCCCTAATTCCAACAGTTTGCTCTGTTCTACCTCTCTACTTTTTGTAATTTTAACAAGTTCCTCTTTCCCTTGCACCTGATTTACAGCAATTGTTGGAATGTGTTTTGTATTCTTTATATTTGTTTAGCTTATCTGCCATTTCTTTATTACTCCCGATTGACTCTCCATTCTCACTTTCTCATGGGCCAGAATTTAATGCCTAGAAGGCAGTTAAGAATCAACTACGTTGCTGTGGATTTGGAGTCACACGTAAGCCAGGCCAGGTAAGGATGGCAGTTTCCTTCCCTAAAATACACTAGCAAACTCGATGGGCTTTTTCAACAATCAACAATGGAGTTGTGGTAATCATTTAACACTTAATTCCAGATTTTTAAAATTGAATTCAAATTCACCATCTGCCATGACAGGATTCATACTGAGGTCTGTAGAACATTAGCTGGATCTCTGAATTGACAGTCCAGTGATAATTCCCCTAGGACATTACCTCTTTCCAATTTAACTAGAGATTAAAGTCATCCATTATTGTTGTGCCTTCATCACAAGCGTCCATTATTTCTTCTTGTACTTTTCACTCTGTGTTTACTATAACAGCATCACTTGCACTGGCAAGTTTCTCATTTACACTTCCTCATCACTACCCAAACCAATTGTACGTCTTGATGTCCTAAACTAAGAACATTTCTAACTTTTGCACCAATGCTATTCTTTTTAAATATTATTACTCCTCCATTTTTACTTTTCTATTCTTCATGAATGTAATACGTTCAGGAGCAAATCCTTGTCATCTTTCACCACTTCTCTATAATAGCCGTGTGTCTGGAGTCACATGTAGGTGCACACTAGGGAAGGCCAGCAGATTTCTTTCCCATAAGGACATTCAAGAACCAGATTGGTTTTTACAACAATTGACAGCGATCACAATTAAGCCAGTTTTTCAATCTAGATTTTTATTAAGTTATGATTTTAATGTCTGCATGGTTGGAATTTAACCTGTGTCACTAGAACATTACTAGGCCAGTGACAATACCACTATGCCATCAGCATAAAGCAACACAGACTAGAGCAAAGAGTGGTGGAAAAACACAGGGGGTCTGGAATTTCTGTTGAGAGAGTTAACATCAAGTCCAACAATCCTTCATCAGTGAGCTCTCGGCAATACAGAAGTGTTTGTCAACTTCCTACACAACGGTCCAAAAACATTACATTTATTTTAATCCACTCGTGACCTCCCATACACCCATTTGAAAGGCATCCTGAACCAATCAGTTCACTACTCCTCCCAACAGGTCTTGCTTCCATTCACAGGCGAGTACCTCAAACTTGTTAGACAGTTGTTGGGCTGTGGCTCCCAGTTTTTCCAAACCCCTACCTATGCCAGTCGTTATAGTGAAATTTGAACCTGTGATCCGGGTTATTAGCCTGGACCTCTGAATTACTAATCACCTCTCTTAATTTCAGACCTAAATGACCAGCCTTAGCCTGAAGCTCTGACCTGGTATTCCAGACTCCCCAGCTAGGGGAGCAAACTGTCTACCAAGTCAAGACTCTTCACAACCTGAAATGTTTTAATTGGATGACCTTTCATTCTTCTAAATTCCAGAGAATGCAAGCCCAATTTACTCAACCTCTCATCATAGGAATCAAACTAGTGATTCTTCACTGCCCTGTGGATTACCGGACTATCTTACTATCCTTGTACGAGAACTCCATAAAATCAACATTTACAAGCTCCATATCTTTAAGAAAAATATGTTCAGCTTTCTATTCTAAAGACCAAAGTGAATAACATCTCACTTCCCATATTGTACTCAATCATCAACCTTGTTGCCTACTCACAAGCTTTTGATATTTCTTTGCACCCTCCTTACATCTTACATTTCCACCTAGCTTCGTATTATCAGCAAACTGAACTGCAGTTATTATTAGCTTGTCTAAGTAAGCAATACATTGCAAATAGCTGAGGTATGAGCACAGATTCTTCACTAGTCACAGTCGAGGTATGGGACAAGGTAACGTCAGGACCCATAACCAGGGGCCAAGGTTCTATGGGGCTCACTGTGTTTGGGTACTGGTCTGTGAACCCAGGCTAGAAGCAGGTGAGAACCATGATTTCTGTCCGAGTCACAGCCTGTCAACTTGAAAATGCCCCAAGCTCTGCTTCTTGTCCATTGATCAATCCTCTATCCATGCTGCACCTAATCAATTGCCTTTTGGAAACACAATATTGATTTTTCCCTTTATTTGCCTTATTGATTATATCCTTAAACAACTAATACTTTTGTCAAACATGATAGGCTTGTAAAATTATGCTGGCCTTGATCATACTATGATCTTCTGCATGCATAAAGATTTCCTTAAGAGATTCATGTAATATCTCGATGATTGATGGCAGACTAAATGGTCCCACACTCTGTTTTCTCTCTCCTTTTAATAAATAACAAGTTGCATTTTTTATACTTTCAACCCACTGGGGCAAATCTATTTGGAAAATCACAACTAGTACATCCAACAGTTACATAATCTTTACTCTCTGCTGGTATTAATTACCTAAGACTCCTCACTTTCATTAACCTCTTAGTTACCTTCTATTTCTGGTATAAAATGTGCATTTTCTACTATCAAGACAAGACAAAAAACATTTGGTCAATGTGTCTGCCATTTTCTTGTTTCCTTTTGATCATTTCTCCTTTTTCTGACTCTAAAGAACCAAAGTTTTATATACTTGTAAAAATATAGCAATTTGCTCGTATATCCCTGGAAATTGACTGTAGCTTTAAAACATCCCCAATATTATAGAATCCCTACAATGTGGAAACAGGCCCTTTGGCCCAACAAGTCCACACCGAACCTCAGAGCATCCCACCTGGATCCATCACCCTTTCACCCACCTAGTCTACGCCTCCCTGAACATTACAAGCAATTTAGCATGGCCTATCCACCTAATCTAAAACCTTTAGACTGTGGGAGGAAACCAGAGCACCCGGAGGAAACCCACGCAGACACGGGGAGAATGTGCAAACTCCACATAGACAGTCGCCAGAAGCAGAAATCGAACCCCGGTCCCTGGTTTGTGAGGCAACAGCGCTAACCACGGAGGCACAGCTTATAATTGCTCTTTGACACATTGTGCACCTCTTCCTTTAATCTAATACCAGGTTCAACTTTGATTAAAATATGGATGAAGCTTGCTGATTACTTATCAAATCAATGTGTTACTGTGGAACATTTTTAAAAAACAACTGCCTACCAATCTATTTAGCATCATATTTTTCAGTCTACTTACCAAATAACCACAGCTCTCCTTTCCTCACATTCTTACATAATTGGCATTGTTTAAGATTTGGTTTGAAACTGGAGTGTGTAGCTTTCCTGCACTGTAATAAGTGTCAGTTGTTTTGTGATCACATTTTCCAGTAGCCCTTAATTATTGGGTTACAAATTAACTATGCCTCATCGTGCAACACTATGTCTAAAGACAGTCTTATCACTAGTTAGTTCAAAGCATACTGCTCTATGAAACCATCAAAAAAGCATTTTACAAATCCAAATTCCAGGCCAACTTTGCAAACTTGATTAGTTTAATCATATGAAGATTAAAGTCCCTGACAATCATTATAATGCCTTTGTTGCATGGTCCAATCATTTCTTGCTTAATGCTCTAAAAATATAACTAATGTTAAACTGACCTGTAAACTACTCCCACCAGCTTTTTCTGGTTCTCATTATCCATAATCTCCATCTATGGCAATTATTCCTCCTTATCGGAGTCAAGATTTTTTCTCTCCCTCATTCCTGTTCTTACATCATCTTTTCAGGGTTTCCTCTTCCTTTTTCATCTGGTCACATTTTCAAAATATTGACTAGCCGCAAATAGTTATTTTCTGACCTTGGTCACCTTGACACCATGTCTCTGAACGAGCAATTAAATCTAAACCATTTATCCCCACTTGTCAGTAATTCATCGCTCTTCAATATTAAGCATCTTATTATTATTTGCATGGATCTTATTCACTGATCCACTTTTATTGTAAGTTCACCAGGACTTCCTGTCCCAAAGTGCTTATCTTTACCCAAAATGCTATATTGTCCTGTCTTGACTTTTATCTTTAGATTTATGCTTTTTCCTTCAAGGAATTTTCTCCCCCACCCACTCCCTTTAAATTTGAAGCCCTGTTCACAGTCCCAGATTTATCTATTGATCAAAATCTGGGCTGAGGCCCCTCCATTATCACATGTCCAATCTCCATATGTGCCCATGCTCTCCTACCTCTGAGAGCTGACCATCTCAATTTTTCTACTTAACTTAAAGGACACAACTGCCTTCTGCAGCTCATAATTTTCTTCCTCCTGATGACCTACATGCCTGCAATTCAGACACTGCCTTAGCATTTCTAAACCAAAGTTGCTCAAGCTGCAGCCAACTACTGCAGAAACTGCAGGGGCGGCACAGTGGCTCAGTGGTTAGCACTGCTGCCTCACAGAACCAGAGACCCAGGTTTGATTCAACCCTCAGGTGGCCGTCTGTGTGGAGTTTGCACGTTCTCCCCATGTCTGCATGGGTTTCATCCGGGTGCTCTGGTTTCCTCTCACAGTCCAAAAATGTGCAGGTTAGGTGAACTGGCTATACTAATTTGCCCACAGTGTTTGGGGACGTGTAGACTGGGTGGGTTACAGGGGGATGCTCTGAGGTTTGGTGTGGACTTGATGGGCCGAAAGGTTTCCACACTGTAGAGATTCTATGATTCTGTGATATGTGTCAAAGATTGCAATACATTCCATAAACATTTACACACGCAGACATGGCACACCACCTGGCCTACTATGTCTATAACCTTAGGACAGCTTATGAGGAGAGATTGAATAGACTGGGACTACGCTCATTGGAATTTAGAAGAAATGGAGGGGGAAAAAATCTTATAAAACATATAATGTATCCCATAATAACTTAAGATAGAAGCAGGGAGGTTATTTCCATTGGTCAGCGAAACCAGAATGAGGAGGCAAAGCCTCAAAATAAAGGGAAGCAGATTCAGGACTAAGTTGAGGAGGAACTTCTTCAAAGGGTTCTGAAGTTTTGGAATTCCCTGTCCAGTGAAGCAGCTGCGACTACCTTGTTGAATGTTTTTAAAGGCAAAAATAGATAGATTTTTGAACAGTAAAGGAATTAAGGGTAATGGGGAGTGTGTAGTATGTGCAGCTAAATCCATGAAAAGATCAGTCATGATCTTATTGAATAGCAGACAGGCTTGACAGGCTCCTATTTCTTGTGTTCTTATTTAGTTGATTAAATTAGTAATTAGCTAAATGAATAACAGCAAGATACAGTCTTCTAGCTTGGAGACAGGAGGGGGATAGTCACCAGCTACTAGAAAGAAAACAGATCACCAATAAAAAGGCCCTTTGCTCAAATTTCCATAACTCTCCATAACACAACAGAATTCCTTATGGAGCCAAGAATGCTGGGGGATTGAGTAAAAAGAAAAACACACTGGTGCAGGTGGGGTACTGCTTCATTAACAGGTCAGAGCACAAGCACATTGCCTCTAGTCTGTGCTATATCTGCTAACGGAAATTTGGGAGGATTGGTAAATGAATAAAGAACATAGAAGGGGGACAGACAAGGGAAGGAAAGAATTTGAGAATGTACATTTACACAAGGCTACCAAAGATAAGCCTCTTTTGATGCTTCATGAAAAACGTGAATTTAAATTGTATACGAAGTAGCATGTCTGGGTTTCAAAGAGCAGTTCCATTGAAACAAAAACAGAAGTTGCAGGAAAAACTCAGCAGGTCTGGCAGCACCTGAAGAGAAATCAGTGTTTCAGGTCTGGTGACCCCTTCTCAAAACTGAATATAGCTGGAAAAATGTTGGTTTACATATGGCTGATATGGTGTAGGGAGGGGGTAAGGAGTAAACAATAGCGGGGGGAATAGAGCCCAAAGAAAGAGAACAACAGTTGGACAATGGAGTGGATAACAATCTGGCTAAGACAGTGACGAGCTGTTAATGGGGACTGTCAGTGGCTAACAATAGGTAGCGTGTAATGGTAGACTGAGAGATAACAAGGTTTGATGTGTTGGGTTGGGGGCTAAGACATGGGCAAGTTCAGGCCCTAAAAAAGTTATTGAACTCAGTATTAAGGATGAAACGCTGCAGGGTCTGCAAATAGAAAATGAGGTGTTTTTCTTCAAGCTTGCACTGAGCTTTGCTGGAACACTAACAAATCTGAGAGAGATGCTGGCCAGGGAACAGGGTGGTGTGTTAAAGTGGCAAGCAGCTGGAGGCTCAGGTTCTTTTTTGCAGACAGAACCACAGGTGTTCTGTGAAGCCATCATCCAGTATATGCTTAATTTCCCCAGTGTAGAGGGGATCATATTGTAAGCAGCGAATGCAGTAGACTAGATTGTGTGAAGTGCAGACAAAGTGCTGTTTCACCTGGAAGGTGTGTTTGGGCTCTTGGATACTAAGGAGGGGGGAGGTAAATTGGCAGGTGTTACAGCTTCAGCGATTGCAGGGGAAGGTATAGTGGGACAGTGTTGGGAGTGTAAGAAGAGTGGACCAAGGTGTCCCGCAGGGAATGGTCTCTGCAGAAGGCAGATAAGAAAGGAGACAACAACCTTATGCCTAATTATGAACATTCAAAAATAATTTGGGTCCTTAAGAAAGAAACTGATTCCATGCATGGCATTAAACAAGAGGTCAGTTATAAAGAAACCCTTAAGAATGTATCTATTTAAACACAAAATGCTAGTGTCAAAATAAAATAATCCATCTAAACAAAAAAATCAGATGAAACAAACAATTACAAATCCTGAGGAAACACAATTCCATGTTGAGTGAAACTCTAAGTCATTGGGTATTTTCCCACTGTTTTGAATATATAATTAGTGAATGCATAGTAGACCACAGGGAGCATTTTTAGTTAACTAAGTTCTTTAAGAGAAAAAGATACCACAGCAAGATTTTACTCATGTACACAGAAAACAGTTTATTATACAAGTTTCTCTGTGGCAAATTATTATTACCCAATAGCACAATTTTTAAATGGTATATTTGATCTCCTTCATTATATTCTGCTAATTCAACTAGCTTGACGTCTGCCTTCCTACTAGACATAGGTTTGAAGCATACTGCTAGGAATACATGAATTTTGTAACTTGCTCCTCAAAAAAAATAGTTCTGTACATCCTGAAAACTCAACTACTGCCTGCCTAAGTTCCATCACAGCATGGGTCAGCCCAATGACAATTTCATGGACACATTATTACACAAGATGTAAATATATTATTTTCCTCACGACCTTATCACAAAACAACAAAATAATATCTATTGCACACGAAACCTGAAATGCATACAAATCAAAACTGGGATCAGTTTCTGAATATTCTAGTACAGATCCCAACAGTCAATCACTGAATTGAAGCAGAGCTTGAATGAAGCACTTCTTTTTAAAATTTATTCCAGGAGATACTACTTTATCAGAAACTAAATATACATCAGTGTTGAGCAGTGGTCATTCACACAATATACTTAAGTAGCAAGCTGAAATTTCAGATTTGAGGAATAAAACTAATTTTTTGACTGACTTGGAATAACATACATAAAAATTATCCTTCTGTTATTAGCATGAGAGGTCTCTGTATTTTAGCATCAATTGAATAAGTACATCAGAGACAGCATATGCTTTTAAAGCATTATGAGTTTGATTTTTATATGGGGTCAAGTAGAATTTAAGTATTTTATATAAAGCGCTTAGTACATGCAAACATGGTAATTACAATTTATTTACCTTTCAAAATTTCTAAAGCATATATGCACACCATACAGCACCAGGGATAATCCCTGGATCATTATTTTGTCCCTGTAACACAACAGCTTTTCATATAAACCTAGTAGAAAAATCTGCAATGTACCTCCTCTACAACAACATGTGAATTCATCATCCACAGACAAAGAAAACACATTATCGAAGTGAACAGTTTTTAAATATTAAATATACAAAGGACTGGGTAATCCAACAATCCAAAGTTCCAGGTTTAAAAATATAAAAAGCTAGTTTTTAATTTGAATGTAAACATCAAGTCTTATAACATGTATCATAGACAAGTAAATGTATTTTCCATTAAATTACTTTTTTCTCCCTAATCCAGCTTAAACCTTTCAAGACTTTAAACATTATAAATTAAACAGTCGTTAAAATATAAAAAAAACTCTGTCCAAGTACATCTCATTTCAAGTGAAATAGGGTTAAAGGGTCAACCCTTTAAATAGCGATTTTGTACAGTACAGCTCATCTGAAAACTAAAGGGCACTGTGACCTGACAACTGATAAAGCAGCCTTTGCTATTTAATATTACTGGTAATGTGCAGATTTAACACAAAAGAATTACATACAGCAAATCTAGATTTTTTTTCTGCAGAAACAAAAGGACTCAATGTTATTTTAATACTGACAAGAGTTAAACCTTCTAATTTTTACCTAATCTGTTCACCCATTGCATTCTTCATCTGGCAGAACCAACTGGTATGCTGTTATAGGAAATATATTAAAGCTTTAGCTACTTGCTGAGTTGTAGGACACTTTGCTATTCAGTCTCCCTCAGCAGACTCTTCAACTTTAGACATTTCAATATCATTTTCATTTTCTTTCAGTGGCTCCTCAGATTCTATTTGTCCTTCATCAGGCAGTACAACCTCCACTGAAGTAGATCCTTCTTCACCACCCTCAACTTGATTGCTATCCAGGATAGGTACGACATTTTGAGTTTCAGCATCCTGACTTTGCTCTAGGACACAAAAAAAATTTGAAACCAGTCCAAATAAGTTGAATGCATTCACACCATAAAACTTCCAGAATGGACGCAGCTTAAGCATTGCCATTGCACATGTGTAACACGGCAATGACATTCATTACATAACTGATAGAGAAGTATATACTACTACTGTTACACTTTTTTTTCCCCTTCTAATTTGTTCAGGCTGCATATGAAAATGTGTGTCATGACATATTTCATAGAAGATGTAAAAGATGTATGTAGCCTTTTTCCCTTTCTCCTTAATCCAAACATTTTATTTCTAAAATTTGTTTTAAATTATTTACATAATTGCAAAAAATTCTTCCCTCCACTGATCCCTTCACACATCTACCCACCCTCCACCTTCTAAAGTGAATTTTTAGTTTTGGGGCAGCACACGAGCTATCAAGCCCTGCTGTTCACTGAGAAATCAAAAAATAATTTTTTTTTAAATGTACACAGAATTCCCCAATTTACCTGCCACTTAGACTCAGGTTGACAGAAAGCACAAACCAGGTTTCTCTAGTATAACAAAAATTGGAATCTATTTATTTGTAATAAATTATAATTGTCGATAAACAATTTTGAACTGTTGACATATAACTACTTATAAAACTCCCCACTATACACACATAGAGGCTGGGACAAAAAAAAACACACAATGGTGTTATGGGTGGGGGGGAAAAAGATGAGGAAGGCTGATCAATGGCTCCTCTCCGCAGGCTGGCTGAGGTAATTCTTCTACTGATCAGAACAGTGTTTCTTGACCTTCCTTCTTCAGGATTTCCACTTGTTCATAGGAGGCACAGAGTGACTGCGTGCATTTATAAAGGTCACAGTTACAGCAAACTGATGAAGGAAAAGAAACTGGTCATCTTCAGGCTTGAGATTTTTTTTCACTATCAAGCAAAAACAGCTCCTTTCCTTCTAGTAGTCCAATAGCTTCTGACTCAAACATTCACAGCCTAAAGCTGCTCAGCTGCTTGGGAGCAATCGCATAAGGGCCTCCTGCCTGCCAACAATTATCAATAACTGGTCACTATTTCGCAAACCAATCAGCTAGACGTTGCCTGTAAAATGTTTATTCATACACAGCCCCGTAGCTCAAGCTCATTTGTGACCAGACTGTCCCCCACAGCTCGATCAAGAGCTGTGTAGACAGCACAAGCAATTAGTAACGGATAGCTTTAAAAAAATGCAGTAATCCTTCAACAATCTGCAGTTTTTAAAATAGTTCTTTTCCCATTTCTGTCAACAATCAAAAATATAGCAACATAAAAAGGTACACTCTTTACATTGGAGATAATGGGAACTGCAGATGGTGGAGAATCCGAGATAACAAAGTGTGGAGCTGGATGAACACAGCAGGCCAAGCAGCATCTTAGAAGCACAAAAGCTGACGTTTCGGGCCTAGACCCTTCATCAGAAAAGGGGGATGGGGAGAGGGTTCTGAAATAAATAGGGAGAGAGGGGGAGGCGGATTGAAGATGGATAGAGGAGAAGATAGGTGGAGACGAGGCAGGCAAGTTAAAAGGGGCGGGGATAAAGCCTGTAGACCTAAGTATAGGTGAGGAGGTAGGGAGGGGATAGAAAACGATATCCATTTCAAGTCCACCGACTCCCACAGCTACCTAGAATAGACCTCCCCCAACCCACCTTCCTACAAAAATTCCATCCCCTTTTCCCAATTCCTTTGCCTCCGCCACATCTGGTCCCAGGATGAGGCATTCCACTCCCGCACATCTCAGGTATCCCTGTTCTTCAAGGACCGCAACATCCCCCCCCCACAGTGGTCGAGAACGCCCTCGACCGTGTCTCCCGCATTTCCCGCAACACATCCCTCACATCCCGCCCCCGCAATAACCGCCAAAAGAGAATACCCCTCGTCTTCACATACCACCCCACCAACCTCCGGATCCAACATATCATCCTCCGACACTTCTGCCATCTACAATCCGACCCCTCCACCAAAAACATTTTTCCATCCCCACTCTTGTCTGCTTTCTGGAGGGACCACTCTCTCCGTGACTCCCTAGTCCGATCCAAACAACTCCACCCCCCTGCCCCCACCAAACCACCAACCCGACCATACCCAACACTTTCCCCTGCAACCGCCGGAAGTGCTATACCTGCCCCCACACCTCCTCCCTCACCCCCATCCCAGGCCCCAAGATGACTTTCCACATTAAGCAGATGATTACCTGCACATCTGCCAATGTGGTATACTGCATCTGATGTACCCGTTGTGGCTTCCTCCACATCGGGGAAACCAAGCAGAGGTTTGGGGGCCGCTCTGCAGAACACCTCCATTTGGTTCACAATAAATAACTGCACCTCCCAGTCGCAAACCATTTCAACTCCCCCTCCCATTCCTGAGATGGCATGTCCATCCTGGGCCTCCTGCAGTGCCACAATGCCACTCCAAGGTTGCAGGAACAGCAACTCATTTCTGCTTGAGAACCCTGCTGGCCAATGGTATCAATGTGGATTTCACAGGTTTCAAAATTTCCCCTCCCCCCACTGCATCCCAAAACCAGCCCAGCTCTTCCCCGCCTCCCTAATCTGTTCTTCCTCTCATCTATCCCCACCGCCCACCTCAAGCCGCACCTCCATTTCCTACCTTCTAACCTCATCCCGCCCCCTTGACCTGTCCGTCCTCCCCGGACTGACCTATCCCCTCCCTACCTCCCCACCTACACTCAACTCTACAGGCTCCATCCCCGCCCCTTTAACTTGTCTGTCTCCTCTCCATCTATCTTCTCCTCCATCCACCTTTGATCCGCCTCTCCCTCCGTCCCTATTTATTTCAGAACCCTCTCCCCATCCCCCTTTTCTGAAGAAGGGTCTTGGCCTGAAACGTCAGCTTTTGTGCTCCTGAGATGCTGCTTGGTCTGCTGTGTTCATCCAGCTCCATATTTTGTTATCTCAGTCTTTACATTGATCATTGGAACTTGAGGGACAACTTAAACCGCTATAGTTTCGCGCAAGCATCTCGTCCTGGGCTACCTTGGTTTTTGCATGAACTTCATAGATTTGCAACTGCCTTGTAAACCCCTTGCAGAAAGCTAGGGCTGGAGCTTGAAAACCCAAGATTTTCTCACAGCTTCTAATTGCTAATGCAATCCCACTTAACTAGTTGAGCTCAGCAGCAGAATAATTTAAACTGCTGTATCTTACTCCTATATATGAGATAAAGGTCAAATTTTAAGTGGTGTTTTATTTTACACACCCATTGTCTTGCTCTCATTAGTTCTCTGTAACTCGTCTGCAATGCAGCTTCCTCCTCCATCATTTCTGTAGTGTTCTTACTCCTTAAATCTCATTGGTTAAAGAATGATACATTTAATTCCACCATTATTTTACACCCTAGATGTCTCCCCTGCCGTCACTGTCCTTATTACCTTACACCTCAGGCGACTCACTCCTCCAGTTTAATACTATGGTTGCGGATTGGACTTTTCACAGAATATTTAACCCCAAAACACCAGTCAAAAATTCTGAGACTGCAATTTCCTTTGTGCCCACTCCCAATCTTAGGCCTCTCCTCTTGCAGCCACACTACAGTTATCTACTGCCTTACCATTCCCTGCAAACGAGGAAGAAGGCTGCGAAGTAATGACAGAAATAACGAATGAAGCAGCAGTCAGGCCAGTGAACACAACACCACTTTGGCAATACTCATATGTCTACTAGCTGAGTGGGTGCTGGCTTCCTGTTCCAGGCACAAAGCATTGACATCAGAAGCACCAATTTGTTGCTCCAGTGCCGCAACAGGCAATACAGTAAAATGCAAATCAAGCTAAGAGAGGAAGGAGAAATGTCTAATAGTCCCAATATGCACTTTTCAACAACTAGTACTCCGTTCCCTCAAACTTTATTTTAACCTCCAGCTTAGCAGACTAAAAAAAGATTAAAATGAAACCTCATTTTAACACAATTAAAAATGTGAATTTTACTCTAAAATATATATATCAAAGTAAAAAATTTGTTCAAAGTCTCAATGCTAACCTGTAACTTACTGAGAAGGGGGCTAGGGAGATAACATGCAGAAATCAGTAAAGCGAAGAAATAACACTAAACAGAATTACACTGGGAACAAAGATTTTGAATATTCTTGAGCAACATGTCCTTCATTAATTGTAACACATTTGTCACTGTTGTACTGTGCTTTGACCACAAGTAGAGGTTTAGTCATAAGTATATACCATTAGCAGGTTGGTTATCATTTATTGCAGCCTGAGAGCCAACAGAGCTTGGAGAATCACAGCATGTTCTTTTCTCAAAGTTGAAGTCTGGAAGTCTTGGAGCCTGAGGTCTTGTCTTCCGTGCCGGATTAAGAAAGAAACAGTATGCACATCTGAATGCTAGTGAAGGAAACAGAAAGAAGACTTTATAAGATTGTAACACTTTTTTTTATAGTTAGAACATTATAGAATGAGGCCATGTGGCCCATGCTAGCATGATAAATCCATCTAATAAGATCACAAAATATGGCAGCACAATTACTCCATTCTGGTGCGGCCGCACTTGGAGTATTGCGTACAGTTCTGGTCACCGCATTATAAGAAGGATGTGGAAGCTTTGGAAAGGGTGCAGAGGAGATTTACTAGGATGTTGCCTGGTATGGAGGGAAGGTCTTACGAGGAAAGGTTGAGGGACTTGAGGCTGTTTTCGTTAGAGAGAAGAAGGTTGAGAGGTGATAATTGAAACATATAAAATAATCAGAGGATTAGATAGGGTGGATAGGGAGAGCCTTTTTCCTAGGATGGTGACGGCGAGCAAGAGGGGGCATAGCTTTAAATTGAGGGGTGAAAGATATAGGACAGATGTCAGAGGTAGTTTCTTTACTCAGAGAGCAGTAAGGGAATGGAACGCTTTGCCTGCAACGGTAGTAGATTCGCCAACTTTAGGTACATTTAAGTCGTCATTGGATAAGCATATAGACGTACATGGAATAGTGTAGGTTAGATGGGCTTCAGATTGGTATGACAGGTCGGCACAACATCGAGGGCTGAAGGGCCTGTACTGTGCTGTAATGTTCTATGTTCTATGTTCATTCCACCAGTCATGCCCGCACCACTACTCAATCATAGCTGATATATTCCTCAGCCCCTTTCTTCTGCCTTCTTCCCAAAACATTTAATCCTTTTACTAATCAAGAACTATTGACCTCTGTTTTAAAAACACAGTCAGTGATTTGGCCTCCATAGCCTTCTGCAGCAATGATTTCCACAGGCTCTCAACTCCCTGGTTGAAGAAATTCCTCTTGATCTCACTTCTCATGGGTTGAGCCTTCAATAGGAGGCTGTGCCCTCAGGTCCTGGTCTCTCCTACTAATGAAAATATCTTCTTCTTGTCCGCTCAGTATTTGATATGTTTCAATGAGACTCCCCCCTCATCCTTCTAATTTCCAGTGACTACAGACCCAGAGTCCTTAACCACTTCTCACTGAGATGCCCTTCATCTCTGGGATCATTCTTGCAAATCTTCTCTAGAACTCTCCAAGGCCATTACATCTTCAGAGATACAGGGCCCAAAACCATGCACAACATTCAAAATACAGTCTGACCAAAGCCTTATACAGCCTCAGCAGCACATCCCCGCTCTAGTATTCTAGTACTCTCAAAATAAATTGCATTTGCCTTCCTAACTGCCAACTGAACCTGCAAGTTAACATTGACAGAATCCTGAAATAGGACTCTTAAGTCTCTCTAAGCTTCAGATTTCTGAAGCATTTATCTTCTAGAAAACAGCCAACACCTCTATTCTTCTGACCACAGTGCATAACCTCATTCTATGCCATATTGTGTACCATCTGCCACTTCTTTGCCCACTTCTCTAGCCTGTCCAAATCATTCTGCAGCCTCCCCACCTCCTCAACACTACTTGCCCCCCCCAACTATCTTTGTGTTATCTATAAATGTAGCAACAGTTAGTCAAACACAATCTGCCTTTTTAAAAAAAACTACACTAACTGTCCTTAATTAAATCCACCATCACTAACTGTAGACTGATTGCTTTTACACAAAACTGATGTTAAATTGACTAACCTGTTAGGTATTATGAATGTTTTTACAGCCTCTCCTGAATTAAGGGTTTCATCTTTGCTCATTCTCTAATCTTTCATCTATCTTGCTGATGTCTAACATGAATTTTGTATTTTTTCTTTATTCATTAACGGGATGAGGGCGTTGCTGACTAGGCAGTATTTATTGCCCATCCCTAATTGCCCAGAGGGCAGTTCAGAGTAAACCACATTGCTGTGGATCTGGAGCCACATGTAAGCCAGAAGGGGTCAGGATGGTGGTTTCCTTCCCTAAAGGGCATTAGTAAAGCAGATGGGTTTTTCCTGGCAATCGACAATAGATTCATGGTCGTCGCTTGATTCTTTATTCCAGATATTTTATTGAATTCAAGTTTCACCATCTGCCATGGCAGCATTTGAAATCAGGACCCTGGAATGATATCTGGGTCTCTGGATTAACAGTCCCGTGATAATACGACTAGGCTATTGCCTCCCCAAAGTTGTAGCCCGAACACTGTCCCCTGCAGAACTCCACTCATCACAGGTCTTAATTGTGAAAATGACCTTTTTATCTGCACTGTCTGCTGTCTGTCTTCTGCCTGTCCGCCAATCCTCTATATTGCCCCAACATCACAGACCCTTGTCATATTTAGCAGCCTCCTGTTTAGGGGCCATGACAAAGGCCTTCTAGAAATTTAAATAGATCACTTACGCTGGTTCTCCTTTGTCTAATCCACTCATTACCTCCACAAATTATTCTAACAGATTTATCAAGCATGACCTCCACTGGATGAAGCTGTGCTGACTCAGCACTATTTTACCACACACCTCAAATATTGCACAGATCTCACCCTTAATGACAGAATCTAAAATCTTACGAATGACTGAAGTCAAGCTAAGTGGCCTATAATTTATCATCTTCTGCCTCCCTACCTTCTTAAGCAGGGGTATTATACTAACTCTTTTTCCAGTCCTTTGGGACCCTCACTGACTCCTGAAAGGTCGCCTCCACAATCTCCTCAACCATCTCTTTCAGAACTCTGGGGTGTAGTCCATCTAGATTTATTCACTTTCAGCTTTCCCAGCACCTGTTCCTTAATGACGACCACTACATTCACTTAAGTTTCTGACTCTCAAAAGTTTCTGTAAGTCAATGGTGCCTTCCGCCATGAAGACTGATACAAAATACCTACTCAGTTCCTCCACCATTTATTTGTTCCCCTCTCTCTCACCTTTTACATATCTAAAACTCTACAATCTTCTCTTTTCTACTAGCTAGCTTGCCCTCATATTTCATCATGTCCCCCCTTATTACTAGCTTTTCTAGATGTCCTCTGCTGATTTTTAAAGGGTTCCTTGTGATCACCACCGTATTATATACTTTTTCTTTTGCTTTAATATTGTCCCTGACTTCCCTTGGCAGCCATGGTTGCCTCATCCTCCCTTTACTATATTTCTTCCTTGGGCTGAATTTCTGCTGTACCTCCCAAATTACCCTCAGAAACCCACGCTATTGCTGTTTCCCCTTCGTCCACGTCTAGGCTCCCCTTCCAATCAACTTTGGCCAGCGCCTCCCTCACGTTTTTGCAATTACTTTTACACAACGGTAATACCGTTACATTTAACTCCAGCTTCTCCCTCTTAAACTGCAGGGTGAATTCTATCATATTATAGTCACTAGGATTTCCTTCATCTTCAGTTCCCTGATCAAGTCAGCCCCATTTCCCATCACCAAATCAAGAATTGCCTGTTCCCTCATGGGGTCTACCGCCAACAGCTCCAAAACAAAAACCTCAGACATTCCACAAATGCCTTTTCTTGGGATTAGCCACAAACACAATTTTCCCAGTCCACCTGCATATTTAAGACCTCTATGATTAGTGTAATAGTGCCTTTCTTATATGCCTTTTCTATCTCCTGATTTATTTTCTTCCCTCATCCTGATTACTGCTGGGAGGCATACATAAGTCCCATCAGGGTTTTTTCTCTCCCTCTGCAGTTCATCAACTTTACCCACATATTGCATGCTTTCTGACTCTATATTGATTCTTGTTGATCAACTTAATTTCATAAGCAAGCAAAAAGTTCCCTCTGGACAAATACTCCACCTGTCTCCAGCGTCCCTTAGCTAGAAATTTAATCGGGCTGTTTCGCACTTTGGATGCAATCTCTCCTTCCTCATTGTGCAAAGCTTACTGATTATCCCTATCCTCCACCCACAGCCCTGCAAATTGAAGAAGTCACAAGCTTATCCAACTTCCTTTAAAATCAGCGATCATGTCTGCATCCTCCAGCACTGTAGGCAGAAAAATCCAAGACAATAACAAACACTGCACGAAAGAGTCCTTTTCCAAATTCTCCCTGCAACCCTGGTCCAAAACATTAAAACTGTGCCTCCTAGATCTTGTATCAAAAGCTAAGAGAAATAGCTTTTCCTTGTTTTTCAATCTTGGAACCATTCAGGAAAATCTGTACCCTCAAATGCTCAAAGTATATGAACAGAACTGGATAGAACACTCCAGAGCTTTATAAATGGTCCAGCATAATTTACCTGATTTTGTCTTCAATGCTTCTATGAAGCCCAGGATCCCATATCCTACACAAACCAGCTCAACACATCCTACAACCTTCAAAGGTCTATAAAATAAGAACACTCAGGTTCTTCCGTGCTTTTACCTTCTTTATAACTGTGCCACTTCGTCCATATGGCGTCTCCCTACCCCTTCTCCCAAAACTCATTATTTCACATTTCTTCATATTAAATTCCATCTGCCCAATCTATAACATAAAAGTGGTGCGGTATCATTAGCATCATTTCGAACTGTGTGCCACTCTTCCAACTTCAGGACAAGTGGCAAATGTTAAAATTGTACTGTACAATTTATTTTTGACAAAAGGCAGTGGGCGTGGCACTGAACCTTCAGGTAACACCATGGCTTTCTACCACAAATTGCTGCTTTGTCCTTAAACTAATTCTCGAAAATCAATTTGGCACTAACCCTCCTTTTCCATGAGGCTCAACTTTGTTACCACATAAAAAGGTACTTGTCTGGCACAGTCCTAAAATTGACACACTTTTGCTACTTTCCCTCCACGTATTTTCCTCTTACTTTTTAAAATAATTCAAACAGATTAGTTAAGCACAATTTGCTTTTTAGAAAGAAAAGCAAAAATTGACGGAAAAGCTCAGCAGGTCTGGCAACATCTGTGGAGAAAGATGCAAGTTAACATTTCAGGTCAAGGACCCTTCCTCAGAACTGAAAACAGCCGCGTTTTAGAAAACTGCACTAACTCTCCTGAATTAACTCAGCCATCACCAAGTATCTGTAGAGTATGATTTTTTCCAAAACCTGACACAACACTGTTAAACTGACTGACGTGAATGCTCTGACAACCTTTAAATAAGGGTGCTGCCTTTGCTCATTCTCTAATGTTTTAGCATCTGCCCATTTCTAGAGAAGAATGGAAAGTTATGACAAACCCTACTGTTCCTTTCAATCAAATTTCACCTCACCTGGGCCTATTCTTTGCTTGAAGAATTTGTGCATGCAGCCACCCACCTCTATTTGTTAAGTTGTATTCTCTATCTCCGTCATCATCCAAGAAGCCCTGACACTGATGTCTTAACTCTTCATTCTTAATGGAACATATATAACCTTTACCTGTAATAATACTGCCTGAAAAATCACTTATAGTTCCACTTTATTTCCATCTTTGTTCCAGTCTCCTCTAAACCCTCTCTCATCCTACTGAAGTAAGCTCTCTTCCAAATCAGATATGTTACTTTACGGAGATTTCTAGCTTTACTCTATTGTTAATTTAAACCTTATTGTAAAAAGATCATTTTTACCCATGTGTTCTCCCAGAGATACTTGGTGTAGTTGGTCAACCTCATTTTCCAGCATGATATCCAGCACTGCTTCATTCCTGGCTGGATCAAGAACACACTAGTCAAAGAACTTCTCCTGAACACAGTTTCAAATGTTTTTTGCCAACCTACTTAAAAAGTAATGGTCCGGAGAAGGTTCCAAGATACAATCGGCTGCTAAACTGTACAGCAACCTATTAGAAATCTATTATCGATGCACAAATGAGCACACAAGATCCTCATTATCAACATTATCCTACTTGATAGCTGAATAACCAAAGTCCTCTAATAACTTTATAGTTCTTGAATATCACCATTTTCCTTGCATACTTGTTCCTCTATTTTTCACTCTCTCTCACGATTTGGAGGCACTCAAGTATTTGAAGAATTCCTTCAAATGGCTCTTTATTTCTCCCTTGGCTTAATTCTAAATAAATGGATTTGCTCACTCTCTTACCAACATTACTGTCTCTTCATTAATTCATACTTCAACACAACATCTCTTTCTTCTCCCTAGCTTTGCTGAATAATTTATAGATGAGTATTTGAGATCTCAGTTTCCACTTAGGCCAAATTTGCCTATAGTTATTATCATTACATCACAGTATCATGTTTATTTAGATTTGGAGCTGAGGAAGTGTTTTCACTACACAAGTGAATTTGCATAAATTCACTGGAAACCTACAACATATTTTACTTCTTAATCTGCTCCTATCTGATGCATTTGTTCTTCTCTAGTACCAGTTGGCAATCACTGCTTTGTACATCTCATTCTTCTTTTCTACACCATTATAAATGTTGTCCTTCCCTGCGAGAATTTAATTTAAACTCTCCCTCTTCACCCTCATGAACCTGCCTAGAAGCACTATTATGCCACTCCTGTTGAGGTACAATCTGTCTTGCTGACTCAGTGTCTCTGTCCTGAATTGATTCTGATGAGCCAGGAATTCGACATGCTCCCTCCTGCATCATGCCTCAAGTCAAATATTGATCCTCCCTAACTTAGCACCTCTACCATTGTTACAGTATAGCATTGGGAAAAATCTAAAATTGCTACTTTTGAAAATCCTATTTTTTAAACATAAGCCGAAATAGAAACTCCACAAACCATGTCAGCCAAATTGCTTTGGTCTGCAAACCCATTTGGTAGCAGCCCCTGGAATAACACATTTTACAATCAGAGTGTTTCACTGAAAGATACAAGAGATGGAACTATTTGAATACATTTTATCTGGGAAGGAGAACATGTCAATTAACTCTTACATTTCATGTCATTATTATACTACCTATCCTGAGTAATGAGGAGTTCTTAATGCTTGCTATTTGTCCGCTTGGAACAGAAATATGCTGCTACCGTTTCTTTAAAACTATCTTCTTGGGAGAGTTCCAAAAAAAAAGCATTTGGGATGGGGTTCAGGGAGGAAGTGAGAGCCTCTTTGATGTCAAGTTACTGTCTAACAATGAGAGACCTGGGTGCACCAAGTATTATAAATCAGATCCCAGTAGCCAGGCACTTCCAATTATTGCTGGGTGGTAGTACTGATTGAACTGGCAGTGTGGTTGTTTGATGAAGTTTGGAAGGTAAATTGGGATATTTTAGGCATAAAACTGGAAGCAGGACCTTGCACTTGGAGGTTCCCAAGCCTAACTCTTGGGTAAATGAGGTATGTTTCTATAAAGGGCAGAGGCTGTGCATTACCTATCTGGCAGTCAGCAAACGTGCTTAGAAATTCTGAAAGGTTTGGTTTGAAAACTTTATGCAGCATCAATTATTGCTGTCTGGAGTCTTAAGTGATCAACAAAAAGATAAGGACACGCTTAAATTGAACAGTTTGGGGCACATCACCTCAATAAATATAGCTACATAAAAAAAAACATTTGACAATATAATTTTCACTTTCACAGTCCTCATGCTTTTACAAGACACTAAATCCATGCGCAAGCTTCCTTGTACACAAGTCATTTAGAATGAGGAAAAAAATTAAGGATGACTCAAGAGGTTTTCACAAACAACACCACATTTGTCATTCAATCCTACTTGCTTTTCCCTCTACAGACTTTCCTTTTGCCCTCTACCCCTCCACTTTTTCCTATCTTTGCCCTCGTTTAAAACCTGATGCATCTCTGATTTTCTCCAGTTCTGACAAAAGTATCATTTCACATGTTAACTAATTATCTTTTCAGAGGTGCTGTCTGGCCCAGAGAGCAATTCCAGTCGTTGCAATTCCTCATTAAGGCATTTTCAATTCCTTCCCCTAAGTTTTTTTACTTAAACTTATGAAACAGATTCTTCCTTCAGTTAGGATAAAGAAATGTGGAGAACCCAGGGACAGAAACTTTCACACAGAAGTGGAATTTCAAAAGAGTTACCATTGTTAATAATTTCAGCATACATCAGGAAAGAATGCTTTCTCATCTGAACATTCATAGTACAGTTGTATCCGACTGTATTTAAGTACCGACATGCTGAAAAGTACCAATGCTGCATTTCCTACAGTCCAGATAGCCAATTGCTCTCTTGGAACCACACCCTTCAATCTCATTCGTCATTTTTTTTCTCTTGCACATACAAGTTGATGCTTTATTCGACAGATTTTCCCAGAACCTAATCACGAGACCCCCTTACCTGCAAGCACCTGTCTTATACGTTATCTCTAAAGCCTCACAGCGTTGAAAACTCATTCTTTCCAAAGACATCAAAAATGGAGGGCTCCTCAGAACCTCAGACATTCCTATTTTCTATATCTCCAGACTTCATAAATTAAAGCTACGCATTAGCTCATACAAACATACAATTCAGTAACAGGAGTGGACCGTTCAGCCCCACTAGCCTGCCCAGCATTTAATAGGATCATGATTGATCTGAATGCGGTCTGTTCTCCACATTTGCACCTAACTTCCATAACGCAAACTATTTCCAGTCCCCCTCCCCTTCTTTAGATGACATGTCCATCATGGGCCTCCTGCAGTGCCACAACGATGCCACCCGAAGGTTGCAGGAACAGCAACTCATATTCCGCTTGGGAACCCTGCAGCCCAATGGTATCAATGTGGACTTCACCAGCTTCAAAATCTCCCCTTCCCCCACCGCATCCCAAAACTAGCCCAGTTCGTCCCCTCCCCCCACTGCACCACACAACCAGCCCAGCTCTTCCCCTCCACCCACTGCATCACAAAACCAGTCCAACCTGTCTCTGCCTCCCTAACCTGTTCTTCCTCTCACCCATCCCTTCCTCCCACCCCAAGCCGCACCTCCATCTCCTACCTACTAACCTCATCCCACCTCCTTGACCTGTCCGTCTTCCCTGGACTGACCTATCCCCTCCCTACCTCCCCACCTATACTCTCCTCTCCACCTATCTTCTTTTCTCTCTATCTTCGGTCCGCCTCCTCCTCTCTCCCTATTTATTCCAGAACCCTCACCCCATCCCCCTCTCTGAAGAAGGGTCCAGGCCCGAAACATCAGCTTTTGTGCTCCTGAGATGCTGCTGGGCCTGCTGTGTTCATCCAGCCTCACATTTTATTGTCTTCCATAACCATTGACTTTTTATGTTAATCAAGAACTAATCTACTTCTGCCTTAAAATTATTCAATGACCCCACCTCCAACATTTGATGGAGAAAAGTTCCAGGCTCTCAATGCTTGGAAAATATCCTTCATCCTCATTCTAAATGGGACACCTTTGATTTTGAGCTGTGATCAATTTGCAATTTATCTTCAGCATTGTTGGTGATCTGAACTGTGGACTTTGAACTCTCTCTTTCATTTACTAATTTAAAACCACAGTAATGCCGGCATTGTATGCAGGGTTTCCAAGATCACTACTACAAGCTAAAAGCAATAGCCATTGCTCAAAGCTGGCAAGCTATTAATGTTTTGAAAATCTTGCTGACTGTTAAAAATAGCAACTTGGAGAAGTCACTAAACAACACACCAAACCAAGAAATGGCCACTGTGTATGTATGGCAAGCTCCTAATGAAACCACAGATGGTAAGTGGAAGTCACTAACAATGACTGCAATTATTACCCGTCACTAACTGTCATTGAGAAAGTAGTGGTGATTGGTCTTATTAAAAATTACTGCTATCCTGCGTGGTGAAGGGATTTTCACTGTGCTGTTGAATAAGGAAACAGTGAAAGAACAGCAATATATTTATAACTCCAAGTGTGAAACTTGAAGAGGATCTTGCAGGTAACGGTCATCCCACACTGTTACCATTCTTATCCCTCTAAGCAATGGGGGTCAAGAGTTCAGGATGAGCTGAAGCAGCTTTGGCAAGTTACTACAGTGCATTTTGTAGACAGTAAACACTAACTATGGTGCACTCATGGTGGAGGGAGTGAAGGCTTGAAGGTGACGCATGTTGCTTTGATCTGAATCATATGCCTGATGAGTTTTGTTGTATATTTATCCAGGAAACTGGACTATATTCCATAACACTCCTCACTTGTCTTGTGGATGGCAAAAAGACTTTACAGTGTGAGATGGTGAGTTACTCATTGAAGTATACACCTCACCTGCTTTTGTAGCCACAGCGGCTGCTCCAAGTTATGTTCCTGGCCGGTGGTTATCTCAGAATGTTGATAGTAGAAGATTTGTGACGCTAATACTATTGAATATCAAGGGGAGATGGGCAGGCTCTTTCTTCTTGAAATTGGTCCGGCATTTGTGTGGCACAAAAGTGACCAATCAGCCCAAGCCTCAGTGCTGTCTACACTTTACTATAGGCAAGTACAAATCACTCAGTATCTGAGAGTTGTGCATGGTACCAAATACTACACTTTTATAAGCACACATCTCCCTTTCTGACCCTATGTCTCTGACGAAGAATTGATGAAGCTGCTGAAAATTATAGATGTCTACTTTGATTAATTCTTGCAACCATGTCATGGGCTAGAAATGCCATTATAAAATGCTACCCAAATTTATTTTGCAAACTAGCAATCAGATTTGAAAACAGCATACAAACAAAATGAGGTAGATCATGCGACAATTTATTTACAGTAAGACGTTATGCCAAAATAGTCGTTTCTGAAGTTTAAGCTAGTTTATAAAATTACAACAGCATTCGATTTTCAGTTTTAGGAATCAAAAAAACATCCATGAGCTTCTATTTGGCACCAAAGATGTCCTTTCAATCATAATGGACCAACAACTGTCAATTAATCTTGCTGCAGCAGTTTCCATTTATCATACTGGTGCCTGTTATCTTTTAAGCAACAGTTTGAATACATATGAGAACTGAGTGCATAGAAATATGATTTTTACATAAAAAGATTTTTAAAAAATGAATTATATTCCTCAACTTCAAAGAAAAAAAACCTCACCAATTTTTCTACTTCAGAATACGTACCCCAGTTCATCATTGAACCTGGGTGGTAAAAGATATTCAAAGTCGGACTATTGTAACTAAGTCTAATGCTAACATTGTCCAATGTCTACAAACAGGCATTTTTAGCAAGGTTTGTTGAACAATTAATATGGAATCCTATATTGTCCCCAAGAAGGCACAGACTAATGACACAGCAGTAAAAGCTGGACAACATTCAGGTTTGGGCAGATAAGTGTTAAGTAACATCTGTGCTAAACAAGCACCAGGCAATCATTATTTCCAACACAGAAAGGCTGACATTCAGTGGCATTACCATCTCTAAATATTTGACCATTAACGTGCTTAGGATGGGGTGGTCACCACTAACCAGAAACCTAAATGGGTTAGCCACATAAATACTGTGGCTATAAGAGCAGGCATGCAACTCACCTGAGTCCCCAAAGCCCTTCTACCAGGCAAGTCAAAAATGAGGAATATTCCTCACTTGTCTGGATGAATGAAGTTTCAAAAACGCTCAAGAAGTTCAACACTATTAACAACAAAACAGTCTGTTTCATTGATGACCCAACTTAAATTTTCATTTCCTCAACCACAAGGCCAACATAGCTGCTGTGTATAAAAGGTGTGCTGCAGAACCTATCAAAAAACTCACTTCAACAGCACCTTCCAAGCTTCTGATTTCTAATGCCTTGAAAAATAAAGGCAACAAGCAAACAGGAACACCACCAGTTGCAAGCTCCCCTTCGAGTCACACACCAGTCTGATAATGTGTCACCGACACTGGGTCTAACACCTGAACGTCCCACCAAACAGAACTGCGAGGTACATAGACCACACAGGTTGCAGTTGCTCAAGTTGCAACTTCAAGTGCCAGCAGCTCAAGGATAATTAGGGTGGGCAATGAAAGTTGGTCTTGCCAGTGAAATTCATACCGCACGAAGAAATGAAAAAGGTAGCAGAGCATTAATTGTAAACGCAATGCAAAAACTGACCTATAGTGATCATATTTTTCATGAGTCACAAGGAAAATTTTTGGGGTTACTTCTTTGGAAAAGTTCTTTACAATGGATCAGAAGAAATACAAGGAAGAATGCCAATGGATGATGTGATGGAAGGAACAGGTGTCACATCAGACCGATACTGTGCTAGGAATGGAAAATACATCACAGGATGACCACAAATTCAAAACAATCGTAAAAAGAATTAAAGTTGCAGTTAGAAAAAAGTTCTTTACACAGAGGGTGGTTAGAGTGTAGAATTTTCTGCCAAGAATGTTTGATGAAGTAGAGCTCATAAATTATTCCAAAAGGGAATTAGATAATTGCTCGAGAAAGGAGAACATAAAAGACTATGGGAAGCAAGCCAGCAAATGAAATTAGAATAGGTAGTTCATGGAGAAAAACAACCAATGACACAGACTTTGGTGGACAAAGTGGCCTGCTGTGACAGTCGATAACCTTCAGTGATTACCAGAGCAGACGGGAGAGGGAAGACGAATCAAACAGCACAATACACAAAAAAGCATTTTTTGGGAAGAGTGGAAAGAAGAAATTCCGTACAAGTTGCAGGAGTCTGAAAAAAATTTATTCTCAAAAAAAGGCATTAATATGCAGAGCTGGCTTATTTTACATAGGAAAAGTATTGCAAACAAAATCAATGCAAAAGGAGTTTACTTACGTGATTTTTCAGCTAAACCAAAAGTACTCACTTTACAAGATCAACTCTATATCCTTTAGTTTGCACAGTACTCATAATTCTTAGTTCAATGCAGTACTTCTTACCAACATATTCAAATTCTTCTTTCAAAGCCATACCATTATGAGAAAAGCACTGCTGACAAATAAGTGCATATCTGTGAAAATTAAAGTACCAGCATTAAAAAGTGACAACTAATAAATTAATCTTTTCGAAGGTTCAGTGACCCAGAAACTAATTATTCAAATCATTCCAAACTAAATTAAGTTATATCCACATATTACAATATGATTTTATTGATTAATATACCATGCTTCATCAAAACTCGTAAAAAAAGAGCATCACCTGTTCTGTGGGCCATCACCGACTAAATATTCAATAACTCGATCAACAGCTCCTCTATCCCGAGGGAGGATTGGTCTTGCTAGGGGTGGACCAGGAGGATGAAGACCTATTAATCAAAAATCAAAAATTTAATGATGAGTGGAATTAATTGCTGGTTATTTAAAGGCAATATGTCAAGATAAAAATTACATTGCAAAATATTTCAAACATCATAATGCTGGGCACTAATGAAGACATTTAACTGAAACATGAATTATAGCTAATTTGACATAAACCAACAGAGATCCTTTAAAATCTATGTTTGTGTAGTTATTGCTTTTCGATTATTGTTCAATTTAAGTTCAATTTTCTTAAATTTCTGACTTTTACCAATGAGGGCAAATATGGGAATGTAACATTCTGTATGTTACAAAAATGAAACATCCACCAGATATTTAAGCTGATCTACAAAATAAATTTGCTGTATTAAAACAAATTTTGAAGGACTAGTTACTTTAAAAACACAAAGTATACACCATGCCAACAGCAGTCACATGGTGTAGTCATCAATATTTTTCAGGTTAACCAATAAGCTAGGAGTCTATAGTGTCTTACAAAGCATAAATACAAACAAACTTACTGCTGTTTTGCACTATTGCCAGAAGTATGCATTGAATTAATAACTTAAGAACATGTTATCCTCCTGAAAGAGGCATTACTTGTTCTGCTGCTACTCATGCCAACAATAATTAATATAATTAAATGTCAAGAGTAATTACTGCAAGATGCCTGGTCATTTTTACAAATCTTGGCAAACTCTCAGATACCTGCTGGTTATTAATTTACTACCAGATGGAAGCGCTGTGGTTCAACATTTTTGCGTTTAATTGATTTTTGGTCTGTTGAATGATGTGGAAAACATAAGAAGAAAGTACAAATGCAGTTCATGAATTTGATCAGTGAAATTGGTAAGCTTACAACATGCTCTCTCAGAATTTCAAATTTTTGCATAAGTTTACAAGCTAGTTTACTACATTTCTGACCTATCTTTTCTTTAAATCAACCTGTTTGGATATGTTTTTACATACTTTTGTGGCAGGTGGGACTTGAATCAAGTGCTTCAGATCTAGAATTAGGGACACTATCACTGAGCCACAAGGAGTCGTTTAATATTTTAATAAGCTTAGCTGGATACATTAAATTTACAAGATGCCAGTTATGAATGATCAGTGGTTAACTAAATATTGGAGTTTCATTTATCAACTAGCAGGCTCTAAAAATTTAGAAAACAAAATGTGTTTATCAGTTATCTATTTCAATGGTAACCTGGGATACTGCTAAAAACCATTTAAAATCAAGTATTTTGTTTACCCATTCCAGGCACTGAGGCAGCTGGAGGCATTGTCCGCCTCCCAAGGACAGGTGTGTGTGAAACTGAATGAAAAGTCTTTTCTGGTGGGCCACCAGGAGCTGATGTGCTCTGTTGAACAGGCGTGGTAACTAGCAGAGGTCGTGGACTTCCCTGGTTGACATTTTGTGGAGTGGATGGAACTTGAGCTTTCTGAGTTGATGATCTCTGACGAAGCTCTGGAGAGGAGAAAAATCAGAGTTATTCTTAACAGCACCAAAAACAGCACAATCTCAGCACTCGTCACAGAAGTAATATCTATTTGTGAATAAACCAATTCACAAGAATTCAACTGCTGAGTTTTTAAAACGCACTAGCACATAAATGCTGCAATGTTCAAAATTACCACTTCCATATTCCTTTCGGACGGCTCTTACCATTGGGCCCACTAAATGTATGCTTCAAACTTAATTATTCTTAAATTATAACCATATATTAATAACCAAAATTTTAACATAAAAGAAGCTTGAAAACAATTTTATTTTGCTGCCTTACTAAATCAATTTTGAGGAATTCATGATAATAGATAATTATATGAATGTCAATATTATGTGACAAATATTTAAAAATTCCTTCTGCAAATAGGACTCATTTAGTTTGGAAAACTTGGTCAGCATAGACAAGTTGGACAAAAGGGTCTGTTTCCATGCTGACGGCCAAATAAGGGTATAAATTAATATATTCATTTACTTTCTACAGACTGAGATCTGTTCAGGAATAAACCTTGAAACTGCAAAAGAAAATTACATACCTTGATTATGGACTTATGTTTATTTTAAAGATAATTTAATTCAAACTGGGCAATAGTAGTCAAACCATGACTAAAAGGACGATTTTCATTTTACCCTATGAATGCAGAGCAATTTAACTGATTAGTGAACTAGATGAAACTTCTCCAGAAAATCTTGGAAGCTGGTTTACAAAGAATGATCAGTGCAGTCTACAGAGAGGTGGAGTCATGACCTGACACCGTACAAGACAGCCTAATTCAGACAGAATCCAGGTTAGGAGGGATGAACTGGCTCCCCTTTTTTTTTAAACACACTCCTCCTCTCCCTCTTTTGACTAGTTGTAACAAGGTTAATCTAGTAAGGAAAGAGATCTTATCTTTCACCGAAACCAAAATCAGCTTACACTTTCTTCAACTGACAAAAACAGCATGCTTATTCACCACATATGAAGGCAACACAGGCACACACACACTAGAAATAGTAGCTCAAAAAAAAGTTCTGTTTAAAAGTTACGAATTAATCTCCCAATTGATTGGGAACTGCAGATAAAATTATGTTTTCATTATTAGGTTGCACTGGTATCGTTGATATGGGCATTTGAATAGTCAATATTTGAGAATCTTGGTTGTGTAGACTGATTTTTTTTGTATTGATTCCTTTAACAGGTAGTAGTTTCTTTTAAAAGAATACATTCTGAAACTAAGGGTTAAAAAAACATCTCTAAGATTTCAGAGTTCCAAACTATCATAACAGTGGAGAGCTAAAGACAACAGTGCTGGAAATCCACAGCTTAGTACCTAGATGGCAGACAATAGCCTTGAAAGATGAAGGAAATTTTTACAAGAGGTCGAAGTTGTAACAGGCTACAGTTGGAGCAATTGTGATAGGGGATTCCATTGCAATGGGAATAGATAGACATTTCAGCAGCTGTAGAACCGACACCAGAATGGTATGTTGAATCCCTGGTGTTAAGAGTCAAGGTTGTCAGTCAGCATCTGCAGGATCTTCCAAAGAGGATAGCGAACAGCCGGAGTTCATGTTCCATGTCAGTACTATTGAGGAATGAAGTCCTGCAAGCAGTATTTAGGGAGCTAAGAACTAAATTAGAAAGCAGAACCTCAAGATAATGTCAGGATTATTTTCAGTGACATGTGACAGCAAGGTCAAGAATAAGAGTAGACCAACCGAATGCGTGGCACAAGAGATAGCGTAGGAAAGAGAGATTCAGTGGAAGACAGGATCAAAGCTATACTGGTTGCACCCCAGTAGGCCCAGGACTATTTTCCTTGCAGGGCTTTTAAACTTGAGTGACAGGGGCATGGAGCTGAGCTGGCTTACAAAATGGAAATAAAAATGAAAACGAAACAGAAATGAAAACAAAAGTGAAAGACAGATAAAGAGATAGCAGCAAATAAAGTTTAGAGTACAAAATGAGAGTACAAAAATGTTTTTAAAAGAATCAATTTCCAGTCTGCATTTTCTATTATAAATCTCATGGTTGCAGGATTGTTACCTTTATAAATTGTACTTTCAAGGTAAAAGGAAGAATACAATGTAATCTGTTCTGAAGTCTGCCTGCAGCAAGCTTGGGTGGTTTAATTGTTACAGTAGATAATGCAAGGTGTCGGAGATTATGGGCCAAGAGTGAGGAAAAAGATAAATGCTATTTTCTTTCTAAATTTCCCATCAAATATTTAGGTCATGTAATTCATGCTAGGGGACTAAGTAACCTTCAAAAGTAAAAGCCATAAATGAAGAATCAGCACCTAAAAATGTGAACCAACTACAATCATAAAAACAGAAGTTGCTGTAAAAGCTCAGCAGATCTGGCAGCATCTGCGAAGAGAAACCAGTTAACATTTCACATCCGAGGTGACACTTCCTCAGAACAGATGGTAGCTGGGAAAATGTTGGTTTATATGCAGAAAATCAGGTGAAACAGGCGTTAAGAGGTAAATGATAGGTGGGGATAGAGCCCAAAGACAGAGACGATGTTGGACAGACAAAGGAGTGGATAACAATCTGTTTAGGAGAGTGACTAGATGTTATTAGAGACTGTTAGTGACTAACGATAGGTAGTGTGTAATGGCAGATTGAGAGATAACAAGGCCTGTTCTGTGGGGTAGCGAGATAGGGCCTGAGCTATCTCGTATCCTAAAATTATTAAATTCAATATTGCGTCTAGAGGGCTGCTGGTCTCCAAGCAGAAAAGCAAGTGTTGTTCTTCCAGCTGATCTTTGATCATTTTTGGGCTTGCTGAATTCTTCTGCAAGTTTGCTCCAAATCTTGCAACCATTCTCTAGTCATCGCACAATTTAGTATGGCAAAATAAAAATTGGAAAAGATCAAACTTGAAAGTGCCCTTATATAAGCCAAAGAGGTTTTAAAAAGGTCAGAAATCCTCATCCATTGTGACTAAGTGTTACTATTGCAACAAGCATGGGATGTTTCACTGTATGGACATTTCATAGCAAGATCACAGGAACAATTCCAAAATTGAAGTTACATGTCGCAGAGAAGCTATCTGTTGAAGCAGGATGCCTCCTATGAGGAAAGAGTGTTATCATTCCACCACAGCTATGAAAACGTTTGTTAAATCGACTACACAAACGTCAGTCTGGAATTGTTACAATGAAGGCAATAGCAAAAGCTGTTTTTGGTGGCCAGGGCTTGACTCTGAAATTGAAAAGTATACATGTAGCTTGCACAAGAGTTCACAACCTACTTCCATGAGCATCATTAAATTCGTGGAAATAGTCGGAAAAGCCATGGCAAAGAATCCATATTGGCGAGGTCAGACTTCCTGAACAGCAGATTTTCTCAGTGCTGACATACATACTAAATGGCCTGAAGTCACCATTAAGACATCATCTTCAGAGAAAAACCATTGAAAGGCTGCAGGAGATCTTTGTGATGTTTGGTATCTGAAATAACTTGCTAGTGATAATGTTCCACAGTTTATATCACAAGATATTTTGTATCGAAAACACCATCGAATTCAACATCTGCAATTCACTCCTTTTCACCCAGCCACACATGTCTGGCAGAAAGGTTTGTTCAAACAATGAAACATTCCTTAAAGATAACTTGAGAAGACTAAGCCAAATTCTGTTAATATACCAGAATACAATCCACTCAATGGTTCAAAGTTCCCTGCCATTTGCTCATGGTAACACACAAGTTGCACATGGTGCTGGTTGGCTGAAACCACCCTGACAAAAGGCATTGTTGTCAAGAGACAACAGAATCAGGTTTTCCAATGACAGAACAAGGCTGAATACCACATTTTCCAAAAGGCTAAGATGTGTTGGCGAGGAATTACACCTCTGGGCGAGAAGTGGGTATCAGCCATCACTGTATTACACACTAGTTTAGATTCTTATCCCATATTGACGAGAGACGGCTGGGTGGAGTTTGCATGCCCTCCACTGCATGGGTTTCGTCCAAGTGTTCCAGTTTCCTCCCACAGTTCAAAGATGTACAGGTTACCTGGTTTGGCCATGCTAAATTGTCCCAGAGTGTCCAGGGATTCCTTAGATTCTTGGCTAACAAGAGAGTCAAAGGTTGTCAGGGATATTGGAGAAACGTGAAATTGAGGACCAAGCTCAGACCAGTTGTGACGTTATTTAAATGGTGGACCAGGTGCAACTATCTAATGGCATGCACCTGCTCCTAATTCATGCCAGTGTGCATGGTTTCTGGGAACTAGAAAACCTGACCAACAGGACAAGAGTGTCTAGGCCACATCATGAGTAGGTTTAAAAAGAATACAAAATAATACAAAGCACTACCAATATCATTGGATCCAATGATACTTTCCTTGTAACAACTGCGACTCAGATATAGCACCCTTAATGTACTAAAATGCATCATGACATTTCACAGGAATGCCTTTAAACAATATTTGAAACCTGAGACTGGTTTACAAGGTCAAATATTCAATTGCTTAGTCAAAGAGGTAAATTTTAGAAAAGGAGATAAGATGGGTGGAAAGGTTGATGGAGGGAATGTCTGTGCTCAAATCGGGTAACTGAAAGCATGGTTGCCAATAATGGACTAATTAAAATCAGGGAGACACAAGAGGCCATACTTTGGAGAATTGGAGTGGGAGAGGTTACACGGATAGGGAAGGGTAAAGCCATGAGGGACTTGAAAACAAAGATGAAAACTTTAAAACTGAAGTAATAAACTGGGTTCTTATACAGGTCAGTGTGTTTGGGCTAATGAGTGAAAAGAACATGGTGCAAGTTCAGATACAGCAGCAGAGTTTTGTTTAGGCTTGAGGTTATGGAATGAACATGTCTAGAGGTAACAAGGGTATTAGTAATGGTTTCAGCTGCAGATGAGCTGAGACAGAGCAGTCAATAATCACTTGTGGTTCAACATTTAGTTAAACAAAATCACTGCTGACAACAGATGACATGCTGTTTTACAAGAAAAAATATTATGTTCATTTCTTAAAAAAAAATCAAATAACTTGCTTTTATTCCCTATCTTTGCATTCCATTTAGATAAATAAATCTGTAACATATGTTATTAATAATATGAAAACTATATTTGGGGACTTAGTAGAAAAGAACAAACTGCCAATTCTTGCAAATAATAGCTTACCTTGACCAGGTCTCGGAGTGGCTGGCATTCCAGAGGTCATCTGGTCAAGTTCCTACCAAAGAATCACCAATATGTAAATTAAGTATATAAAATTATACCAGGTATTCCTCCAGAAATCTTGCACATAAATCAAAATTGCATCTTTCATACAAGATACAGCCAAAAATCAGAGAATTGCAATTAGTTGGTCTAAGCTAGATTGAAACCAGATGTAAAAGTCAATAGATATTATACGGACTTGGCGCACTTGCCCCTTTGAACTGCTAGGAAATTAATTATTTCAACAAGTGCTTAGCTCAAGAAACTAAGAAAAGCAAACAGCTTCAAAATATTGCAAGTTTCCAGTTCTAAGTTATTTTTTCAAAGATTTGAGTACAATCTGGTGTGTCTGGTTAAAACAAGTCGAGGAGTGTTAAAACAGTGTAAGGTTACATGCTTGAGACACAAACAGACGGAGAGTAAACAAGGAGGGAAAGCAGGATTTTGCTTCACAATCAATACCAAGGAACCATGGTGAGAATGAACATGGCATCCCATTGTATTGCTGTAGCAGCGCAACTTTAAATTAGTGATGCAACATTTAAAGAAAAACCTTGACATATTACAGAATATATATGTATGAGATATTTCCAAATGAGGACCCATCAAAATGATAGCTAGTTTTCGCATTCATAGGCCTAGGAACCTGTCTTTTCCCTAGTGGGCAGGTGTTGAAATACAAAAGAACCCCCAAGGACATCCCAAAACATTGCACAGCCAATGCAGTACAAAGAAGTCTGGACTTTGAGAACATATCATTGAGGCCTTTAAAACATGAAGGAAATAAACTCTGTTTCTTTAAATAAACGTTTGAGGAGAAGACGAGGTAGCAACTGGCATAACAGAGTTGGGCTAGATGCGAGGAAGTTCAGTTTTGTTGTCTGTTCTGGACGTGTCGTTATTAATGTCTTAATAAAAAAATTAATAAAGTATTAATGTTCACACAGGAACTAAAAGTAAAACTGATTTTAATCATGACATTAACTGCCTTTACATAAATCAGATTTTTAAAAGCAATGAATAGATTACACAACGATTGGATAAATGCATACCACTTCAACTGATGTAAGTTATACATTTGATGTCCACTTAAAATGGAAGAGCGTGGAATGATTTACTAACAGCTTCTTTACCTCATAACACAAAAGGAAAACAAGTCATTCATCTCACAACTAATTGAGATACTGCCCAGAATAGCTGCTGCACTCTACTGTATTGCAACAGTGACTTCAACTGTAATTAATTGTTTTAAGTACATTGACACATTAACGTGTCATAGAAATTCAGGTATATTATTCCAGAACAAATATTAATTTTTTTGGAATCTTAGGTTGCTTAGCAAAAAAATAAGCTGCATGGATGGTCTAAACACCTTTTTAAGTTTACAGTTATGCAATATTTCTTTAATATAACTCTCTTATCTGAGGACAGCTACTTAATTCTCACTTTAGTTGTTTTGGACTCAATTACATAGACACACCTCAGTGATTCAAATTAGATACAGCAATCAGGATGAGATCTGACTAAGGATCAGTAGTGCGATTGCTGTGTGTATATTTTCTCATATTCGATAATATGATTGTGTTCAACATTGTATTGATTGTTGCTCTATACTGGTAGGCCACACTTAGGCTAGAGTCTACTGAAACACTTCAACCTTGCAACTTAATTTTAATTAATTCAACACCATCCATGAAATGTATGAGTTGATGTTTATATACTTGTGCTGATCAATATTTTGTATTATTGTTTGAAACTAATAATAATGTTTCATCACACATACACCCATATTTATTAAACTAAATTAAATGGGTTATTTTACTTAAAATCCGCAACAATTTTAAACTGCAGAATGTCCAAAAGTCCTTAACTGTGAAGTGAATCATTTGACTGAAAGATTTAAACAAAAAAAGTGACTGTTCCCAATAGAGTAGCCGAATGGTCGCGTGGCTGGAGAAATGCATCGAGTCATGAGTACAAAAAAACTGCAATTTTAAGAAAAATGTATGTGCTAATATCAGCAATCTGTAGGCTCACACCGGAAAAGTCGTAAAAATCCAATTAGTTTACTCATGTCCTTTCACTCAAAAAAAGCCAGAAATCCAGCCAGGTCTAAATTTGATTCCAGTCCCCGACTGCATGGATGAATCTTTGTGTCTGTAAAATCACCTCGTAAGTTAGCCAGTTAAAAACACTAAAGTTCAAAAAGAAAATTAAGCAGATCAATTAGCAACAAGCCAGTTATCACTTTCGGGTGAACAAGATAATGGTGGCTCAGTTGTGAACACTGCTGCCTCACAGCACCAGGGATCTGGATTTGATTCCACACTTGGGCAACAGTCTGTGTGGTGTTTGCACATTCTCCCCATGTCTCCGAGTGCTCTGGTGTCCTCTCAGTCCAAAGATGTGCATCCTCGGTGGATTGGCCATGTTAAACTGCCCAAAGTGTCTGGGGATGTGCAGGCTAGGTGGATCAGCTGTGGAAAATGCAGGGTTACAGGGACAGAGTACTGGTAAGGGTCTGGGTGGGATGCTCTTTGGAGGGTCAGTGTGGACTCGATGGGCTGAACGGGCTGCTTCCACAGTATCAATGCTAATGCAGCAATTCCTTGTTCACCCAAAACAAACATTCAGTACTCTGACCAAAGTAGTTTAAGGACAGGTTACAACAACAAATTAAGGTTACTTCAACAGCATCTCCCTTTCTCAACTTCAACAAAAAAGGACAAGAATATAATTGAATACTTTCGGGTTCCACCTGACTCCGACACGTCTCATCAGTCCTGCAACATCACTGGGTCAATCTGCTAGAATTCCCTATCTAACGTTATTTTGGGATTATTATCAGTGGTTTAACAGTTTTAGACAATGTAACACCGCCTCCTCAGACCAGCAAAGTATAGACATAAATACTGACTTCCAGTCTTACAAGCATTTGTAGCATAAATAAAAATGCATCTTTATTTAGTGTATTTGAAAGGCACCAATTACTTCATTTAGAGTCACAGTCATAGAGGTCTACCACTCAGAAAAAGGCACTTTGGCCTAATCGAGCGTGCAGAAGTCAAAAACAACTATTCAAATTCAATTTTCCAGCACTTGGTCCATAGCCTTGTATGCCTTAGCATCACATCATCTAGTGCGCAACTAAATACTCCTTAAAACTTACGAATGTTTCCATCTCTACCACTCTTACAGGAAGTGAGTTCCAGTTGCCCACCACCCTGTGGGTGAAAAAAACGTTCCTACGTCCCTTGCAAACCTCCTGCCCCTTCTCTTAGATCTGCGCCTCTGGTCACTGATCCCTCCAAAGGGAAAAGTTCCTTCCTGCCTGTGCCTTTCATAATTTCATACATCTCAATAATATCACCCGTGCTCCAAGGAAACAGTCCCTATCTATCCAATCTCTCTTCGTAACCAAAACTCTACAAGTCAGGCAACATTCAAGTAGAAGTCTTTTGCAGCCTCTTCAGTGCAATCACATCCCTCCTTTAATGTGGTTTCTAGAATTGCACCCAATTACTCCAGCTGTGGCATAATCAATGTTTTATACGGTTCCAGCATAAACTCCCTACAGTTAAACTTAGTGCCTCAACTAATAAAGGCAAGTATCCAATATGCCTTCTTAACCACATTATGTACTGCTACACTACCGTAAAGGATCAGTGCACATAAGGTCCCTCTGATCCTCAGTGCTTCTGAGGATCCTACCATTCATGATGTATTCCTTTGCCTTGTTGGTCCTACCCAAGTGCGTCATCTCACATTTATCTGGATTGAATTCCATTTGCCACTGCTCAGCCCTTCTATCTGATAATCCAGACTATATTCTCCTCACTACTTAAAACCGCACCAATTTTAGTACTGTTTGCAAATTTACAGATCAACCCCCTTACATGCAACTCTGAATTGTTTATGTATACAATAGGTAAGGACCCCATTTTGATTCCTGTAGAGCCCAGATGGACACAGGTTTTCAGTCACAATAACAATCCATGAACATCACCCATTGCTTCCTGCCACCCAGCTAATTCTGGATCAAATTAGCCAAATTACCTTGGATTCCATGGTTGTTGCCTTTGTCATCAGTCTTCAACGTGGGGCTTTATCAGAAGCCTTGAAGTGACAGATAATTATTCTAAAATGGGAACCACCTGAAGTGTTTGTTTCCTTCATTGAGGCTCATTAGTTTGTTGTATAACTTCAACTAAGACCAGATTTCCTGCATTTGCAATTTAATTTTATTCTTTTTGAATTAGTCTAACAGCTTCATACATAAAATTTATCAGATGTCTGATTCATACTAGCTCATAGCCATGAATCCATAACAGTCAGTATATGAGATAATGATGACTCAATCAACTCTCCAAGCATCCATACTTATATTCTTTAATACTTAAGATTTAAAGGGTTACATGGAATTCTACTCCACTGAATGAATTATTATTTTCTGCTCGTTAATAATTTAACAATTTTACATTTCTTTGCTGAAGTCTAACGATCCAGTATTGGATTTATCCCCCCACAAGCCCCTTATAGCGACTGATATAATCCCAATTTTATTTTATATGCAAAGAGGAGATCTGCAGAGACCCTGCAGATATAGTGAAACTGAAACAGAAGGAGAGTTTTATATGTTAAAGCAATTTGAGGCTGAGAGAGATTATACAGTTCAAATACCATACAAGGGATGGCTCATTCATAACTAGAAGTTCCAGCACAGACAAATGTAACGTGATCATCTTGTGATGTGTTCAATGGGTGGACCATGCTAGATCGACAAGAGATCAAGAATTAAGTAACTGTTTTGGTGTTAGCGGACTGTTTTCCTGGCCAAGGTTTTGGAACTGTCTAAATTATAACATGCAGGATGGAGTGTTTCAAGATCAATCTTTCAGAAGGTCCCAACCTACACAAGGGCCCAAACTAGTGCCGATACTGGCAAAACTATTCACATCATCAGTATTCACTGTCATTATGCCAATGAAACAGGCAGTAACTTCCAAAGTACACATACACAAACAGAATAACACAAATATTCAGAAATTTTCTGTCATTGTTTGCTGTCACTGTTCTGGGGTATGATGCAATGTTGAGACAACATTCCTAGATAGAAATCAATTGAACTGACAGCAATTATTCTTTAACTGCCCATTTATTGTTAAAAGCTCTTGAAAAGGTGACTCATTCTTGAATGATTACAGATGATGGGCTATCACAAACACTGAAATAAAGGTAATGCACATGTTCAAGCGTGAAACACTCTAAAATGTTCAGGACTGCTTCCCAGATCAACAAGTTAAAAACACATTGCTCAATGTTTTTCTGAAAAATAAATGTGGGCAAATTTGATTGTAGAACTAAGAGGTAGTGATGACATATCAGCTGAACAACAAAAAATGACAATTAAGTGTTCAAATAAAAGTTGCTAGACTGCTAAAAGGCAGAAGTTAGCAAGATGACCTGGCCAAAACTAACATGACACCGCCAGTGGGAATGGTCAAAGGAGATGAATAACATCCAAAAGAAATAGTCAAAAAAGGTGAAAGGGTGAAGCAAATTATAAAAAAAAAGATATGCAGAGAAGAAGAAAAAGACTAAACTGAAACTTCAACACCAGGTACATGTTGATGTTGGTGCTCAGAATAGGAAAAGAATTGTTTTAAATTTGTAACATGTATAAAAACGTTAATGGGAAGATAAGATGAAAGAGTGACATAAATGAAAAGACCTCCACTCACTAGAAAGAATTTTCATGTGGATGGTAAAACAAAACAGAAAAAAAAGTCAAGAGACTAGATGACCAGAGTTGACTAATCATAGAAAATGAAAGTTTGGCAAACATATAAAATTACTTCTTTCCAGTAGGAATACACATATACTTTAGGAGGTTATCCAACAATTGTTAGACATAATTGCAGCAAAGAAAATGACTAAAAAAATGTAATAGAAAAAAAGGTGTTTGAACCAGGTGTCACCTACTTCAGGCAGCTGAAAAAAGTCAGAGGGTGGCACCAGAAGCACTAGCTACAATGTTTACATATCACTTGAATGTGCAGATTTCAGCAGGATACCACTAGTCACATCCCACAGATTTGAGCACTTACACATTATTCCAACTTTGTTTCCTGCCACTGAACCAATTTCCTATCCATGTCAGTAAATTGCCTTCAATTCCTTGGGCTTTCATCTTAGCTAACAGTATCTTGTGTGGGACTTTATCTCAGACTTGCTGGAAGTCCATATAAACAATATCCATCAACTTACGTCTGTTTATTGCCTTTGAAAAAAACTCTATAAGACTTGTCACGTATGCCCTACCCTTCATGAATCCATGCTGACTCTCCACGATTAACTGAAATTTTCAAGAGATCAGTTATCCTATCTTTGATTACAAACTCCAACAATTTCCTCACCACAGATGTCAGGCCAACTGGTATGTAATTCCCTGGTTTCTCCCTCTGATCCTTCTTTAAAAATAGTGCGACAAGAGAAAATTTCCAGTCCAGAGGTGCAAGTCCTGAATCCAGATTATGATTACGGTATCAGCAATGTGTTCCCAACCTCCGTTAGCAACCATATAGGGAAGCCATCCGGTCCTGGGGATGTGTCACTCTTCAGTTCCATCAATTTTCTTATTATTTATTGATATAGTTAAGCTAATTTCATTTAGACCTTACCCCGGACCCTCTTAATTGCTTTGGGGCTTTCAGAAAGGTACCCTCCTTTTCTGCTGTGAATACTGAAGCAAAATAATTGTTCATCAAGTCTGAAATTTCTTCATGGTCATTGAGAATATCCTATTCTCATCCTTTTGTAGGTCAATAATACTCTTAACTAAATGCTTTCCTTTTATGGGGCAGCACTGCTGCCTCACAGTGCCAGGGACCCAGGTTCAATTCCACCCTTGGTGACTGTCTGTGTGGAGTTTGCACATTCTGCCCATGTCTGCGCGGGTTTCCTCCGGTTTTTTTCACAACATCCCAAAGATGTGTAGGTTAAGTGGGCTGGCCATGCTAAATTGCCCATAGCATTCAGGAATGTGTAGCTGGGTATGGGTGGGGTGTTCTGAGGGTCAGGGTGGACTTGTTGGACCGATGGGTCTGTTTCCACATTGTTGGAATTCTACGTAACAATAATATCCCTTTTTACTGTCCTTTATGTCCCTTTAAAGTTTCCTGTCATAATCATTTTTACCTGGTCTTATAAAGCACTTTGTGGCCTTTTGCTGGTCACGGTTTTTCCCATTCTGTGGGACCTGTACTGTTCTTTACATTTTAAGAAGCCCTTTTAATTTTATGCTCTTACCTCTTTAGATATCCACAGCTGTTTTATTTTTGTGAGGTGGAGCCTTTCCTTCTGAATAGCATTAAATGTTTCTTTGAACACTATCCACTGTTCCTTGGCTGTTTTACCAATTAGCGGAGCTTCCAGGTTTACTATGAACAGTATCCACCTCATCCCATCTAAATCTGCCTTATTTAAATCCAAAATTCCAGCACACAATCTTTGTTTATCCCTTACAAATGCTACATGAAACTTGATCATGTTATGATCGCCATGTGACAAGTCACTAACTAAATTAGGCTCATTGCAAAATACTAGATCCACCATTGGTTATCCCCTTAATGCATCCAAGGCATACCACTGGATACCCTCTAGAAATTCACAAACTTTCTAGCAGGTACTTGTCTGTCTCTCCCAGTTAAAATTAAAATCCCTCATTAACATTATTCTACCCTTGTTACATAGTTGGCTATTTAAGCATCTTTACAATCTAGCACCTGAGCTGCTACAGGTAGTCTAAATAGAACATCTGTTGTGGTTTTAGTTCAGTTATGGTTCCTCAGTTCCACCCATTCATTAGGTTTCCACTGGGTGCTTTTCCCTCATTACATCCTGCCTCACCATGGGAATGATTCGGTTTCTAACTCTACCTCCGGTAAACCTTATAACCTGGAATGTTTAGTTCTTACTCCTGACCATCCTACAGTCATTTCTCCATAACCATATCTTAGTTCCCAATTTGAATCTATGCTTGCAGTCATTAAAATTTGTTCCTTACACTCCATACATGTGTGTAAAGAACTTTAATTTTGACTGTATAGTCTATCCTGTCCTTCAGCATCTTTTTATTATTTCTCCCTCTTGGCTTACTCAATACACTATTCAATAGTCCCACCTTTTCCATTAAACAGGTTCAACCTATTGACCCCTACCCCCTCTGCACATTCAGACATGCAGCTCCATTCTCCTCTACCTACCATTCATCATACTAGTTTAAACCCTCACAAGTGGCAACAGCAAACCTCCCCTCAACGACACATATATCCTGCAGTTTAGGTGCAGCCTGTCCTTTGTGTACAGGTACCACCTGCCCTGGAAGAGATTCCAGGGAAAGCAGCCAATGTATATTCAAGTAGAGAGAGAACAATAATCAGAGCAATTACTGAGTTTTGGGAAAATCTTTAGACTCTGTAAATTTAGGAGAAATTAGTGAGCATTTAAAACACTTCGGTTAAAATGAAAGACAATGTCAGTACATTTAACACAGAGGTAAACCATACATTACAAATTCAATTAGAGTTCTGAAGTGACAACGAAGAGAGGGGGAATACAGTAGATTTATGTGAATAAAAACTAATACACATGGCCCCTCGAGGCTGCTCCATTACTCAGTGAGAACAAGGCCGGTCCTTTACATCAACTCTACTTTCCCTGCTCAATCTCCAAAATCCTCAGATACAAAGCGTGCTCAATCTTAGCCTTCAATGTTCTCAAAGACATAGACCCTTTGTCATTCAGAACAGAAACTTCCAAAGATTCACAACACTGAGTCAAGAAATTTCTAATTATCTTCATTCTAAGACGTCTGAGTCTATGCTCCTTAATGCTAGATTTTCCATTCAGGGGAAACAATTGTTTTATATTTACCAAGAAAAACCATCTCAGTTCCTTTGATGTTTCAATTCAACATTTTATTTTTCCAAACACTATCTGCTCAATCTCTCTTCATACCATAACCCTCTAATTTCAACAGCATGCCAATACAACCTCCCTGCACCTCCTGTAAGGCATGTATATTCTGTCCGTTATGAACCCAATCGATGGTAAAACTGAACAGGCCATATCGCTAGGAAACCCCAGCTTGATGGATCTCAAGTTTCATTTTTTAAATTGATTACTGTGGTCACTTAATTTGTAATGGATTCCCGCTTTCTCCCTGTGGCTGAAGGAAGGTTAATTAGTCTGTAATTCATTTTTCTTATATGCCTAGTGAAATTTGGAAGAAAACAGGTGCATCCACAATTTCTGCTGCCAACTGTTTTAGAAAGACAAAATGTGGACCTAAGCTTTTCAGTCCTTTAATTAGTGCAATTTGTTTTTCCTAATGTTAGTTATACTAGGTTCTTCATTCTTGCTTGACTTTTGATGTTCCAACGCTTCTGGTAGTACAGAAGAGTCTCATACCATGAAGATATATTACAAAAAAAACTTGCCTCTGTGTTACTTCTCATCATTATGCCCACGTCAGACTCTCAGGGGCACACTGTTGCTGATGTCTTCCTTTCTATGTGCTTGCAAAAGCTCTCACAAACTTTTACTTTGTGTCTTGCTAATTTACTCTCTTTCTATTTTCTCCTGACGCAATTATTTGTTTATCTTTAGTGGCTTTTCAAAAAGATGCAAAATTTTGTGCAAAAGGTTAAAACTCAATATAAAAGAGCCAGATTAGTCTATTTCAGCCCAACAAAAACAAAGCAATTCTGAGACGGTACAATGAAATTCATGTGCAAATTACCAGCTTTTCAAACCTACTAAATTCCACAATAGTTAATGTTGAATAGATATGCAGGTGCTTAGTTGTAGTATATCTGTAATAATTTAAAAAACTGAAAAATTACCACAAGACAAGACATTTTTGTTTCAAACTCAAGAACAGAAATTATGGAGATAAATGTACACTTCTATTCAATCCTAAAATATTTTAGCTTAAAAACTTACTTTAGCTTTCTTGGATTCTGGATCAAATCTCTCCAAAATTAGCTTAGCATTCTTGTACGTCTCCTTTTCCATAACCTCTTCAAGCTATGGGGAAAACATATTAGAGTTACACATCAAATTTTCGTCATACCTGCAACATTATACTAGTTTGAAATGGTAATACTTGTTATGATCTCAGCTGTTGGTATAGCCGGACAAATCAGCTCACAGAATAAAAACTGACTTGATAGAACATATGTTATTCTTACTTAGTTAATGTGTGGTTAGTCACCAAGGCATTTTCACATGAGGCTGCAGACTTTCTTTAACAACAGAATAATTTTGATCATACAAAGGAAATGTAAATAACAATGGGCTAAATCTTACATTTTTTGATTTTAAGTCATAGTTGCATTGGGTTTTTAGGGAGATTTCTCACTCTCTTACCAAATGCACCTCATCATATGTAACTGAAATGTGGTTGCAGACCATCCCCACCATAAGACCATAAGATGCTCCTAAGATGCTGCTTGGCCAGCTGTGTTCATCCATCCCCACACTTTGTTATCTTGGATTCTCTAGCATCTGCAGTTCCCATTATCTCTGCATGCAATACATCCCTCATTTGCCATTCCCAACACCGACACTTGAAACCATGAACCCTAGATATACTTTGCACTGCCTTCTTATCTACCTGGAACACCTCCCAACCTACAGCAAAAGTAACAATTGTGCCCCCAATTTAATATCTTGTAACAGCTGTTTGAGTCTCATTCCAGGAAGAAAGTAGCCCACAATCAAGCAAAAAGAATCTAGAAGGGTATGGGGATACCCAACATTGGGCCGCATATCCCTTACGAAGAGACAACTCTAATGCTGACCATGTCTAAACTCTGTAGTTGTATCGGTGACTGCCCTCAACTTACTAGAACCTCCTAAGTGAAGGACACTTTCCTTGATGCAACTGAGGGCTGTTGACAACCATGACAAGCTTTCTTGTGTCTATGATAAATGGCACCGCAGGGCAGGGATGTTGCGAGCACCCAGGTAAGCTCAGCGTAACAGCACAATGACAGCAAGCAAACAAGCCAATCCTTGAGCCAGATGTGTGACCATCAGTGCACAGCATCCCTACAGCAGCAATCCATAGTTGCCAGTGCAGCCGAGGTGCGTCACTGAAGTGCAGAAGCATGCTTTAAGTGATTCAGAGAGGTCTCATGAGGGTTGCTGGCATATGTCTGTGGATGAGTGGCCAGTGCCCATGAAGACCATGCCCGGAGATGCTGGTGCCTGGTATCAGCAAACAGTCTTTCTGTTGGATAAGGGCAAGCTGATGTCGTTGCTCTGACATGCATGTCAGGAACTCAACTTAATTGGCAAGTTGGAAAGCTGATTTTTATTAAGGCAAGTTGTGGCTTTAATAATGCATTTAACAAGCTATAACACATCCCTTAATCATATCTCACTGATGACTAGTGACAGTTTCACCTCACTGCTCAACAAGAACTTAAGATGTCGCAAAACACTCCGGATGTCCGACTAGGCCTTGCCAGATGGCTCATCTGGCTCTGCCACAAATCACTGCATAGCATACATCGTTTAGACCTCTGTAAGAGTCTGCCTAAATATCTAAACATTGAAAACAATTAGCAAAAACTAAATATGCCCAGCAAAACAAAGTTTCAACCCACTTAGAGGCACTATCCCTTACAGTGATTACACATCCAGAAAGATTACTCCCATTTCAAGTCATTAGGGCACAATTTAACCACTTTCAACATTTTCTTTGCCACGGGCTGTGGAGACAGTTTGCCAAGTCCTTTTCACATGTGCTGAATCAGACAGCCTAAACATTCTCAGTTCTAACAACCTTGAAAATTTCTAACCAAACTCTCCTAGTTTGAAAATTTCACTAATTAACCTTCTGCTGAGGTAACTTACTCCCTGAGCTGCCCTGAAATCCTTCTCTAGGGCAAACATAACTGTGGGGTTTAGAAGCCAGTGGTGTTTTCTGAACCGAAAAACTTAATTCAGAATTTAATTATTTTCAAAAGAGGTGCTCATCCCAAAATCTTCTAAACTGAAAACAAATTTAAGGGCCTGACATGTTTTAAACTGGCTTTTACTTGTCAGAGCACCTCTTTATAAAAAGAGGCATTTGTTGACACGAACCATGCACACTCATTGGGAAATGCATGGTCCCAAGCACTGATGAAAAACAAGTGCATATTAAATTGTGTCTACACCAATGGGCATTAGCAAAAAAAAAACTTCAATTCAAAATACCGAAGAAATGCACCAATAAGGTGGTTGGGTGCTGAGAGCTAACAAAATGAAAGCAATACTCTCAAATGTATGCAAAATAAAAACCAAAGATCAGCTGGAACCAAAAGTTCAGCTTTAACAGGAACACGGAGCAACTACCAACGAGGCCCGGTTACGAGCTGGGCTCTGGCTCAAAGGTGAGTGGACAGACAAACTGGCGTACTGAAATTCAGTATTGATGAAAAATACTAATTGTTGAGTCACAAAAGCTGCAAATTGATTTACCACAGCTCAGAAAATAACCGTTAACTAAACAGTAGCATACTAGATATGCTCCTGAACTAGAAATACAAAAATCAACCCCACATGGGATTATGGAATTTAAATCCATTTGACTGAATAAAAATCTGGACCTAAAAGCTGACCTTAATAATGTTGGCTACTTAACTATTTGATAATCAAAACCCATCTTGTTTGTTTAATATGAAAATAAGAACTGCTGACGTCGGAAGACCTGAAACAAAAACAGAAATAGCTTGAAAAACTCATTACGTCTGACAACATCCGTGGAGAGATTCTGTCAGACTGGCTGAGTTTCTCCAGCAATTTCTGTTCTGGTCTTGTTCATTAACATTTTTTTTTAGGACAAGGCCAAGCCATCAAAGATGTCATCACAATAACACAGGCTCTGGAATGAATGGTTCTGGAAGGCCACAACATTGACTTTGGACCCTAGGAAGTCTGATGATAACAACTCAACAGTGGCATAAAAGCTTAGTTCGTAATTGGGGCTATCACCCTTCCAGACTGATTCATTGATAAATTATTTATAATGAACGTCACTTGAAATACTCATGAAGGCAGCAATGGTACAGAATGTACTCTAGGTGGTGGATTCAATATTCATCTCAGAAGTGAATCTATAGTGTCACTACTGATCAGGCAGTTAGAGAATTGATGGACATAGTTAGCAGACTGGGGCTGCAGTAGGTAGAAGGAAAACCAACTCAAGGGAAAAGTCCACTTGAAATCACTATTCTCACAGTTGTGTCAAAACTGGCGGTGGTGAGGTAGAGTTGGTGCCATCACAATCCTCACTAAAGTAAATACGGTGGTTTCTGATGATGTCACTCAGAAGCACCATAGCGCTTTCGATCCTTCACCAGTGCTAACTATCAAATTGCAAACCGAACATCCAATACTAGGATTACTTCCAGTCAATATTGGAAACACTGATGACATCTCATATAATACACAAGCCAAAATTTGTTCTCCAGCTATAGACTTCCTGGCAAAAGTCAGATTCAGCTAGTTCATTCAAAATTGATGCCATATTTTACACAGAGAACAGTTCCTTACCCCATAATAGCATCATCACCATCTATTTCCACCTACATAACAAATCCCCAGATTAACCCCCATCACAACTCATCTGCTGATAACATCTCATTCATTTATCACCTCCAGACTGGATTATACTGTCAGCAGGTAGCCCACACTGTACCTCTCATAAACTTGAGGTCATCCTAAACTTTGCTGTTCGTGTCTTAAATCAAAGTAAAAATCTATTCTCCGGTCCCATATGATCAATGAACTATTCTGACGACTAGAAAACCAATAAATGTGTATTAAAATTCTCAGCTTGGTTTTAAACTCCCTATCTGGCATCTCCCCTCCCTTTCTTTGCAATCTCCTCCAGTTCCAAATACTTAATGATATTGAAATTTCTCCACTTCTGACCTTATGAGTAACTGCAATTTTAGGTGCTATGTCAAACACAAGAACAGAATTCAACTTACATTGAGTCCTACGTTCAAGGGTTAAGGGACAACTAAGATTAATAGATAAACATAGATGGCGACAGAAGTTACTGAAATTACACAACATACAAAAAAAGATAAATTTCTATCTGCGTGGTATTTTGACTGCTGCTATAGTAGAACGCAAACTATGCTGCTTCAGGGAAATTTAAAAAGAAATGCTAAGTCGTAAAATAATCCAAAATTCTCAAAGCTTGTTAATTGTACTCCGCATCTTCTTAGTGAAGAAATGTCAAATATTGCTAATTGTTTAAATATAATGAAGAGAATAATTACATGCACCTACTTCAATAATGGAATGTACAAAAATCTATCAGCAGTCATTATTGAAAGTTATTAGACATGACAGTAAATGACAGGCAATTCCTCAGATTTATTTCCTCATAGCACTTAATGCTATTAATTTTAAGAAGGTTGTTGGCAGAGTGCTTTAAGAAATAAAGTCTGTGTGCCAATTAACCGCTGTCAGCATTGATTTTAGATTATTTATTAGCAGAAGCAATTAGCTTGGTGCAAAGCACCGCAAAAGCTCAATAAAGGCAAGAAGGAGCAATGAAAGTCCTTTAATGACATATAAAGGCCAATATCTCATTTGCTTTACTGTTAATCTCAAACCATCAGCACAAAGAAAAAAATTGCAATTTTCTTACAAGGCGAAACAAAATTAACAAATTAAAAATAAACCCATTTCCTGCATGAGCACAAGCAAGAATCAACCATTTGAAAAGTGAACAAATTCAGTTTGATCTGTTTCAATTTATGCTGATTGGAATTAGTTTAGGGGAATACAGGTCCCAATGAGCTGACAAAATTTAAAATTAGTGCAGAGAAAGCAATAGAACATCTGCTAATAGAGCTTACGCAAAACAGAAAGGACTCAGTTTTAGGGAAAAAAAAAAGACAGATGGGGCAGAACTGGCAGTGCACATAGTCAAATCAGATCTGATTCTTTAAGAATGTGTTCACTGCTGTGGCAAAATAAACATTGGAATTTAGAATCCATATACAAAATGTGCAGGCAGCACAAACTGAACTCATTGGATTTCTGCCCTTAGTTGTCAATTGTAAATTAATATTTACTGGATTTAATCATAAGGATAGTAAACCTCATAAGATGATTGTAAAAGGGCATAACTGTACAAAATGATTGTCTGGAAAGGATAGACATCATAAATTCTATAAAATGCAGTTTTCACGATAACACTACTCAGTCACTCCGAATGTAAAAGAATGAGGAGAAACTTGGCTTGGTTAACAATAGATTTGCATGGTCAAAAATGATTTAATCTTTCCTGTTAAGAAAACTCGCTAAATATAATAGATTTAGAGCAGAACCAACAGTTTAAAACTTTACATTTGCGAAGAATTGTGGATCATCAACAGCAGAATTGCAATCTGCTACAATCTGTAACATACTAGGCCAACTAGGGGACCAACATTGGTTCAATGAAGGAAGTCAAAATGCACATCAGAAAAAAGCTTATCTAAAATTAAGATATAAATGTAGCAAGGTATAAGATAGAGCTATACACTTTTTAAAAAGGTTAAAGCAGCAAGCTATTAGCAACCCTACACCTAAAGGGATCAGATCAAAGCTCAGCAGTTCTGTTAAATCCAGCAAATAGTAATGGATAATTAAACACCTAGAGGGAGGTGTCTTCTCCAAAGAACATCCTGATATTCAATGAGGGAGCCCAGAACATCAGTGCAAAGGATAAGCAGATGTTCTATCCCTTTCTCTGCACTAATTTTAAATTTTGTCAGTTCATTGGGACCTGTATTCCCCGAAATGAATTCCAACCAGCATAAATAAAGGATAAAGTAACTCACACTGTTCACCACTTCCTGTGAACATAGGAAGAAAGAACATGACTAGGACATTCACCTCTTCAAGTCTACAAAATCATAGCTGATCTCTCCAAGGCCTCAATTCTTCTACTGTGCCAGCTCCTGAGTCCTCAATGCCTTGTATTCTCAAAACTCAACCCACCGCCACTTGGAATACTTTCAGAGATCTATCCCAGCAAGTTGAGGCTAGAGAATTCCAGACTTTCACTACCCTCAGAAGAAATTCTTTCACACCTCAGTTTTAAATGAATATCTCCTTATTCTGTAACTATGACTGACTAGTCCAAGATTCATCCATCTTTGCTAACTTTTTGCTTTTCATGCACAGAAAAAAAAGCCAGATCCCTCTGTTCTACACTCTTTTTGAAGCCTCTCTCCAGTTAAATAAAAGCCTGCTTTTGATTTATTTTCTACCATACTGCATGACCTCACACTTTCCTATCTCAAACACCAAGTTTTTGTCCACTCACACCACCTATCTCTATCCCTGACAGGCTCTTAATGTCCTCATCACAGCATGCCCTCCCGGCATTCACTGTTCTTGGGTTTTTTGTCACATCTTAATCTGGGCTTTCTTGGCCTACAAAGCGCAAACTTGGCTGCTCACTGGATAAACTCAGCAATCAGAAGTGCAAAAATACCTTCAAATAAGCTAAAGAAATAAACAAAAATTATGCCCACTTAAATTTCTCAAGACAACTTTCCAGTGCCTAACTGGATAATATCTGGCATTGTCCAAAAGATCTGTTTTCTATTAAACATTTTTAAGGACATTGAAAGCCATTAATTTTCTCCTACAAATTTGAGCACCTGTTGTTTATTTGGAAGTTTTAGATTTTGTTTTCACAACTCTACTGAAGTTGATCTTTAAGCTCTGGTGAGGAATTATAGCCAAGACGTTAAATTGACCTTTAATGAATGCTGGAATATAAACTTCGGACTCTGATATGCACAGAGGGGAAGATTGAATCTGGATGTTTTACTCCAGGAGATGGGCACAACCCTTATTCCAGATACTTACAGTGTGGCCTGTGGTCAGGCAGAGGTGAATGTGACAGAGCAAGACAAGTATGGGAATCCAAAAGATAGCTCTAGAGGAGTATCCGCCTTTGCACTTGTCCAGTAGGTTCCAGATTATAGCAAATTGTGGAGACTAGAGCAAGGATTGCAGGCAGGATGAGAAAAATGGATCACAGCACAGTGGTGCAGAGAACTGTTTGATTAGTGAAAGAATAAATGAATGTATCAGAGAAACTGAATCTTATTTAAATGGGAAATGACTGCAGAAAGCTACAGTACAGATGGGCTTGAGGATACTCATGCATAAGTCAAAAACTCATGCATAAGTCATCCAGGTTCAGCAGGTAATAGGGAAGGGAAATGAAATGTTGGATTTTATTTCAAAAGGAATCAAGTTTAAAGAGAGGTCTTGCCAAAACTATACAAGGCTCTAGCCAAACCACAGCTGAAACCATGAATAGTTTGGGCCTTTAATCTAAGGGACTGTCCAGGGACTGATTGACCCTGAATAAGATGCGAATGACTTATGAGGAGAGGTCGAATAGGCTGGGCCTGAACTCATTGGAGCTTAAAAGAATGAGGATGACCTTATTTAAATGTAAAAAATTCTTAAAGGCTTTGAGAGGGTAGGTGCAGACAGGTTGTTTCCATTTGTGGGATTGTCCAGGATAATAGGGCAGAATAAGGGATCACCTATTTAGGATAAGGAAAGGGAGGCAATTCTTCTCCACAGGGTAGCAAACATGTGGAATTCTTTATCACACAGGGCAACAGAGTTTGGGTCATTGAATATATTCAAGGTTGAGACAGATTTTTAATCAGCAAGGGAATCAAAATTTAAGGAGAAAAGGCAGGAAAGCAGAGGTTTGGAATATCAGGTGTCATTGAATGGTAGAACAGACTCAATAGGCTAAATGGCCTACTTCTGTTCCTATGTCTTGTGGCCTTAATAGCAATAAGTGACGACACAATTCCAGGAATCAATACAGTTCTCTATAGCAGAGAATGTCATGAGTTCTAAAAATCATTTCCCTACCTAGTGCCAGGGTTGAAGACACGCTTAGGATGATCAAGAGAAACTTGCAGTGGGAAAGGAAGGAAAGAATCGAGATTCTAACAAGGGCAATGCAGAAAGAAGGAGCTGTACCACTGAGACGGTCTTCATCTGAGCTGTGCTGGGACCAGTGTCTTATTAATAGGGGACAGAAACAATTAAAAAGAAAAGGACAAGGCAACAGTCTAAGGTAATGTACCAAATATTAATAAACCAAGTGTAATGGGAAGGCACACAGCATACAAACAGAAATGTACAACAGCAAATAAGGTCAGATTATACAAAAAGGGCAAAACAAAGTGATATTTATAGCAAGATGGATGAATGGATAGCAGAAACAAAAATAAACTGATTACCATTACAGGGGCACAGGTGCAAGACTAGCATGGCTCAAGTGCTCAAGCATACAGGACATTTCAGGAGGTCAAAAGGGAAGAAAAAGGAGGTTGGTAGCTCTATTAACAAAGCTTAAGCTCAGTACAAGAATCAGGAATTAGTTCAAATGAAAACAACAAATGCTGGAGATCACAGCAGGCCAGGCAGCATCCATGGGCAGATAGCAAGCTAACATTTCAAGTCTAGAAGAAGAGTCACCTAGACTCAAAACACTAGCTTGGTCTCTCCCCATGCATGCCACCTGACCTGCTGTGATCTCCAGCATTTGTTGTTTTCAGTGCAGCATCTGCAGTAATTTGCTCCTATATTGTGATCTTACATAAGAAAGCTGCAGTAATGATCATGGAAGATTTTAATCTTCACATAAACAGGACAAATCAAATTAGCAAAAGCAATCTGGAAGATGACAGTTTCTCAGAACAGCACCATCACCTCAACTTATCACAACTTGTATCAATGAATTACATGAAAGGAAAGAAGGCAAGTAGCCAAACTTGCAGATTGCACAAAACTAGGAAGGAAAGTATGCTGTTAAGAGTTGGCAAACATCTGGCAGACAGAGTATAATGTGAGAAAATATAAAACTGTCAACCTTGGCAGGAGAAATAAACATGTATATCTATCATCTAAACACAGAATGACTGCAGTATTCCAACAGAGATCAAGGTGCTCTATCGCACGAATTATAAAAGACTACTATGGGGTTACAGCAAGCAATTAAGGTGGCTAATGAAAAGTTGCCCTTCATTATGAGGAATTAAACAAAGTCAAGAATATTATGCCTCCGTTACACAAGGCATTAGTTAGACTACGTCTGAAATACTGTGGGCCATTTTGGTCTCCTAATTTAAGAAAGAATGAACAAACTCTATAACATTTAGCCAGACACTTTTCCCCAGGGCAGGATTGACTGCCACGAGGGGTCATTGTTTTAAGGTGTTAGGAGGAAGGTATAGAGGAGACGTCAGAGGGAGATTCTTCACCCAGAGAGTTGTGAGCGCATGGAATACTTTGCTTGTGGTAGTCGTGGAAGCAGAGTCATTAGTGACATTTAAGCGACTGCTGGACATGCACACGGACAGCAGTGAATTGAGGGGAATGTAGGTTAGGTTATTTTAATTTTGGATTAGGATTATTCCACAGCACAACATCGTGGGCCAAAGGGCCTGTACTGTGCTGTACTTTTCTACGTTGTATGATCTATTTACAGAGGTAGTTTATTAGACTGATACCTGGAATGAACAGGTTGTCTCATTACATGAGGTCAGGCAGAATGGGCTTGCTCCCACTGGAACTTAGAAGAGCGAGTAGTCGCTTGACCAAAATATATGAAATCACGAGTGTTCTTGACAAAATGGACATGGAAATAAAATCCAGAACTAGGGAACATCCTTTACAGGAGAGATGAAAGTATTTTTTTCTCTCAGAATATGGAGACAATTTGTAAATTTTTGCATCAGTGGTGTCACTGAACATTTTTACAAGTAGACATCGAAAGATACTCATTAGGCAAGGGAATCAAAATAAGATGGTAGATAGGAATGTGGAATTCAAAACACAAGCAGATCAGGTTTAATCTTATTAAGCAGCTTCATGTACTTGATGGGCTGAATGGTTTCTTGCTGCTCCTAATTCACACATTTGTAACAGATTCTGGGTCCTATTTTAGACCTGGTATTGGGCAATATGTAAAGATTAATTAAATAACTTACAGTAAAGGATCCTCTAAACAAGACAGTGATGATAATGCAATCTTCAATTCAATTTGAGAGTGAGAAACGTCAGCCTAATTAGTGCCCTAAACTCAAAAGTAGCCGATTGCAAGCGTATAAAAAGAGTTGGCTGAAGTGGGCTGGGTAAATAGGATAAGCGACAAAACAGGAGAGAAGTTGCGGCAGTCATTTAAGAGATAATTTTAATATTCAAAAAAAAATACACTTAATGAGAAAGAAAGTCTACAAGGAGAATGCACAATGTGAGGCAAACTATGGAAATTAAAAGTGGTACAAAACTGAAAGAAAAGGCCCTGCAAAGATTAATCTTAATCTTCTGGTCTCCTACTAAAGTCTTAGAAACCAGCAAATGATGATCTCAATCCACATGGACAAGGAGAACTAACACTTTGACTGGTACAACACAAAGATCCTGGGACAGGCTAGGCAGAGACAGGCATGAGAATTCCTAGAAGCATGGCACTCCACGAAGCATGCCAATAAACACATTGAACTCGACGCCATATACATTCCACTATGAAGAAAAACCAGAAGTGAGGCAATCCATCACAACGGACCCCAGAGTTTAAAAACCAGATGGTAAGACACACCAACTCTTCATTGGAGGCTGCACTGAGCATGTTACCAAGCATGGTAATGAAACGTCTGCGAAACAAGAAATCAGCTCAGCGAGCCAACCAACCTCAACATCCTCAACACCCACTCCTGAGCTACAAATCGACTCCAAAACCTTAGATGACTAAAAGAACAAACAGGAAGAAATTAGAAATCATGGGAAAACTTGCAAGATGTATAAAAACAGGTAGTGAAATCTTCAACATGTAGATAACAAGGAAATAAGCAGTTTAAGCAAGCATTAGTCCTTAGGAACCAAAGGGAATTAAAAATGGAAAACGTAGAAAGGTCAGAGGGTTTAAACAAGCATTTGGCATCTACCTTACAGAAGCTGACACAAAAAAAACCAAGCGTAACAATAAAAAAAAATTCAAAAAGCAGAAGGAAGGAAAACTTAAAATAATCCCTCGTAACTATGTCTCTTTTAATAAAAGGTTGACAAATCACTCGGACCAGATGACTTGTAGCATTATAGCAATCACTTCTTTTTAAGACCAATGTAGATGCATTGGTTTTAATTGTCAAAAACAACTTTAAATTCTGGAAAGGTGACAGTGATTAGGAAACCGCAAATGTTCCTGAAAGGAGGGAGACAGAAAGTACAAAGCATTAGGCTAGTTAGTCTAACATTGATCATTGGATCATAGTATTTTCCCATTATTAAAGAGATAGCAGCAAGACATTTTGGAAATCCTAACACAATCAAACAAAATCAGCACAATTTTGTAAAAGGCACATATTTGTTAAGAGCTCCTGAGGATGTATCAAACAGACAACTCAAAAGAGGAAGCAGTAGATGGAGCGCATTTGAATTTCCAAATGCATTCAATAATGTATCAAATAAAATGTTATTTCACACAATACGAACAATCTATGGTGCTGGGGTTATTTCCAAGCATTCACAGAAGACTGGCTAACTAACAGGAAATGGAGAATCGTAGAAGGTGGGTAAATAGGTCATTTTCATGATATCAGTTTGGAACTATTCAAGTGTTGCAAGGATCATTGCTTGTGTCTGTGCTATTTCTGATCTAAAATAACTTCTTTGATGAAGGGACAAACAGTATCTTAGCTAAATTTGCTGATGAAACACAGATTGAAAGGAAAGCAAGTTGTGGCAAGAAAGCGACGTTCCTGATTGAGCCAACAGTATCAATTGGATCGAGTGGAAAAATTCTATCGTATATGGCTCTGAAAAATCAACAGAAATTATACTAATCCCATCAATGAAAATTTGCTGTGAACCTAGATTTCTTTACTAAAAAGTTCAGTTTATGCATAACTCAGTCTTATGTTTAACTATTCTAAACTTTCACGATATACATTCGAGGTACTGCACAGAACAAAAGTCAAACTGTGCAATGGCAGCTAAGTATCTATAATTTTGGCACAACTATTTAAACTAATAATGTCTGAGATACTGGACACAGAAACTAGTCACCAAAAGCAATTATTAATGGCTTAACTGAATCAATCCTAAAAATTCATTGCGCTAGCCTCAAATAGTCAATTATTTCCGTTGAGTTTGACAAAAAAAAACACAAATGACTACAAATTGAATGACCAACTAAGTTATTATGTAACTTTTAAATGCTCAGGTTTTTTCATCGTTCCTTCCACCTAAAAATAGGGAACTGTCAAAACTATGATAAATGACATATGAATGACCACTCAGCCAAAATAAATTACCTACAATCATTTAGTTAAACTAATTTCCATTTTCTTTGCTAACAGTTTAGTACTGCTGATTCTGACCAAGTTATCGCCTGATTAAAGCTAAGCTTTACCCAGGCAATAATCACAAAAAGTATTCATCTTCAAAAGAAAGGTTTAAACTATTTTTAAAATCACACTTCTCATTTGTGTTTGCTTTTTTATCGAAAGCTGCAAAAAAAAAGTCAGATGGAGTATCTTTTCTGTCAGTCACTTTTTTCACTTGTCTTACTTTAGCCAAATTGATTTATTGTTTACTTTGTGGGCAGTCATGGTTGAAGGCACCCTCAAGATAACTAATGCACGACAGCATGTCAATTACCAGTTTTGTAACATGGCAGCTTCTGTTCAAGTCTAGGCAAGCTTTCAAGCAGACAAAAGTGACCGTGCAATGGCTCAAACTGTAAACCTGTGTCCTATACCAAAATTTGAATTGGTCTGATTAAAATAAAAAGAAAGAACACTGTTGCATGTTCACCAGTGTTGGCAAACAACTAAAATGTTTAACATTTATTTCATTTACACACCAGAACATCATGTTTCTGTTACAATTAGTGAAGAAAATACAGGAAAAATATTTGAAAACCAATGGACAAATGCTACTTGGATGCGCACTTAAATAGCCAGCAAATTAGTAACTAGAACAGGAGATGCCTCCAAGTGAAATAGTTTTAAAGGAAGGAGCAGAAATAGAAAAGTGCCAAAATATTACTTACAATTTTCTTTTTTTGTACTTTTAAATCTTCAAGAGCTTCACCTGCAAAAAAGTTTGAAGAGTAGTAGTCTTGTGGTTTTGAAAAATAACTAATGGTAAAGGTAATAAAAAATGACAAAGTGTATAAGAAAATATCGTTTAAAAAGAGAAACTTAACAGCTTACTGTTTCTTTCAGTTCTTTTGCAAAACAGCCAAATCAATATTTTCCGTATTAACCACACCCTGAAAAACACAATCATCAGAAACAGCACATAAATATGACTGACTGAAAAAAAATCAGGCAAAGTAAACTTGAATTAAATAAATAACTCACTGGAGCACCACACAACAGTATGTTATTTCCCTATTAACTTCAGTGTGCAAAGTATTCTCCAGGAACATCGCCCAAAGGACAGCTATCGATACTGCTGGATGACTGGGGACAGAGTGTTACTTTGTTCAAGTTGCAAAATGTTCATGATTGAGTTAAATTATTTATTCCATAAATAACAATCCAATAAAACCTAATGCTAATATAACACCTTGTTCAAAAAAGAGAAGGCAGAAAGTAGGAAATTACAGACTAGTTGGTTTAACGAGGGTTGGGTAATTATTAGAATCCATTACTAATTAATATTCAGATAATTGTAAAGTGAAACTAAACACATTTATTCCGATGGATAGACAGGGGGAAAAAATCATTTTTGACTGATTTGATACGATTCGTTGAAGATTTAATAAGCATTATGGATAATGGGGATCCTGGAAGATATAATGTATGTCAACTTCCAGAACAAATGGTTAACACTAAGGTAAGATCACACGGAGTGAGGGATAATTCATAAGCGTGGATACAGCATTAGCTAACCAATAGAAAGCAGAACATCAGGATAAGCAAGTCATTTTCTGGTTGGCAAGATGTAACTAGTGGGGTGCCACAGGCTTTGATCCTCAGGTGCAAACTATTTATAATTATTATTGACTTGGATGCGGGGAAAGAAAGTAATATGGTTGATGTTAGCAAAAAAGATGTGCTAGAAATTCTGAGGAAGTTGAACATAGATAAGCCCCCTGGGCTTGATGGGATTTATCAAAGGATTCTATGGGAAGCGAGGGACAAGATTGCAGGGCCTTTGGTGATGATCTTTTCATCCTCACTGTCCATGGGTATAGTGTCAGAAGATTGGAAAGAGGCAAACGTCATTCCCTTGTTCAAAAAAGGGAACAAGGATAACCCCGGAAATTACAGGCCTGTTAGTCTTACGTCTGTGGTGGGCAAATTATTGGAAAGGGCTCTCAGAGACAGGATTTATGATCACTTGGAAAGGCAGTTTGATTCGTGATATCAATATGGATTTGTGAGGGGTAGATCATGCCTTAGTGAATTCTTTGAAGAGGTGACCGAACACGTGGATGAAGGTAGAGCAGTGGATGTGGTACACATGGATTTAAGTAAGGCGTTTGATAAGGTTCCCCACGGTAGGCTCATGCAGAAGGCAAGGAGGCATGAGATGGGGGAAATATGGCAAATTGGATTCAGAATTGGCTGACCCTTAGAAGACAAAGGGTGGTAGTGGATGGAAAATATTCAACATGGTGCTCAGTTACGAGTGGTGTACCACAAGGATCTGGTTCTGGGTCCTCTCCTATTTGTGACTTTTGTAAAATGATTTGGATGAAGGGGTGGAAGGGTGGATTAGCAAGTTCGTGGACAATACGAACGTGGGTCACGTTATGGACAGTGCAGAGGGCTTGTCTAGGTTACAAACGGACATTGATAGAATGCAGAGCTGGGCTGAGAAGTGGCAGATGGAGTTTAACCCTGAAAAGTGAGGTGATTCCTTTTGGAAGGACAAACTTGAAAGCAGAATACAGGGTTAATGGAAAGATTCTTGGCAGTGTGAAGGACTAGAGGGACCTTGGGGCTCATGTTCACAATTCCCTGAGAGCTGCCACCCAGGTGGATAGAGTTGTTAAGGCGGCATATGGTGTGTTAGTTTTCATTAACAGAGGGACGGAGTTCAAGAGCCGTGAAGTTATGCTCCAGCTATACAAAAGCCTGGTTCGACCACATCTGGAGTATTGTGTCCAGTTCTGGTCACCTCATTACTGGAAAGATGTGGAAGCCTTAGAAAAGGTGCAGAGAGATTTACCAGATGTTGCCTGGAATGGAGAGAAGGTCTTACGAGGAAAGGTTGACAGAACTAGGGCTCTTCTCTTTAGAACGACAAAGGATGAGAGGTGGTTTGATAGAATTGTACAAAATGATCAGAGATATAGATACAGTAGACAGCCAGAGACTTTTTCCTAGGGTGGAGGTAGCTTTAAAAAGGGGATTATAGTTTTAAAGTGAAAGGAGGTAGATATCAGGGAGACGTCAGAGGTATGTTCTTCACTCAGAGTGGTAGGGGCATGAAATGCATTGCCGGAGAGGGTAGTGGAGTCAGCCTCATTAGGGGCATTTAAGCGGCTATTAGATAGGCAAATGGATAATAGCATAAGGTAGCGGTGGAGGTTAGATAGACCTTAGGTGTAGGGTAAAAGTTCTGCACAACATCGTTGGGCCAAAGAGCCTGTGCTGTGCTGTACTGTTCTACGTTCTACAAGTTTGGAATGCTACATCAAAAACACCTGCAGTTTCCTTCTCCCAGAGGATAAGAATCTTAAAACAAAAGTTTGAGCCTTCAACATTCAAATCCAAAATGGGTTTCACAGAAACAACTTATTCAAAATAGAAATTCATTTCTTTTCCTCCAATAGCAAACAAAAAAAAGGCATATTGCACCATGAAGCCCTAATTCATGCCTCGGCAGTGTATTTGGTGCACTCTAATCCACAGGTCAAAAACTTTAAATTGAAATGATATTGCAGCATATTTGCTCTTCTGTCTGGGTTATCACAGATCCAAAAGAACTGTAACAACAACGACCACAATGATACAAAAGTCAAATAAAATGCTATAGTGTGACAGTATAGTTGCAAAATCTATAGTTCCATAGACCTATAATTGACAAATAAAATATCATATTCCGGTCTGAGGATTTATCCACATTCAAGCCCACTAAAAGCTCTGATACCTCCTCCCCCTCAACACTAATTTGTTCAAGTATATCACACTGCCCTTATTGATTGCTAGTCTTACTTTTTTCAGTGTAGTCATTCGTGGATTCTTTACAGCAGAGGGCAGTTGAGGTTGTGTTCCTAAATGTATTCAAGCCAAGATAGGCAGATTTTTAAACAATAAGGAAATCAAACACTGTAGGGATAAGGCAGAAAAGTAGAGTTGAGGATGATCATCTCATTGAATGGCAGAGCAAATTTGATGACCCGAATGGCCTACACCTGCTCCTAATGGCCTTATTGACATTCTGCAGCCCAATCCAGCTGATTTGTTATCAGAGGAATAGCAAACAGCACTGTTTACTGTGCAATCATCAGTTTACTGTGCAATCATCAGTACACAGCACAATTTCTGACTTTATGTTGGAGCTGGGAGATAACCCTGAGGAGCTCCTTCAGTCAGGGCCCTGGGCAGTCCGGGCAGAATCCAAAACAGGTTGACGTAAACATAAAAAAATCCAAAAGAACTGCAGATGTTGTAAATCAGGAACAAAAACAAAGTTGCTGGAAAAGCTCAGCAGGAATGGCAGCATCTGTGAAGGAGAAAACAGAGTTAATATTTCAGGTCCGGTGACCCTTCCTCAGAACAGGAACTGTTCTGAAGAAGGGTCACTGGACCAAAAACGTTAACTCTGTTTTCTCCTTCACAGATGCTGCCAGACCTGCTGAGCTTTTCCAGCAACTTTGTTTTTATTGTTGTGACATAAACATAATCTCAAAATCTCAACTTCCAAAACACAAATAACTCAGATTTAAGCACATCGTATAAATGTTGCTAAAATAGCAAATAGATAACCAAATTAACGATGGAGGAGAAAAACATTAACAAACTTTACAGAAAGATGGAGAATTTTTAATAGCTTATATCAGCAGGTAGTATAACAAATAAAGTACAGTGACATTTTTTGAAGGTTGGGACTACCAAATGTAATTGTTCATTCCTATTCAAATGATTTCTTCTAGGCAATGAGAGAATTCCAAAGGCACTATGAATAACTATTAATGATTCAGACTGTAATACTTTAATTCACTTAAAATAAGCTTTGCAGTTCATACAATCCAGAAAAGAGAATCCTAAAAATATTAACCATAATTTAATTCACTAAGTGTGCTCTTCAATTATTAGGTATTCACTTATGTGGGCCCCAATATTAGCATCGCACATACTTCTTTTGTAGCTATAAAATTTATAATTTTCAGCAATAAAAATAAAACTCGACAATCAAAACGTCTTTTTTTCAAAATGATCCAAACTGCCAATAGCCAGATTACTTACAGTAAGGGAAATAAAAATCCTGGAAGTGCCAAGGTTAGCCGTGCATTCCATTCTTCTGGTAAGCACCACAAGTACACGATTATAAAGGCTATGATATAAAGTGTGGATGAATAGAGAACCAGTCTTCCAATCCAGATCTTTTGCAGTCTCTGATTTTTTTCCTTGAATTCTTCCAATGCGTTTATTTCCTATCAATAAAAGCACTTAAATTTAGTCTATTTTGTACTCTATAATTTGAACTATCAAAAAATGGTTAGTTCGAGACAACAGGATCAAAGAAATAAAGAGGTAGACTTAAATGTTAGTTCGGAAATGTTCCACTACATTTAAGTAGCACTGCCACTCTAATACTATACCACCAACAATTCCAATTTCATTTGGATAGCAGGTGTTACCATTTTGTAATGCTACCTTAAAATATGATTTGGCACAACAGCAACCATCAATCCTGCTTATAAAAGCTGAATTTTTCAGATTGGAACCGATCAAGTTACAAAGGAAATGGGAATAAAATAAAATATTTAATGCATCCCATTACGAAAACAAATTAAGTTGGTAAGTACTTTAGCTCCAAAAGAATAACTTTTTTTAGAAAGGTTTGTTTATAATACCTTCCAAATTCAGCAAACAGCTTTGCATCCCCTCTTGAAAAAAAGACAAAGACATACTTCGAAACTTATATTGTCTTACCAACTGGTGAAGGAAATGTTACCAACAGACCTCTAATGAAAGAAAGACCGTAAATCCATTATTTTAACCTGACTGTTTTGATATCTCCTTTCTGAAATGCCGCTTAAACTTCTACTCTTCACCTTTCGTCTGTAGCAACACGCCCACCATTCTCGTTTTTTTTCTTGTCTATTTATTCTCAAAACAATTTTATTCTCTCTCTCACATTATTTAAAATCAGAAGATTTCAAGCTATTTCTTTCAATCCATAGCAAAACTCTCAGGCAAAAGTAATCTAACAAGGTTCAGGGCGATTTCTACCTAACAACATCGTAACAAATTTGTTGACAACATTACTGCTCTGACAAAGCAGTTGGGCAGGAGCAAGAATGAGAGAAGAAGCTTTTTTAAAATCCTGCACACACTTGCTAAAAAAACATGTCCAGGCTAAGCATTAAGTTAATTATCTTTGAGAAAGAGGGTATGGACAAACTACATTGAACAGTCTAAAATAATAAAGTCCATGGCTGCAGACTTGGATGTTTATGGCGTTTAATTCCTTTGGTCATTCACCACCAGATTTGACAGAAGCCCCTTTTCCAATGTTAGAAATCGCCACAGATGTACCATACCATACCATAATATGCTGTCATTAGAGATGACTAGTGACCCTCTGGTTAAATCACTACCACGCTTCAGGCGAGGGGGCATGCCCCAAGAAGGAAAGCCTTTCACAGTTACTTCAGCAGTGCAGGAATTCAATACATGATGTTGACATCAGTCTGCATTGCAAACCAGCAGTTCAGTTAACCAAGCTAAGCCAACATCTTCACCTTCCCTCTACTAATGCTGCCTAGTGCTCTAGGATTACCCTGGAAAGAAAAGATAATCTATTATATATTTTAACTTTCATAAACGATTGCCTCTCTCCAGGCCTCTTTCGAATTTGTCATTCTCATCCCTATCTCCAAACCAAACCTTTATCCTTTAAAGAGTCAAAGTTTACAACACAAAAACAGACCCTTTGGTCCAACACTTCTGCACCAACCAGATATCGTAAACTGATCTAGTCCCATTTGCCAACTTTTGGCCTTTATTCCTCTAAACACTTTCTATTCATGTACCCACCTAGATGCCTTTTTAATATTGTAATTGTACCCACCTCCACATCAAAGGCCTTGCATGATTTTATAAATCTATATAAAAGCTCACCCTTCCGCCTCTGACATTCCAGGGAAAATTGTCTCAGCCTTTCACTATAGCTCAAACCCTCCAACCCTGGCAACATCTTTGTAAATCTTTTCTGAACCCTTTCAAGTTTCACAACATCCTTCCTATAGCAGGAGACAAGAATTGCACGCAGCATTCTAAATCAGAGCAACCTAACAAACCATTATGAATGCAACTTTCCTCAAAATCTTGAGCACATCACCTCCCAAATCTTCTGAAAAGGTCCCTTTTTGCGCCTCTACATTAGGTTTTCAACCTTGTGGCAGCATTTAAACCGCCTTCAAGGCACAAATGACATCCAGAATGACCACAATGCACTCCTCCTCACCTTCTCTCAGCACGCCAACAAATTATCAACATCATCTTCCTCCTTCATTCCTCTGTTGCTCAACTGAAGGAATGATGGCTTATTTTTGGCTAATCATTACTAATTCTTGAGTCCGCGAAGGTCATTATTGGTCCATCCCTATAGCATATTTACACAGTGCATCTTCAGCAACAAGAGATATGACAGTTTGCACTTGTATTCTGGTGACAGCTAGTTTAACTTTACCTCTCGAGCACTCTATGGCACCTCTATTCTCCATCTTCAAATTTTTCTCACCAGTAACATCAAGCTAACTGGTCTATAACTCCCTGTTTTCTACCTCCTTTTTAAAATAATGGGCTTGCACGAACCCTCCAATCTGTAGGAGCTGTTCCAGAGTCTATGGAATCTTGGAAGATGGCCACCAATGCATCCACTGTTTCTATAATAATTTCCTTAAGAACTCTGGGATGTAGATTAAGAGGCCCGAGGGACCTGTCAGCCTTCAATTTCCTTAAACAATAATGATTTCCTTCAGTACCTTCCTGTCACTAGACCCTGTGCTTCCCAACATTCTTAGGATGTCTCTGCACCCTCTTTTGTAAAGGCAGAACCAAACTCTACAGCCCAATTAAGTACAAATCTCTTTGTTGTCCGTTATGATTTCCCCTGTTTCTGACTTTAATGGACCTACATCTGTCTTCACTAATCTTTTCCTCTTCACATATGTATAGAAGCTTTTGTAATCAATCTGTATGTTCCCTGCAAGCTTACTTTTGTTATTTTTAAATCCTCTCCAGAAACCTGGGCAACGTTGGCTGACCAGCATCAGTGGCCATCCCTAGTTGCCCTCAAGAGGGTGGTAGTGAGCAACCTTCTTCAAATCACCGCAGTCCATATGCCGTAGATTAACCCACAATGTTACTAGAGAGGGAATTCCAGGATTTTGACCCAGCAATGGCAAGATATTCTCAAGTCACGATGGTGAATAGCTTGGAGGTGAACTTGTCAGCAGTGGCACTCCCAAGTATCTGCTGCCCTTGTCATTCTAGATGGGAGAGGTGATCATGGGTTAAGAAGAAGCTGTCTGAGGGACGTGGGCAAATTTCTGCAATTCATCTTGGAGATATTACACACTGCTGCAACTGGGCATCAGCAGAGGAGGAATTAGATGCTAGTACACGTAATGCCAGAGCTGCACTCATCCAGACAAGTGAGGAATATTCCCTCACACTCCTGACTTTTGCCTTGCAGATGCTGAACCACCTTTGGGGAGTCAGGAGTTGGGTAATACACTGCAGCATTTCTCACCTCTGACCTTCTTTTGTAGCCACTGCATTTATACAGTGAGTCCAATTGAGTTTCTGATCAATGGTAACCTGCAGGATATGGATAGTGGGGGAATTCAGTGAATGGTAATACTATTGAATGTCATGGGTGGTGGGTAGATTATCCCTTATTGGACATGGTTATTACCTGGCATAAAAGCTACATACCACTTTTCAGCCTAACGTTGGATGTCATCCAGGTCTAGCTGTATTTGGACATGGACTGCTTCAGTATCTGAGGCATGTTGAATATTGCTGAACATTGCATAATCATTAGTGAACTTCCCCACTTCAGACATCATGATAGAGGAAAAGTCATTGATGAAGCAACTGGGCCTGAAACACTATACTGACAAACTCTTGTAGAAATATCCTGGAATAAAGATGACGGACCTCCGACCGCAACCACCTACCCTTGTTCCAGATACGACTCCAAACAGAACATTTTCTCAACCAATTTCCAGAATGCAGTTTTGCTATGGCTCCTAAATGCCATACTCAGTCAAATGCAGCCTTGACATCAAGGATTGTCATGATCTGACTTCTGGAATTCAGGTGCATCAATATGTGAACCCAGGCTGTAGTCTGAAGCAAACTTGCAATCAATTAGCTTATTGTCATATTGATTTCTGATATGACAGCTTGATAGCACTGTTGATGACGCTTTCCGTCACTTTACCCACGATCAAAAGTATGCTGATGAAATGGTAATTGATCAGGTTAGATCTGGCCTGCTTCTTAGGTAAAGGGTATACATGGGTAATTTCTCAAATTGTCGGACAGTGCTGTAATTATACTGGAATAGTTTCGCTAGAGGTGCGGCAAATTCTGCAGCACGTCTTCAGTACTGTTGTTGCGAGTGTTGTCAGGGCCTACAGCCTTTGCAGTTTCCAGTAACTTCAGCTATTTCAGAAGATCACGTGGAATGAATCGAATTGGCTGAAGACCCGCATCCATGATGCTGGAGGAAGCCGAGATGGATCATCCACTCGACATTTCTGGCTGATGTCAAAGGCAGTCACTCACACCTCATTTCGGGAAGTCAATCCTCTTGGGCTAAGGGTGTAATGAGGTGGAAGTGGGGAAACCCAAACTGAGCATTGGTGAACAGTTTATTCCTTTGTAAAGTGCTACTTGACATCAATGATCCTTCTGTCATTTTGCTGACAATCGAAAATAGACTGACTGCAAAGTAATTAGCAGGTAAGAAACAGTCCTGCTTTTTGCACACAAGACATACCTGGGCATTTTTTTTTAAATTCATTCATGGGATGTGAGTGTTGCTGGCTGACCAGCATCTATTTTTGTCCCTAGTCATCTTTGAGAGAGTTGTGGCAGGCTGTTTGCATGAACAGCTGCAGTCCACCTGCTGTGGGTTGGTAGGGAATTCCAGGATTTTGGCCCAACACCAGTGAAGGAACAGCATATATTTCAAAGTCAGGGTGGGGAATGGCTTGGAGAGAATCTTGCAGGTGGAGGAGTTCCCATGCCTCTGCTGCCCTTGTCTTTCCAAATGAAAGCGGTCATAAATTTGAAAGGCACTGACGAGGATCTTTGGTGAAATTCTACAGTGCACTTTGGGGATAGTACACACTGCTACCACTGAGTGTCAGTGGTGGAGGCAGTAGATGTTAGTGGGTGTGGTGCCAATCAAGTGGGTTGCTTTGTATGGTATCAAGCTTCTTGACTGTTGTTGGACCTGGACCCATCCAGGCAAGTGAAGAATATTCTATCATATTCCTGAGTTGTGCCTTGCAGATGATGGACAGGTTTATGCAGTCTGCAGATGAATTACATGTAGTATTCCAGCCTCTTACCTGTTCTGGTAGACACTGTTAACATGTTGAGTTTCTGGTCAATGGCAAGATGGTGACACCATTGAATGTCAAGAGGTTGATGGGTGACTTGTCTCTTACTGGAGATGGTCATTGCCTTGCATTTGTCTGAGCCAATATTACCAGCCATTTATCAGCCCAAGCCTGGATATCGCCCAGATCTTATTGCATTTCAGCAAGGGCTGCTTCAATATTTGAAGAGTCATGAATGATGTTGAACACTGTGTAATCGTTAGCAAACATCCCCACTTCTGACTTCATGGCAGAGGGAGGGTCATTGGCGAAGCAGCTAAAGGTGATTGGGCCTAGGACACTGCCCTGAGGAACTCCCAGAGAAAGGTCGTGAAGCCGAGATTATTGACTTCGAACAACCACAACTGTCTTCCTACGTGCCAGGTGTGACTCCAACCAAGGGAGAGATTTCCCCGATACCCATTGATTCCATTTTTGTCAGGGCTACTGGATGATACACTCAGTCGAATCAGGTTTTGATGACAAGAGCTGTCACTCTCACTTCATCTCCAGAATTCAGCTCTTTTGTCCATGTTTGAACCAAGGCTGTAATGAGGTCAGGAGCTGAGGGGCCCTGGCGCAGCCCAAACTGAGGCCACTGAGCAGCTGCTGCTTGATTGCACTGTTGATGACACCTTCCATCAGTTTCAAGAGGAGACTGATGGGATGGTAATCAGCTGGGTTTGATTTGTCCTGCTTTTTATATATAGGTCTTACCTGGGCAATCTTCCACATTATCCGATAGATGCCGGTGTTATAACTGTACTGGAAGGGCTTGGTTAGGGAACTGGCAAGTCCTGGAGCACAAGCTTTCAGTACTTTTGCTAGAATGTTGTCAGGGCCTAGGGCCTTGCAATATCCAATGCCTCCAACATTTTCTAGATATCACGTGGAGTGAATCAAATTGGTTGAAAACTAATACCTGTAATGTTGGGGACCAATGGAGGGATGCTGGAATAATGAACAATGCTCGCCGCAGGAAGCGGAAACCTCAACTTCACTAGGAAGCTGCATGGATCACTCTGACAGATGCTTCATGGATCAAACAATTATTACAGATAGATTCACATGAACGGGGCAGTTATGACTCACCACTAATTGATTCATCATCTGACATAGGCTCAGCTGAAGTATACTCAGCAGTGTCCCCAATAATGGAGCTTCTCAAGTTTTCTGAAAGTGATGATCAAAATCAAGAAGTAATGCTTTGTCAGGGGCTGCAGAAGCTGATAGAATTGTGAGATAACCAGCAGGCTATCTAGACCTTGCTTCACATGAAGCCATTAGATCGCTTGGAGTTTGAAGTTAATATTACAGACTCCGAAAACCCCTTCCACCTGACCGAACATCACTGAGCCCCCATCTTGGCAGTCTGTTCCAATGATGGAACAGAACCTTATCTCAGGATGGTAACAAAAGAAATCGGAGGTATTATCTCATATTCATACTCTGAACCCTTTCTATTTAAGGTTGTCACTTGATAAATTTATTGGACGGTTTTCCCCAACTTGATCATCCATCTTCAATGCTTATGAGGAACATTTTTCAGGACCCACTAGGCTGAACTTGTCAAATGTATGTTCTGATTCAATAGCTGTTTCATAGCCATTAGGCAGAGTTGATTTTCTCCTTATTGTTGAACTTTATAGTGACTGCTTTACAACAAAGTGGTTTTCTAGACTACTTCAGATGGTCCCAAAGTATACTGTTGAACCAGGTGGGCTTTATGAAAATATAGCAACTTTCACAGTTACAATTCCATAAGTTGTGTGACTGATATCAAACTCAGAAATTTAGCTCCCACATATGGGTTCTCCAAATAAAACCTAATTCAAATATAGCCAAGACACGCCAAATGAATCAAACTTCAAGTTTCAATTCCCAATTTTACTGAAGACCAAACATTTCCCTCACAACATTGCAGATGCCTGCACTTCTCATGAGCCATTTCAAAACAAACCACTCCTCTGCAGTACTATCAAAGCATGGAATTCCTACTCCAATGCTGCTAAACTCAAACTTACACAAGCAGTTTTCAAAATTCAACATTAACTTCCTTAGTGCTACTGAATCCCAGTATACCACCTCTTGCCCCATGCAGCTGAATTCCAAGAAATGCTACAAAACACAAAGCCCTGCGATCTTGCTAATCCCGAAGGATATCCCACCCATTTTTGCCAAATTTCACAGCTGGCCCATACTTTGTAGATAGCAAAGTCTACATCCATTCATCTAATTCAAGATTCGCTAAACTCCTCAGCCATCAGATGTAATGCATCATTCTCATCAATGTGCTGAAAAAGATAGAAAATGAAGGAGGTACATAAAAAGGAACTAATGACGACCACTATGATCAATCACAAAGTGGTTATTTATTAATTTTTAACTCAACTCTCATACTCCAGGTATTACAATGCCAAATTTTTATAACATGTTTTAAAAGAAAATTTAGTCATTCACAGCAAAGTTTCAAACGTCTTCAGGAATCACAGTGACCTTTATTTTAAAATAAAGGAAATAGTCTGACTTTTAATGAAAAATGCTACTAAGTTAAGCACAGTACATTCAGTTGAAAGGGGTATATCAATCTGCATACAACTCAATTTCAACAGTACAGCTTAATTTCCTTGTAATTGTGCAATAATGTATCCCCTGAACAAATGCACCTGTTATAGGAGACTATTTAGTAGTTTAAAAAGAAATACATCCTGCATCCATTCATCTTATCATATTGTTACACCTTCAAGCGTGAGGCTTTACATCACACTATTAGCAGACAAGTTCAAGTAATTTTTTTGTCATTGACAAAAATAAATGTGCCCTTAGAAACTGCAGTTCTCCTTTAGGCCTTTGGCTTTTCATAAACCTTTCTGGTGCTTCCCTGACTCACTAACCTGCTTTGGAAGTACATTATTACAGGCCCACGATCAATGGTAGACTTTTTAAAATGTCACACATGCTAAACAAATTACACTCTCCCAGTTTGTATGCTTAATAATTCACATATTTCCACAATTTTTGACAGTTTAGTAAAACCTCAAATGTATGGTGAAAGGAGGTTCAAGTTTAACACTAGCATTGGCAAGTTAGGCTATTTCTGCGCTGTTCATGCTGTAGAATTTTGTGTAAATTTGTCAATGAATAAACAAAAACTTTCAGGTAGCATCGAGTTATTTAAAAAAAAGCAACTGACTATAAAACAGCCAATAACAATACTCTGAATGTTGAAAGATAACCAATGTAAAGATGATTTGAAATATTCTGCAACTCCATTTACCAACTTTTTTTTTCCCCAAATCAGCCGCAAATAAACAGGTGACGCCCTTATGAAACATAAAAACCCAAACAATCTGAAATACACAGTATAAGTTTTGCCTAAGTCCTAACTCTCGAATGGCATCAACTCCTAATATGGCCACTCAGATCAGAATTGTTGCACAATGCTTACTGTAGTGTGTGTTCTGCAGATGCGGTGAAATTTTAAATAGGAAGCAATGCTAAAAATGGAGTATTAAACAGCTGCAAAAACAACAAGATCTAAAACCACCCAAAATAATAAATTATGTTAATGAATGTAAAAGTGAAGAAGACTGGTACCTTGTCAATTTTTTCTAATACTTCTATAGTGGAAGGTTTTGCCTGCATTGAAAGAAACAGAAGTGTTAAACAAAAGTCATTAAAAACATATTGATATAACGTGTGTTTAAATGAATTGCACTGTTCATTACTATGAAGAGAATCTCTCGTTCCTTTTATGATAACTCATCAACGGAGAGGATGAACCTATGTTCGAAAATATCCTTCCAACTTCACGTGAGTTTGTTTAGGACAGATTAATATCAGTAATCTACACAGACATGCGTATGCCATTTTGATGGCACACTGCATTATAAAATGAAAAATTACATGATGTCAACCCATGCATAAGCATCCTCGTCAACAAGTTGTTTACACATTTAAAAAGACATACACCGCTTTTCATGTTAAACCTTGCTGGAGATCCTACATTAAAATCAGCATAAATTGCAGATGTGTTTTTGTCACAAGCACAGAAAGGGGGAAAGTCTGTGGTTGATAGAAACTTTTAAACTACGCAGTACTCCACAACTCTTCATGCTTCCACAAAGGTACCTAATCAAAGCTGTAATAAAACAAAGAATTCATAAAATTACCAGACACCGCAGTGGTTTTGCTGTCTCCCCACTACCAAGGCAGACTAGAGTTTGAGCAAGGAGCAGCATGAAACCAAAAGGGAACAAGGAAGTACATAAAAACAAACAGCAGCCATTCAGTCCCTTGAACTTGCTACACGATTCAATGACAGCAGTAAGAAGTGATGAGCCAGTTTTAAGAGTTTGAGGTGATATTATGTTGCTTTAAGAGGGCGGCATGTTTTCATTTCCAGCTTCTTTATGCAACACAGTAAAAATATTACATCTTTCATTACAATAAATTAATTTGAATGCAGAATCCATAATTGCTTGTCTGGTCATTCATGTAATATCTAATTTCTGCATCAATTACATCAAATTCCTGTTTCATCTTCTTTGGGCTACTGAAGTGTGTACATCAAATAACTGAAAAGGTTGGTTTCCATTTCTCTAGAAACAAAAACAGGAGCCTGGACTACTACACCAATAAGGCAGACTAAACTTAAACATATTTCAATAAGAAGGCACTGATATGGTATGAAGTGTGGTATTAAGATATTAATATACTTCATTCTCTACAATTTATTCCCAGTCAATTTAAACAAGGTTTTATCAGAAAATAAGCAAGTAAACTGCCCTACTGTCCACACACTTAAAGCACTGAGAAAACATATATGCCACCCTGAAAGCTCACCAGTATGATAACAAACAGCTAAGCCAGAGAAACTTGCAAGTGTTAATTAACATCAACCAGGGTCATTAGAGCTAAAATGTTAATTCTACTTTCTTACCACAGATGCTGCCAAGCCTGTGGAGCTTTTCCAGCAATTTATGATTTTGCATCTCGTTAACATTTTTTGGCCATCTGTCCTGCAGTTCATGCATTTAAAATCATTTTAGGCCTAGATTATATGCTTTCCTGCTGATCTTTAAGAATGTGGCTCACAAATATTTAGTCATCTCCATAATGTGGAGATGTCTTTTGTGACATTATTTGAATCCGAAGTCAATCAAAAGGATAACCAGATAGTGATGTCACCAAGCAGGGTTTGTAAGGTACTACCAAAGGACTCTTGGAAAGTTGTTGCAATGCATCTTGTAAATGAGACACTCATGTCGCTGTGTCAGCTGTGAAGGGAATGAATGTTGGTAGTGGTGAATAGGGTGTCAAAATCAAGTCGGCAGCTTTTTCCTGAAAGGCATCAAGCCTGTAGTCAGTCGACAGGCTCCAACGAGTCAGAAGTTACACTCCTGCCATTCCCAGCCTAACTTGCTGTTGTAGCTGTATAGCTGGTCCAGTTCAGTTTCTGGTCAGAATATTTGCAATGGGGATACAGCAATGGTAATGCCAATCAGCATACGTGTGAGATGGCTAGAACCTCTCCTGGTGGAGATGGTCGTTGCCTGGAACCTAAATGGCAAGTAAGGTTTACTGTAACTTCTGACCTCACAACAGTGATAGGATCATTGAGATGACAACTGCAGATGATTCGAGCTAGGCCTTGTTCAACTCTTGTAGTTATGTCCTGCAACTGAGGTGATTAACCTACAACTATAAAGCTTTATACTAGATACAACACAGTGGATTGAATTCTACCCACCCTATGATAACCATTAACTCCAGATTTGTCAAGGATCATGACATCACATTTGCTCAAGTGCCTCTGGAATGCAACTCTTTCAACCACATTTGAGCAAGGATGGAATGAGGTCAGAAAACAAGTGGCTATGTCATTGCTGTGAAAACATGATTTGATATCATTGTGGACAAGCCTTTTCACAACTTGGCTGAAGGGATGGTAATTACTCCAACTGGATTTGTCTTTTTTTTGGCAGCCTGCACTTTTTTTTTCCACATTATTGGGCAAATGCAAGCGTTCTAAATATAGTGAACAAATCAGTTAGAGACACGGCCACTTCTGGATTATGTCTTCAGTACTATTGCCTGAATGGTGTCAAAGGCCACTGCCTTTTCAGTATGCAATGTCTTCAGCCATTTCTTGACATCACATGCAGTCAACTAAATTAGCTGAAGATTGGTATCTGTGATGTTAGTAACTTCAGGAGGAGTACAAGATGGATCATCCACTCAACATTTCTGGTCGAAAATAATTACAAATGCTTCAGCCTAATTGTTTTGCATTGATACGCTGGGGGTAGATCCATCATTCAGGATGATAATATTTGTGAAGCACCCACATCCAATTAGTTGTTTAATTATCCACCACCATTAATGACGAGGTCCTTGAAAAAATACCTTTAAAATCCGCAACCTCAATCAGAATGAAGGACGGGGCAGAAGATGCACGGGAACAAAGCATCTGCAAGCTCCCTTCCAAGTCACACACCATCCCAACTCGGAACTATATCGCCATTCTTCACTGCCAAGGGTTCAAAATCCTGGAACTCACTCCCCAACAATACCAGATGGCCTGCCTGAGATCAAGAAAGCAGCTCACCATCATGTTCTCAAGGGCAATTAGGGATGGGCACCTAGCCAATGGTGCTGACATTCTGCGAACAAATAAACACAAATTGTGGCTGGTTGGAAGTGCTTGGATCAGATACATTGACTGTTAGATCACTGAGCTCTGACGATCATATTAAAGTTGTCCTCTGTTGGAGCTTCACCAGGTTGACACTTCATTTCGTGGTATGCTTGATTCTACCCCGGCGAGCCGCCTTGTACTGTTCGTCAAGCTGATCCACCAGCTTGATAGTAATGATAGGGCAAGGGACAAACTGAGCCAAAATAATACGGACTGTGGTTAAATGCAATTCCTGTACTGCTGTTGGTCTAAACTACCTCATGAATGCCCAGTTTTGAGCGGCAAATGCATTCTGAATTTATTCAATTCAGTCAAATTGCTCAGGTACAGACGGCAAGGCCAAGTGATGTGAATTGTAAGGGAAATTTCAGCTTTATTTATTTACAAATGATAATGAATGGTTAATGCTCAAATGTGAAGAACAAAAACTTATCCTCAACCTGGGCACCCTACAACCCAGAGGACTCAACATTGGAGTTCTCAAATTTCAAATAACCTTGCCATGCATCCCTAACCTCCCTTTCCAGCCCCACCTCCTCCCTTCCATTCCACCTTCTGACCCTCCCTTCTAGCCACCAACTGGATTCATCCCTCCCACTGACCAACCAGGTCATACCAACCACCAGTATATAGCTACCACCACCATTCCACCTCCACCCCTTCACCCCCCCTCCTCTCTTTACCTGCAGCTCCCCCTTTCCCCACATTCAGTCCTGAAACAGGGCAATAGCAGAAATGTTCACCGCTCCTTTCTTCCAGAAGCTGCATTCTTCCAGCCTCCTGCTTGTCTACAATGAATGGTTAATGATTGATTTGCATTATGATCTGGCCTCTATATAAGGTCAAAAGTTGAGATGGTCGTTGAAGACTGCACCATTTACCACGCCTCAGACACTGAAACAGTCCATGTCCAAATGCAGCAAGACTTCAACAATATCCTGATCTGGCAAACACTGGCAAGTTACATTTACACTACACAAGTGCTACATAATGACCATCACCAACAAAACAGCATCTAAGTAACTAGTCCTTGACATTCAATAACATTACCATCACTTAAATACCCGCTGTTGACTAGTGACGAGAAACTGAACTGGGCAAGCCATATAAATACAGCGGCTGCAAGAGCAAGTCAGAGGATAGGAATCCAGCAGCAAGTAACTCACAAGGCTTCCCAAAACCTAGCCACCATTCACAAAAAGAAGTGTGATAAGATATTCCCCATTTGCCCTCTAACATCCCGTGTTCACCATATTGTTCAGTCTGAAGCTAGTAAAAATACATGCTAAAACTAAAGTTCACTGTGAGAAATATAATTTTTAAAATGGATTCCACATTGTGTAGCAGCAGGAAAAGCTGTTTAAAAAGGACAAAATATGGAAAGCTTAAACAAACCGTGCTGGAGAAACCCAGCAGATCTGGCAGCATTTGCAGAGAGAGAAACAGTTAATGTGTTGAGCCTGGTATGAGTCTTCTTCAGAATGGGTTTATTGTTTATTGTTACTACTTATTGCTTACAGTTCGTTGCTTTAGCTTTGGGAAAAATATCTTTTAATAATTAATGTCATATTCTATTTAGTTTCCTGTTCAGCACTGTCTTTTTGTTTACAATTTGACTGATTGTACATTGTGCCATCACATGAAATTCCCACAGGACAAATACAGTGACAAGAGTATCTTTTTAATTGTGGAGTCTTGCTGCATTTGGTTAGGTATTGCGCAGGTACATCAACTCATAATGAATGCACAAAATCTGAACTTAAGGAAACTACGTACACAATAAGAAATAAACTGTATTACCTACAAAAGAAAACTTCAATAATATAAACAGCTGGGGTTAAAAGACTAGAAATGAAAATCCAATACTACCTCTGTTGATACCAAGACACAAATAGAAACATACAGAACAAAAGTCAACATGTTATGGGCAACCTAAACAAATCATTCATACAGTCTTAACTAGAGCATCCTGTCTGATTCCGAGTATCTCATTTTCAGAGGATAATGAAAGCTTTGCAAAAGGTGTGGTAAAGATACACCAGAATTATTCCAGTGATGAAGAATTAGTTACATGGATAAATTGTGTTTAAACCTTGAAGAGTTTAGGTAGATTAAATAAAAAGAAATGGTTTCCAATCAGAACAGTTGATAGCCAGAAGACACAGATTTAAAGTGATTGCAAACAAACCAGAGGTGACAAAGAAAATTGATTTTACATAATGCGTGGTTAAGATTAGAAATGCAATGCCCAATCACATGTTGGATAGAAATGTATTCATACAATTGCAGTATATACGGAAATAGAACATATGAAAGAGAAAAAGCATATAACTGGACTTATTTTCAAAAGAGCTAGCACAGACTTGATGAGATGAATGCCTTCTTTGAATACAGTGCTATTCAATTATTCACTGACAGCATTTGCGCAAAAGGTGATAATCTAGCTGTAAACCTATAAGTTTGAGCTGAAAGAATATCTGAGCTGCACTGGGGAAATCAATATATTTTAATCATATCAATTATGTCAAGTCAATATCCAAAGTATAAGCTCATAGGCTCCAAACTCCCGAGACTGGTTGCAAGTTCCAACAAGACTTCACTCGGCTTTAGCAATTAACCTTCAACAAGGCAACTTTTTAAAACACCACAAGGTCATAGTGAATCAATGCTGTTGTTTCTTCGGGAAATAAAGCATAAAATGACATTGAGCTTTATTCAAATTAAAACCATGTAATTAACACAAAGGGGGCATCTTTCTGCAGGATGAGTTTCACTTTGATTTGCACCACATATAACATGCAGAATTACCAGGATTCTGTGACTGAAGTCAATTTTTTTAGGCAGTCCCTTTTCTGAAAGGATGTCTCAATATCTTTCCATTACATCTGTGGCTCCTTTTAACGAAGTATTTCTTTGTTAAAAACCTCAGATTGGTTCAAATGTGCGCCTGCAATATTCCTAAAAATAACTTCTGTTAGAATCCATCATTAGTTTCCAATAAGAAACTGTCTAGAGTTTAATCTGAGAACAAAACCTTACCAGAATTCACAAAAAGACATTTTTCTGTCTCCTTTAATACTTTAAGAGTTCAAAACTGGGACCATCAAAAACACATTTTAATTTACTTATCCTGAACTATCAGATTTGTTCTGAGTGATGATACGCTATCAAATCAATGAGTAATATTTTATAGCAAGATTAATATCGGCAACAGCACCAGCATTCATACTGGTATTCTTCAGATTTCAAAGTCAAAGTCAATTAGAAAGACATACAGCATCAAAAAAAAACTTCTAACATACCCTCAAATTCGCTAAAAGGCCAAAAAAGCTGTAAACAGAAATCCCAGAAACACTCGTGAGACATTCATAGCAAATTGCAGTCATGAATAAAAAGAGTAACAGAATTTCTCTACCCTCAGGCCAAGCCAGTAGCCAACATACACATCTATCTACCTACTTTTCCTAAAACCAGTGATCACATTAACCTACGCAACAGTTCAAGAGACAGAATCATAGAATAAAACTACAGAATCCCTCCAGTGCAGTTACAGGACACTCAGCCCATCGAGAGCATCTCATGCTTTCGCCATCACTCTACAATTACCATAGTTAGCTAAACTTGCCTACACACTATGGGGCAATTTAGCAAGCCACTTGATGTAACTTTTTTGGGCTGTGGGAGGAAACCAGAGTACCCAAGAGAAACCCATGCAGGCATGGGAAGAATGGTTCTTCTGGTACATGGCAGTATCCTTAGCCCTGGGCCAAGAGGCCTGGGTTGGAGTGACAACTGCTCCAGAGGTATGTGATAACATCTCTGAACAAAATGACTAGAAAATATCTGTAAAAGTTCAAGGTGGCTCACCACCAGCTTCTCCAAGGCAATTAAGGATGGGCAAAGGCTGGTCTTGCTACCAAAAGTCTCATTGCATGGGATACTAGAAGAAAAGAAATAAAAGCAAAATGCTATTGATGCTGGAAACCTGAAATAAAAAGACAAAGTGGAGAAACTCACAGGCCTGGCAGCATCTGTGGATAGAAAGTGAGTTAACGTTTCAAGTCCAATACAATTCTTCTTTTGCGCTGAGGAATCATATCAGACTTAGGGTTAACTCTCTATCTCCTTCCCCCCTCCCCCCTTTCCCCACACCCACAGAAATTAACATATCTGATTTTGTCCAGCATTTTCTGTTTTACTTTAGGGGGAAAAAAGCTACTTCAAATTAACTACAGCTAATTTACATCTAAAGGACTTGTTTTGAAATATGATTGCTAAGACATTTAGCTATTTGGATTGTTAGTGGCTAGCACATAATTTGAATTGAAATTGAATTGTTCACTTACCCTCCAACAAGAAAGCATCACTCCCATTTTAGTTTACTCCAGTTGCGTGGCACAGATAATCTGATCAATCTATTTGTATGAAGTACACAAATAATTCTGGACCTGTGGAATAAACAAATCTATCCATCAAAATGCAAATTTACAATATAGGATGCAAACTATATTTAAAATGAAATCGCACACAACATTAAAGCTTTGACAGCAATTTTGAAAGCTAATTTCAATTCTGGAATCAACACTTTCAATTTTAAACATTTATATAAACATCACATTAGCAGAATGTAAATTTGCTCATTAGAAACTGAGGTACACTTTTTATATAACCTGAACTGTCTAGGCTTAGTCAGTTACCCATTTTGCTCTTCATTGCTATCAAAATAAATACTTCTTCGCAGCCAACAAGGTATTTCTGAAGGTATGAGATAACAAGATGTAGAGCTGGACGAACACAGCAGGCCAATAAAAAGCAATTAAGGTAAATTTCAAGGTAATCTGTTTATTTTGACATTGAAAGAGGGATAAATATTGAGTAGGTCAAAAGGGGTGCCACAGAATCTTTTACAGCCACTTAAACAATATCACGATTATGTGTCAAATATAAAATAAAAAACAGATTGTCTACATTTCGCAATTATCGAGCTGCAAATATGGATGGGATCTCAGGACACCTCCGGGATAGATTTAAAACGAAACAGCTCATCGTAACAAAGCTCGCCCTCGGTTTAGAAACACTCGCGTTTCTATACCAATGTCTAGGCCTCCAGAGACCACAACGATCTTCAGGCTATCAGTCAATGCTGACTTAGCAGCCGATTGTATGTGAAAAGCATCACTAGCACTGCCGAGTCCCTTCCAGAAACGGAGAGCGTCTCCTTGCTCGGCCAGGCCAGGCCAGGCCTTCCTTCAGGCACCTCACAAGGAGCGGCTCAAGCCGCATAAGACAACGTATGGTCCGTCACAACTACAACGACACATCAGGTAGACATTAAGGCGAGCATCCGAACCTAAGCAGAGAGAACTGAAACGCCATACCCGCTACTGTAAGCCACTCACCTAAACCTCCAAACTGCTTCCACTACATTCCACAGCAGCAAATCTTACTGCGCAAGCGCGCACTCCGACCAAGGCGCCTTTCACCTTTCACCCGTATGCCGGCGTCACGTGATGCCAGTGGCTCCTTTCAATGGTTTTAGACCGATTGAAAGACACAAAGCGCTGGAGTTGGGGTAAGGCACAGTGCAAAGGAAGAAAATTCACGATAACAGACGATTTAGACATCTCGTATCAACTAAAACGGCATTCAAATGTTAAAATCTACTTTCCAATCTGAAGTAATCATTGTATTGCAAGTCTATTTGGTTATTTTTAAATAATCAATTAACGTGTTTCTACCTCTGCCTGTAATTATAATATAGTTTTGATTACTCCATCTTCTTTAATTTTGCCATTGTTATTTTGTTGCCCGAGTCGGAGGAAAGCAGTAGATAAATAAAACATTTTTGGCAGTTAGTTAAACTCAGAGCTATGATTTCGCACTCATGTTGATTTGATTCAAAATTGATATTTACATCAGTCTTGTGAATTACATTCAAATGTTTAACTATTTTGATTCGAAGTCTCAATATTTTTAACAACTACAGTTATAGTTTTTTAAACATTTGCAGTGCACTAATTGATTTCGTTATCAAATAGGCACCAAATATGAAATGTTTGCCCAGTGTTGATTTTATAATGTAGAAAACATTCGAAAGTGATCGTATCCAGATCATTATTTTGCTTGAATAGGTTATAAAATAATAATATCGAAGACGGTCCAGCTACAGCGACGTCACGTGTTGCTTTTTGGGAGATAAAGTTTCCATTGAAACGAAATTCTAGTCATTTATTGTTTGTATTTGTGCACATTTTAGAAAACGGAGACCGGACAAGCTACATATTAAGAGTAGAGATTTCAGTATACTTTAGACGTTTAACTAAATTTATAGTAAAAATAACGGAAACCCCTCCCCCAACCCAGGTTAGCAATGTCTAGGTACATTTTACATAGAAGAAAGTTTTTTCTTTGAATTTTCAATAAATGTTAATTTCGGAAATTATTTTAATTTACTGATACAAATCCACATAGAATGAGGTTAATGAAATTATTGCAAAATAAAATATGAAGCTAATTTTTTGATCACCTTTGTGATCGTTGATCGTATAAATACGATCGTATAAATGCAGGATTTTGGAATACAGGTCAATACTTTGAGGTTGGTAAGTAATTGCAGTCTTTGTGCTGTACTTTGGGCTAAAATGGAATTGTGCAAAACAAATGATCTCTCAAAATAAAATCTAGATGTAAATTATCTAACATTTCTAAACGACTAGTTTGCAAACTGTGGATTGTTTTTATTTGTACAAGTATTTTTAAACTTTTTGACCTAAAGGATAGGTGGTTCAACTGGCCCTCAAATTGCAGAATCTCCGTGAATGTTTCTTCGTCGTGTGAAAGATACATCGTAAAACATTACGTTTGAGCAAAAACTGATGTGAAAACATTTTAATAAAAACGAAAAACATATGATTTGGGCCATTCGTTCCATAATACGTTCCATTATTTCATTTACTCCAGGGGAATGTAACTTTTTCTTCTTGAGTACTCGGACTTCCAGTTCTCGGTATTCAACAACATAAACAGGTTAAGAATTTTAAGTAATCTATTTTACCAGTTTAATTTCATTGTTACTGATCAAGGGGAAAATGCCAAGTAGGGTATGCCAACAACGTAACTTAGATTCCGGAAAACATTTCAAACAATACAATTATGAGGAAAATACAGTAATTACACCACTCAGAAAACTGTTTCATTTTTAACGAAATTTACTATAAAGAGAATTTACATCGATATAACACTGCAATTGCCCGGTAAAGGAGCAGGTGGTATCCGTTTCGTTAAAACGCATGTCCTTCAAAGAAAAGCACACACCACGCATGTAAAAGGGAGAGCCACGAATCTAGATGTAACAAAATAACAAAGGCAATGTATGTTACCCCACCCCCAACCTGTAAAGACTTATATTTGCATTATGTAATATCTGAATTCAATCAATACATTCCGCAACTTGATCGCCTGTAACAAAATCGTGTATACCAAAAGACATTGTGGCACTTGATGCCCCATTTTTGAAATCAGTAGCAAACTCTAGAAGCGACTTTTGTGAACTGGTCCTATAATTTCAGTTGTTTCCTGCGCATGTCTCTGTATAAACACGAGTGATGATTGTCATCTTCCAGAAACATTGAAACCTCATTGAAGGTTTGTAACTTGCGCTCTCTCCCTGTGTCTGCTTCATAAATTCATTTTGTTTTGTCACAAAGGAAGATATTTGCTATTTTGTCCGCAGCTAAGTCTGTAACCCGTCTGACATTCGTTCAGTGACATGCTGAGTGCTCACTAGCGGCATCTGGTTTGCTCAAAACGCAACCGACCTCTTGACAGGTTTCATGGACGTTAGAGACTCCAATTGAAAGTGACATCTATTTCTCTGCGTGACTCTACAAAAATTAATATTCTGCTTTGAATAAGTAATCAGAATTTCCTAAATTGTATGTTTTTACCAGGCACGCGATTTTCTCTAGTAAACAAAAGAAAAAGTGCCCAATATCTCAAAATGTAAATTTTGAGCTGCCCTTACGTTTGGAGTAATATGCTGAGTAGGCTAAGCAAAAATACCAACTATCTATACAGGAAAATACCGACAATTAGTCCTTTAAGATGAACTTACGGTGGATTTACCTTTAACACAATCAATGACCTGTATAATAAAGTTGCTCTTTGCACCAACAGACGATATGTTTCGTACTTTGTGTTGATACACGATAAATACCGGCTACCATAACAGGGACGTACGCAGTATGTATCGTTACCCCAATTCAGTTGAAACCATATGGGCAAGTCCTTCCAAACGAGTTAGCTGGACTAAATCAAATTTCGCAATGCACTTTAGTTTGATGAAATGCAATAATTTACTGCAGTTTATATCCTTTGATGGCCTGCCCAGAACAAATAGTCAAGAACATGTGCTTTGTTAAGCTTTCGATTGATTCCATGGCGAACAATCGCTGTGCCAAAACTGGAAGAGGTAAAAACCTATCTTGGCAGTCAACTGTATAGTGGACTGAAGTCATACAGATTTACGTGCCTCTTAAGAAGTATACCTTTATGGACAGGTTAGGAATAATTGATTTAAAATATCTGGTAAATTCGACAGCAGTACGAAGTAGTTACTGTAAAAAAAATTATGCAAGAAATAACGCTGGAAAAACAGCACTGAAGCTCCCGAATAAACCATTGGGTGTTCCCGAATGCAAATATAAGTGAAAACCTGGACAGGCAACGCATTATTTTTCTCGGACACATACAATCTTTTCAATACAATCTCAAAAAAAGAGTTAAATGGTTTAATTTACCAATGTCTACATTCCGAATTGAAGGCTGAATGATTATGAGTAGTTACATTTGCATGTTACTGTATTTGAACGGAAAGCAAATATTGTCGAATCTTATGGACAGTGAAGAATGTTGACGGATTTAAACAAAAAAAGTCACGTGGCAATTTCTTCCAAAATTTGGAGATTCCTTAGTGTAGTATTCACTCTACAATCTATTCTGCGTTGGTCAACTAGAGAGTCGAAA